>NC_044040.1:158857282-159181385 GCF_901765095.1 Microcaecilia unicolor | reverse complement strand
TAATCGTTCAGCTTGAGCCACAGATACTGGTACAAAATATGTGTAAAGCAATATAGACATTTGGAAACAGTGAGAACAGATTCAAACACTTTAACTTGTTCAATAGTTCAAGCGGCTCCATTGGGTCATTTCCAATATTGGCCATGTGAATTGCTTTTAAGCATTTTATTTCTTCAAACAATGCTGAAGAAGAAACATCAGTGCTGTATTTGGTGCAAAAGGTTAATTTCTTCTATTTCTTCATCAGATAAAAGGAGATACAGCCAAAGGAAACTGAACGTTTTATGAAGTTTCACACATGCTTCATATCGCACTGTTATATTTGCAACAACACAATCAATCAAAACATAAAAGACATTTTTGAACCATTCTTCATGATTGATTGATGTGATTCATTGGCCATTCTTTTTCTTTTCCTAATATGTGGTTTCAACATGTGGAAATTCCATGTTGAAACCTATATTTTCAGCAACCAGTTTGCTTTCTTTTCAAAATGGCACTTCAATTTTCTGTAATAACTTTCAAGTTTGATATTAAGTTCCAAATGTTTTTTTATTTCAATTTCTAATGAACATTTCTTTGCTTGCCACTTTGTTGTGGTAATCTATTTCCATCAAAACCTTAAGCCAGAGAGAGCACATAAGGACACATTGAAATGGTTTCATATATGTCTGCAGTCCGTCAATTTCAAATACGGTCTCAGGTCTAAAGTTTAGATTTTCCATTTCTTCAAGTGAATTCAAAATACCTGGCAGATGTGCTAAGAAAATGTAACATCAAGAAGTTTCCGGAGTATCTGTTTCCAGAAATACGCTTTATTCTCTATACCGTTCTGCAAAGGATGCTCTATGTTTCGGCTAGTTTTCAAACCACATTCATGCGTGTGCCACATGACATAGCATTTTTTGTGTTCTGAACTTTCCTGATGTTATGGAACTTTCTTTTATAGCTTTTTCCATTTGAGGTTTTTTTGGAAGCCAGAAATTGATGACAATGTGAGACAAACATTTTGATTGAGAGTTAAGAAAAGGCGACAACCCATATCTGTTTTGCAGTACTCCACACTAACCAGTTCCTCAGTACAATTTCCCCATTTTGTAGCTTGATTTCGAGGATTGATGTTGGGAATTGCCGATTTTCCAAATCTCTAGGGAAGTCACAAATATGGGGGTGAGGCTGAGGACCTCTCTCTCTCTACTGTTTCTTCTATTTCCTGCATTGTGAGAATTTTTTTTTTTGTAAGAGTTCCTGCATCAAATGTATTAGTATCAATGTTTATATTCAGCGAAGTAGCAGATTGAGCTTGTCCTTCATCAGCCGGACTTTGTAACTCAGTTTCAAATGAAACTTGAGCCTCTGTTTCTTCTTTTACCATTGCTGTTGTTGATATACTTGGCATGTGAATATCATCTTAAACTTTCTTTATTGCAAACAAAAACCCTAAACTCTGAAGGAACTGCTGGCTCTTTTTAGCTTCATCATATTTTTTCTTCTCGCAACATTTTTCAGATTCTGATTTATGATGATAACTCATGTTGATATTACCTTTCTGGCAAACCTAGGAGAGCAATAGGAGGCAGTAGATTGAAAGCTGTGCATATTTTTTTTTCCATTAAAATTCCCTAGCGTGGTGTGTCTCGTGAACTAGATCCAGCAAGCTTTCCTATTTTTATTCATATCAACACCAAACACATTTCATAAACTAGTCATCTTGTTCTTGGCTACTAATTACCCATTGGTAGAACAATAAAAGCAGTAATAGTATTCACTATCAAAATTGGAAGGGAGTGAGGTACTAAACCAAAATATAAATAATGTGCTACTATCCTCACTTATGAATCAGAATTTCTAGTAAATACTAACATCTATATATAAAAAAAATCACATGGCGGAAAAAGCCTCAGCATAATGCTCATCTTCATAGCAGCATAACACCTATAAGATCCAGTGAGGCACAGATGGACGTTGTGGATCTGAACTCTGAGATTTCTGTTGCCTTTGCAAATGAGACCTGTAAGGACCAGCTGGAGTTGTGGAAAATTGAGAAAATGAATTTAGTCTCTTGGCTGTCACACCCTTCTCAAATTGGCTAGGGTTGAAGCCTTAACAACTGGACCCTTTTTGCCCTACGCTTCTTCCAACCCCCACCCATACTCCTCCTCTGGACTATCATCTTCTCCTCAGAGTTTAATCTGAAGTAAGTGGACTGGATACAAGATTGACATGGGGGGAGGGAGGGACTGGGAGTCAGTCTTTACAGTCAGAATGATCAAGATCAGGAAATGGAAAATCATTTACCATACAAAAAAATTATGGTTTGTCTGTCTCCTGTTTCATGTCCTGGCCGGGACTTGGAGTGACTCGGGAGT
The DNA here is from genome assembly GCF_901765095.1 of Microcaecilia unicolor. Lineage (NCBI taxonomy): Eukaryota > Metazoa > Chordata > Amphibia > Gymnophiona > Siphonopidae > Microcaecilia > Microcaecilia unicolor. Next base: position 159,179,016 of record NC_044040.1, on the reverse strand, counting down.
TGTGAGACCACCTGCACCATAGCCCTGCACCACTAGTACAGTTAGCTGGGCCGGATATGGTAGATTGGAGCAACCGCAGGGCAGGAGCCAAGAGAAAGTACATCACGGAGAGCCACAGGGTACAGCCATGCGGCACGTGCCAGAGAGGCAGGAAGGAAGGATGACACAACTTGATACCAGACGGAGGACTTGCAACAGCAGCGCAGCGTTAATGCAATAATGCGGAACAGGAGGAAAGTTTCAGGAAACCAATGAACTGCAGGCAGCCTTCTGCCTGCTCCACCGCCTTGCGCCAGCACAGCACCATGCCACAAAACTTTAAATGGAAACCAGCGATTTTTATTTCCAACACAGCAGCACAGTGTTGGGCCCCACTTCGAGGCTTGGCCCAGGCAATTTTGCCCCCCCCCCCCCCCCCCCCAAGCAGCCCTGGTGCTGGCTGTTTTTGGCACATGGTAGCGACTAGCTCACTCTACATCTCAACCTAACCCCTCAGTGCACTGTTTCACCTCTGGTTCACAAAGAGGAGCATTTTCAAAAGGGACGTCCAAGTTTCGATTTGGACGTCCTTGCAAAACGATCCAATCCAGGGGTGGGGAAACCCGTATTTTTGAAATAAGATGGACGTCCATCTTTCATTTTGAAAATCCGGTCAGGGACGTTCAAATCTTTAAATTTTCCCGTCCCTGGATTTGAATGTCCCTAGACATGGACGTTTCTGATTTTCGAAACCAAGGACGTCCATCTCAGAAACGACCAAATGCAAGCCATTTGGTCATGGGAGGAGCAGCATTTGTAATGCACTGGTCCCCCTGACATGCCAGGACACCAACCGGGCACCCTAGGGGGGCACTGCAGTGGACTTCATAAAATGCTCCCAGGAACATAGCTCCCTTACCTTGTGTGCTGAGCCCCCAAAACCCACTACCCCCAACTGTACACCACTACCATAGCCCTTACGGGTGAAGGGGAGCACCTAGATGTGGGTACAGTGGGTTTGTGATGGGTTTTGGAGGGCTCGCTGTTTCCTCCACAAACGTAACAGGTGGGGGGTGGTATTGGTGCTGGGTCCGCCTGTCTGACGTGCACTGCACCCACTAAAACTGCTCCAGGGACCTGCATACTGCTGTCATGGACCTGAGTATGACATCTGAGGCTGGAAATCAGTATTTTGAAAGACATTTTTTGAGGCTGGGAGGGGGTTAGTGACCACTGGGGGAGTAAGGGGAGGTCATCCCAGATTCTCTCCAGTGGTCACCTGGTCATTTCGGGCACCTTTTTGTGCCTTGGTTGTAAGGAAAACACAACCAGGTAAAGTCGTCCAAGTGTTCATCAGGGGCATTCTTTTTTTCTTTCGATTATGGGTCAAGGACATCCAAGTGTTAGGCACGCCCAAGTCCTGCCTTCACTATGCCTTTGACACGCTCCCTTGAACTTTGGCCGTCCCTGCAACGGAGTGCAGTTGGGGACGTCCAAAATTGGCTTTTGATTACACCGATTTGGAAGTTTCTGTGAGATGGACGTCCATCTTCAGATTTACGTCAAAAGATGGGCGTCCTTCTCTTTCGAAAATGAGCCCAAAAGTCTTTTACTCTGGTACTCTCCTCTCTCTCTTGCCTACTTGTCCCCTACTCTCACACTAGGACTCTCCGTTCTTCGCAGGCAAATAATCATACAGTCCCCTCTCTTCGTGCCATTCATCATAACTTTATCCACTCACAAATTTTTACTTTTAGGTCGAATGCTGTGGAACACCCTCTCCCTCTAAAGCTCAAGAAAACCCTAGGGCAGCTTAAATCTGCCTTGAAAACTTCACTATTTCAAGATGCTTATCCATCATAGTTCCTAGCCTTTGTGTCCGATGGCAGCTCTCTCATGTTTAGCAGCAATTGTGTTTTTTTCCTGAATTTTCTGCGATGATCTCTCCATTGAATATTGTAAATTGTTCAGAAGAAAATGCTAGTCAAGTGGTATATCAAATGTTAATAAAAACTTGAAACTTGTTTAACTGGTTTTCAAGATACAATAGGGCACTGCTTCCTAGCTCCTGACTTTTATTTCCTTAAGAGACTCTCTTGAGGAAGTTTGTGTAATGGCTTACCTCCATCCACACATTTGTTTACACTTAATTATAATAAATTGGTACAGCACTCCCTTTTGCTAAACTCATGCTGACTCATTCCAATTAAGCTGTTGCTAAGCATATACAGTCAGTAATTTTTTCTTCTAGAACAGCGTCAACCATTTTTCCCTAGCAACAAAATCAAGCTTACCTACTTATCTATATCTATCCATATCTATGGGGCTCTTTTAAAACTGTGTTACAATTTGAAGTTACCGTGGCTTTGTGGGACTTTATCATGCAAAGGCAACAAATATAATGTGAGGCATTCCCAGTATATTCTATCACAGATCATATTTTAACACTCATATTAACATGAGGTACCTGCTCCCGGTTAATGCAGAAGAACTTGGAATGCCCTCCCGCGGGAGGTGGTGGAGATGAAAACGGTAGCGGAATTCAAGCATGCGTGGGATAATCATAAAGGAATCCTGTGCAGAAGAAATGGATCCTCAGAAGCTTAGCTGGGATTGGGAGGCGTGGCTGGTGTTTGGGTGGTGGGGCTAGTTCTGGGCAAGATTTCTACGGTCTGTGTCCTGAAAATGGCAGATACAAATCAAGGTAAGGTATACACAAGAAGTAGCACATATGAGTTTATCTTGTTGGGCAGACTAGATGGACCGTGCAGGTCTTTTTCTGCCGTCATCTACTATGTTACTATGTAACTTAGCATCTGCTGTTTAGGAGGCAAATTGTGTTCCTGCGTTAACTCCATGCTCATCAGCACACAGTATGTGTAGTGTATGAACTGCCTTGTACACCCACTCTCTGCCCAAGCCACACCCTGACACAAAAGGCACTTAACATGCTGTTTACCACACAGTAACTGCTAAATTATGACAAATCCCCATAATGTGGCTCTGCATTAGCAGTTAGCATGTGGTTTACTGCACAGTCAACATGAGGTTCAGTGCAAGGTCACACCCTAGTTCTGTAAATTTTCATGCACAATTTTATGTTTAGCATGAAAAGTTGCACGTGCAAGTTATAGAATACTATCAGTAATACAAATAATTTAATACTTAGCTAATTGGCATTAACTAATTATTGGAGGTAATTGGCACTAATTAGCAATTATACATGTAACTAAGCAGGTACTCTAAAAGTTGTGTATGAAAAATCCATAGTACATGTACACAAAGCTGGTATGGACCTGGGAGGGGCATGGGTGGGATAAGAGTATGCCCACTGCTTGCTCACAGGCTACAGAATACTAGCAGTTAGGTGTAAGCATGCAAACCTACCACTCAGTTAGCATAGGTGCTTGCACCTGAAATTAGGTGCATAACTGTGAACTTGCACTAGTATTTTATAACAGCAATAGCACATGCAGTTTCAGATATAGGCATCTCAGAAACACGCTGGGAAAAGGACCACTACTACTATTACTACTTCTCACTTCTATAGTGTTATTAGACATTTGTAGACCTATACATAAGTGTAAGCGACAGTCCCTGATTGGCAGAGCTTAGTCTTTCCAAGTCAAACAGGACAAATAAGAGATGAGTTTCATTTATCATGGGAATTATTAAACAACATAGTTATTAAAACAGGTGAATAGTAGCTTTTAGCCTGGATTTGAATAGGACTAGAGACAGAGTCATACCAGCTTAATAATTCTGTTCCAGGCATGTGGAGAGCAAGATGGAAGGAAAGGAGTCTGGAGTTAGTGAGACAGGAGGAGGGCACAGATGAGAGCAACTTACCCAATGGAAAGCGTTCCGTAGGAAGGGTGAAGGGAAATATAAGACAGGAGAGTCAAATGGAATACTGGGGTAAAATTATATCTTATTGTTGGTAGCATATCTATTATTGTTATTATTAGCATTTGTATAGCGCTACCAGATGCACACAGCGCTGAATACCTGATGCAAAGAGACAGTCCCTGCTCAAAAGAGTTTACAATCTAAATAATACAGACAGACAAGACAGTTACGGGTGAGGGAAGTAATGGGTAAGAAGGAAGGAAGGGACAAGGGGAGGGCAATTAAGTAGTGTCTAGGAGCTAAAAAGCAGCAATGAAAAGGTGGTTTTCAGCATAGATTTGAAAATAGGTAGAGATGGAGCTATTCCAGGCATAAGGTGCTGTGAGATAAAAGGAGCGAAGCCTGGAGTTAGCAGTGGAGGAGAAGGGGGACGACAAGAGAGATTTGTCCAGTGAGCGGAGTTCACGGGGAGGAATGTAGGGAGAGATGAGAGTGGAGAGGTAATGGGGGGCTGCAGAGTGGATGCATTTAAAGATCAGTACGAGAAGTTTAAACTGAATGCGGAAGCAGACAGGGAGCCAGTGAAGTGACTTGAGGAGCGGACTAGTGTGGGTATAACGATTCTGGCGGAAAATAAGTCATGCCGCAGAATTTTGGACAGATTGGAGAGGAGAGAGCTGGCTCTCTAACCGGCATTTGTCAAACTAATTGATTTTGACAGGTGACACGCCCACTTCTGGGTTCTCAGGTAATCAGAAGTGAGGAGATGTCCAAGCATCACTCATTCCACCCAAACCACAACCACTCCCTGCTCTATTTGATGATATCATCGAATAAGACATCATAGCATCATCCCTTTTCTAAGACCAAGGCCCATGCCCCGCCTTATTTGAATTACCATGCTGTTTTAGTGAAGCCACGGGAAGTAATGTTATAGCCACACCCCTTTCTCCAACATGGTGGCTACCAAGGAGGTTCGAATGAGAACAAGAGATGGTATGAGGCTATATGGGTTGAAGCCAGTAGGCGTAGCTTGCTCTCAGTAGGCAGAGTCACAATTACACCCAAAATAATAGCAAAATGCTATTGAAATAACGGACTGCCTATGTGAGTTTCATCTGTAAAAAGTCAAAAGCTGTTCTAATTGGATAGGCAGTCCCTTAAAAGTTGAAGGACAAAAGATTTTTTTTAATTTTACTTATTTACAGCTTTTAATTTATCTTGAAAGCATCCCATATGTAGATATAAGCATCATAAAATCAAAACCGATCATCACTAAAGCAGCTTCAAAAATTATTGTAGCTGGTGGAAACTGCACTAATAAAGGCTGTATTTTGTGCTAATTTTTCTACACAATACAATAGTACATGGCCAAATTTCAGTGAGGATATCCTGTTTACTGATGGGTTCATCTTAACCGTTGTTGTAATCTGCCTTGGGAAGCCCGGTGTTATTAAAACTGGAAGTAAAATTAAACTCTCCTTTCATTGGGGCACATGGAATCACATCTTCACGTCATCTCTTTTGTACAAATGGATTATTCTGTTTTGAGCATGTTTCAGGGACAATTTTCATAAGTCAAAATAATAAAAATAAATATTTTCTTTCATGCAGATCATTTGTTGAACTAAATGAGCTATAAACCCCTAATGCAGTCCATCTGTTTTCTTATATTTTGTCCTTGTGATGATTTATACTGTGCCAAAACTGGAAATACAATCAGACAGAATAATAGAATTCAGTAACATCCAAAACTTATTAATTAACATTATAATTGTGTTTGCATTTGGGTAATAAATGCACAGAAACAGTACTACTCACTCTCCTAGCCAAATTCAAGTAGGAAATAGCAACAGGCAAAAACATCCTCCTCCTTCAATTCGACATGTCTAGTGCATTCGACATGGTAAATCACAATATACTATTAAGATTACTAGATAAGTTCGGGATTGGTGGTAGCTGGATCAAAGGTTTCCTAACCACAAGAAAATATCAAGTAAAATCAAACTCAACCACATCATCACCGTGGAAAGCAGACTGCGGAGTACCACAAGGATCACAGCTATCACCAATCCTCTTCAATCTAATGATGACCCCTTTAGCCAAGACCCTATCCAACCAAGGCCTGAACCCTTTCATATATGCAGACGACATCACAATATCATTCCTTACAAATCTAATCTGACAGAAATCACCAATGAAATCAAGAGCAGCTTGAACATCATGGACTCCTGGGCAAATGCATTCAACTAAAGCTCAACAAAGAAAAAAAATGTCTTGTTGCCTCATCCCAACACAGCGCGGACAACCCCACAATTATCAATACTCCAGATCACACCCTCCCTATCTCAGACAGCCTGAAAATCCTAGGAGTTATATTAAACCGCAACCTAACACTAGAGAAACAAGTAATATCCACAACTAAGAAAACGTTTTACTCAATGTGGAAACTCAAACGCGTGAAACAATTCTTCCCAAAGGAAACATTTTGCAATCTGATACAATCAATGATGCTAAGCCACATAGACTACTGCAATGGAATCTATGCGGGATGTAAAGAAGAAACATTAAAGAAACTTCAGACCGCTCAGAAAACGGCAACCAGGCTTATCCTCGGAAAAACCCGATTTGATAGCGCTAAACTCCTCCATGAAAAACTACACTGGCTCCCAATCAAAGAACGTTCTGCTTTCAAAATCTGCACAATGGTTCCCAACACAATGGTTCACAAAATTATCTACGGTGAAGCCCCGGGATACATGACAGACCTGATTGACCTACCAACTAGAAATATTTAAAAATCATCACGAACCTATCTAAACCTGCACTACCCTAGTTGCAAAGGACTCAAATACAAATCAACTTACACATCCAGTTTTTCCTATATAAGCACACAATTGTGGAACGCATTTCTAAAAGCCTTGAAAACTACATACGACCACCTACACTTCCGGAGAACATTAAAAACTTGTTTGTTTAAAAAGGCATACCCTACCAACCCAACATAAATGCCTGACCACTGCAACACAACAAAACCAAAATAAGGTATGGACACAACACAATTCTTCCATGTACGATGCCCCAAATGTGGCTATATCACCTGAACTTTTACCTTATCTCATGTGGCAGTACCACATGAACTTTATCTTACATAACATAGTAACATAGTAGATGACGGCAGAAAAAGACCTGCACGGTCCATCCAGTCTGCCCAACAAGATAAACTCAAATGTGCTACTTTTTGTGTATACCTTACCTTGATTTGTATCTGTCATTTTCAGGGCACAGACCGTATAAGTCTGCCCAGCACTATCCCTGCCTCCCAACCACCAGCTCTGGCACAGACTGTATAAGTCTGCCCAGCAATATCCTCACCTCCCAACCACTAGTCCCGCCTCCCACCACCGGCTCTGCCACCTAATCTCAGCTAAGCTTCTGAGGATCCATTCCCTCGGAACAGGATTCCTTTATGTTTATCCCACGCATGTTTGAATTCCGTTACAGTTTTCCTCTCCACCACCTCCTGCGGGAGAGCATTCTAAGCATCCACCACTCTCTCCATGAAAAAATACTTCCTGACATTTTTCTTCAGTCTGCCCCCCTTCAATCTCGTATCGTGCCCTCTAGTTCTACAGCCTTCCCATCTCCGGAAAAGTTTCGTTTGCAGATTAATACCTTTCAGATGTTTGAACGTCTGTATCATATCACCCCTGTTTCTCCTTTCCTCCAGGGTATACATGTTCAGGTCAGCAAGTCTCTCCTCATACGTCTTGTAACGCAAATCCCGTACTATTCTCGTAGCTTTTCTTTTCACCGCTTCAATTCTTTTTACATCCTTTGCAAGATACGGCCTCCAGAACTGAACACAATACTCCAGGGGCCTCACCAACGACTTATATAGAGGCATTAAAACCCACTCTGTATTTGTTTACACCGGAGACTGCAATCACATCTCCGGTTCTATGTAAGCCACATTGAGCCTGCAAATAGGTGGGAAAATGTGGGATACAAACATATTTAGACTGACTAGACTGACTCTAGACTTCTGCATGAAGGTAGCTCTGCCCTCATTATTTAATATATTTCTTTTAAATAGTAGTAACAAACAATATTAAGTGCATTTTTATAATACATCACTGCATTCCACAAAACAAAAGGAGAAAGTTCCCACAAACCATTTTTCTCTTTTGATTTAGGCACAGGAAAAAAAAAGATTTTAAATGCTCCCAGGTTTCAACCTAATTCACATTTAATACGGGATATAAATACCATAAATAAATAAATATAGAAACTCTGAATATTGAGCACCTTATTCTCGTATGTTTTAGTGGCCCTTTACCAGGAGAAAAAAATCTCTGCAAGGGTGTCCCCTCTAAATAACACACTGATTATGGTTTGTAACAAATTACTACTCTACCTATGAAAAGTTATTCCGGTATTATACTTTGTGTGCATCCATAAGCTGAACAAGCTGGCATATTTGAAAAAATAAGTGAGATTATATAAAAATGCTACCAACAATAAAGAATGCTAATGTGGATGCAGCAGCTCATAGGTTTGTTTGCTTTATTTTGAGTGTACGCAGAATGACAGCTGTGCAGGGATGGGGAAACATAGAAGTGGCTTCAACTTTCTGACGTTATGCCATCTCCTGTTCTCAGGGGTAGATGCACTAAGGTCCTCAGAAGAGCCCTTCCCTTACCGATTCCATAGCGAATCGGTAGGGAACGGCCATGCATCAAGGAAATGGAATGCAAATGAGCCGCTCATTGTAGCTCACTTGCATTCTCTATTCGCTTGGAAGCCAGTCGGCCAGTCGAGCATGCGCATAACAGCCAAGCGTTATGCTGGCTGCTCTGCGCATGCCAAGGATGTCCTTCACTAAAAGAAAAAAAAAGGACATCATACTTCTTAATTTTTACTCTCGCTCTTCTGTTTTAAATCTTCCTTTGAGGCATTTTTACCTTCGTCAGCAGCTGAAGAGAGGGCTAATGGATGATTGTGAGCCCCCCCCCCCCCCATGGCCTCTCAGCCAATCACAGCACATTTAGCTGACACCAGTGACAGCTAAACGCGCTGTGATTGGCTGAGACCTGGAGGAGGAGCATAATCAAGCACCCTTGAAAAAAAGCCCATCCTGCTCGTCAGGGACGTCCTAAAGTGCCTAACATGGACGTCCTTCACTAAGCCAAAAAAGGAGGTTCACATGAGGAGAAATTATGTCTAACGTCACCTCCAGCCATGGAGGAAAATATGCAGCTTAATCTTTTCTCTCACAGGAAAGAAAACAGGCATTTTAGCCTTCAGAATTTTCCTTTCAAAAGGATCTGTTTTTTCACAACACAAGGCAGCAGGCAGTTAAAGCAAAGCCGATTTAAGATTAACCTTCTGAAGAAACCACACAGTTTATGTTGTTTGCAAGTCCATCTGTTTTAAAAAAGATGTTAACATCACGCTGTACCCCTGCCCCTCCCCACCTCTACATGTGACAAAACTAGGGAAAAATCACATATGAAAACGTGTATTTTAAATCGACAGGGAAAGTTACAGATAAGTAAAGTTATTTTTTTCTTTTAAATAAAAATAGTAGCAAAGCAATGCTTTATTAAGAATCATAAATGTAAAAAAAATCTAGGCAACATCATGTGGAATATATAATGAAAAAAAAAGAAACAGCTGTTCTTCTGCTGTTTGGGAGATTGGCTGTTCTAAAAAAGCTGGTGGTAAAAGGCTGTGCCCTTTAACACCAGTAAAAGAAAGAAAAAAAGAAGTAGCAATGAAAATAATTAAATGCAAACAGTGAAAGTCTGTGTGTATTGAAAGCCTGACAAGTCCCCTCCCCAAAGGTTTCTTCTGAAAGTTAATATTAAAACGGCTTTGTTTTGCTGCTTCGTGTTGTGAAAAAAAACAGATCCTTTTGAAAAGAAAATTCTGAAGGCTTAAATGCCTATTTTCTTTCCTGTGAGAAGAAAGGAAGAAAGGTTAAGCTGCACACATTCCTCCATGGCTGTAGGGGGAGTTGTTGGCAGAGCATTTGACATCATTTCCCATCACGTGACCCCATCCAAGATGGTTGCTCATAGTGGAAATAGGAAGTGATGTATGCCCAGTGGTAGATGCCAACTTGGAAAAGGGGGTGTGGCTATATCACTTCCCATATCACCAAAAGAGGTGGGGTTGTGGCGGGAATATACAAAAAGGAGGCAGGTTTGGGGCAGGCCTATACAAATAAGGCAGGACAAGGGGCATGGTTATGCAAAGGGGGAGGGCTATGATATATCCATGATGTCATCGAATGGGATGGGGAGTAGGTGTGGCTTAGACATGTCCTCGATTCTGATTTGCTGAGAACCCAGAAGTGGGCATGTCACTTGTCAAAATCAATTAGTTTGACAAATGGCAGCGAGATATACTGCGATTGTTTATTTAAATTTTACTGTACTGCTCCTCCTGCAGAACATATTGAAGCTGTTTGAAATACTAAAACACACAGTGAACTGATTAAGTTTGAGCCAATTTATGATTCAGGGCTGCATTATTGAACTGAGTATATTAAAAGCAGGAAGCTGGACCACTAGATTAAATTAATTCTTTGCTTCGGTCTTCACCGAGGAAGATTTGGGTGGGATACCGGAGCCGGAAATGGCATTAGAAGCTGAGTCGCAGAAACTTAATGAATTCTCTGTAAACCTGGAGGATGTAATGGGGCAGTTCTACAAACTGAAGAGTAGCAAATCTCCTGGGCCGGATCGTATTCATCCCAGAGTACTGATAGAACTGAAAAATGAGCTTGTGGAGCTATTGTTAGAAATATGTAATTTATCCTTAAAATCGAGCGTGGTACTGGAAGATTGGAGGGTGGCCAATGTAACGCCGATTTTTAAAAAAGGTTCCAGAGGAGATCAGGGAAATTATAGACCGGTGAGTCTGACGTTGGTGCCGGGCAAAATGGTAGAAACTATTATTAAGAACAAAATTACAGAGCATATTCAAAAGCATGGATTAATGAGACAAAGTCAACATGGATTTAGTGAAGGGAAATCTTGCCTCACCAATCTACTACATTTCTTTGAAGGGGTGAACAAACATGTGGATAAAGGGGAGCCGGTTGATATTATGTATCTGGATTTTCAGAAGGCGTTTGACAAAGTACCTCATGAAAGACTCCAGAGGAAATTGGAGAGTCATGGGATAGGAGGTAGTGTTCTATTGTAGATTAAAAACTGGTTAAAGATAGAAAACAGAGAGTACGGTTAAATGGTCAGTATTCTCAATGGAGAAGGGTAGTTAGTGGGGTTCCCCAGGGCTCTGTGCTGGGGCCGCTGCTTTTTAACATATTTATAAATGACCTAGAGATGGGAGTAACTAGTGAGGTAATTAAATTTGCTGATGACACAAAGTTATTCAAAGTCGTTAAATCGCAGGAGGATTGTGAAAAATTACAAGAGGACCTTACAAGACTGGGAGACTGGGCGTCTAAATGGCAGATGACGTTTAATGTGAGCAAGTGCAAAGTGATGCATGTGGGAAAGAGGAACCCGAATTATAGCTACGTCATGCAAGGTTCCACATTAGGGGTCAAGAAAGGGATCTAGGTGTCATCGTTGATGATACGTTGAAACCTTCTGCTCAGTGTGCTGCAGCGGCTAAGAAAGCAAATAGAATGTTAGGTATTATTAGGAAAGGAATGGAAAATAAAAATGAGGATGTTATAATGGCTTTGTATCGCTCCATGGTGCGACCGCATCTCGAATATTGTGTTCAATTCTGGTCGCCGCATCTCAAAAAAGATAGTGGAATTAGAAAAGGTGCAGAGAAGGGCGACGAAAATGATAAAGGGGATGGGACGACTTCTCTATGAGGAAAGGCTAAAGCGGCTAGGGCTCTTCAGCTTGGAGAAAAGGTGGCTGAGGGGAGATATGATAGAGGTCTATAAAATAATGAGGGTAAGATGTGAAGATCTGTTCACGCTTTCCAAAAATACTAGGACTAGGGGGCATGTGATGAAGCTACAATGTAGTAAATTTAAAACGAATCGGAGAAAATTTTCTTCACTCAACGTGTAATTAAACTCTGGAATTCATTGCCAGAGAATGTGGTAAAGGCAGTCAACTTAGCGGAGTTTAAAAAAGGTTTGGACGGCTTCCTAAAGGAAAAGTCCTTAGACCGTTATTAAATGGACTTGAGGAAAATCCACTATTTCTGGGATAAGCAGTATAAAATGTTTTGTACATTTTTGGGATCTTGCCAGGTATTTGTGACCTGGATTGGCCACTGTTGGAAATAGGATGCTGGGCTCGATGAACCTTTGAATGAGTGGAGTAGGGAATATTTACCCCATGAAAGAAACCTGATCACGGGCACAAAGTCTTTTATAGATAATAGTGTCTTGTTGATTAGACCTTGGCAGAAGCCTTGGTTTCTGAGGATATTTCCCCACTTTCCTCATTTCTTTACATTCATTCCACACAACCCTTTGGATTGTGTTTGGCTGTTTTTCAGTTCTTTGGAGTATTAGATTACCTTTGGTCTTTCCCAGTATGGTAATACTTATGTACTTATGAGTTCCTGGATTGGTGAGATGACAGGTAACAACCAGTCTTTGAAATGTGTATGAATCAGATTCTGAGAACCTTCACTAATTTACATTTCAAATTATATTTGATGTTCTTTGAAATTTCCTTTTTATGTTGTTACTGTCTCCACCCATGTCATGCCCCATCAGAGAAGATTTCCAAAAAATTCAATACTGCACGCATAAACAAGGAAGATATTGCAAAACACTAATGCATTTGTGCAGAAGCCTGTTTTTGTGCATTAAGTGCTTGTTAAATCAGCTATTTGGCAGGACATATGGTAACTCGCCTATATATGTGATGCTTTATTTTGTTGTACTTTGCCTGCATGCTGCTTCCAATTACAAAGCATTTGGAGATAAAGTTGCATGAGAGGTGCAATTATACTCTATTGATCCCACAGAATTAAACCATGATCATTTACTTCCAGTCCTCCTGTATTCTAACACAGAAACTTTGATGTAGATCAATATTTGTTAATAGTTAAAGATGTTGCTCTGTCGCATTTAGGGACTTGAAACTAGTCAACACCTGCCCAGCTATAACAAGCTAATTTTATTTATTTAAAAATTCCCATCATGTATTATAAAGATTCTTCAAAGGACTCTCTAAGAGCACACCATTAGTAAGCATATCTCAATAACTGCTAATATTTTGAAGACAGGATTTTCCAATATTAGTTACATTCAGAGATGACTATTGTGTCATCTGCCACGCCAACCATATTTTGGACTACCCCTCTATGATTTGTTTTGTTGGTTTTTACATTTTATTTTTCAATGCACAGTAAAACCTTTTTAATACATGAAAACAGAATGAATTCATATTGTGAAGTAGCCTAGTTGTTAGTACAGTGGGATGAGAACCTGGGGAACTGGGTTTGATTCCCACTGCAGCTCCTTGTGACCCTGGGCAAGTCACTTAACTCTCTATTGCCCCAGGTACAAAAACATAGATTGTGAGCCCTCTAGGGACAGATAAAGTGCCTGAACATACTATGGGCTCCTTTTACAAAGCCACGGTACTGATTCCCGGCACAGCAAATGCGATAAAACCCATTCAATTCCTATGGGCTTCATCGAATTTGCTACATGGGAATTACTTCCATAGCTTAGTAAAAGGCATCATATGTTAAGTGCTTTGGTTGTACCAAAGAAAGGCAGTATTATCAAATCCGTTATCCTTACCCTTATATATTAATGCATATTAAAAATGTTAGTGCATACAAGACTTATTTAAGGCACATTAACAAACAATGCATGCCAACAAATGTACATCCCTATTGTCAAAACAATGGCTGAAATGCCACACCTGGATATAATAAAAATCATAATAATAGTATTTATTTATATACCACCCAACCCATAAGATCCAAACGGTGAAGAAAACATAATAGAAATTACAAAAAACTAAAATCAATTCATTATACACAAAACAGTTAATTCATACTCATCAAATTTCTGAAATAAAAATGTTTTCAGATATTTTCTAATAGGCAGAAAATTCCACAATAAAGGAACAACCTCAGAAAATAATTGCTTACTAGTAGTTATCTTTCTCATGTTATTAGAAGATCATATGAGGGTACGATTTTGCAGCATTAAATAGTCTTGTGTTAAGCGAAGCTTTTCAGGGAGTGCATTCCAGCATGTGGGGGCTACTTCGGCGAAGGCTCGCTTGCGGGTATCACATCGTGTGATGTCCTTTGGAGAGGGTGTGGTTAGGGATGCTCCTTGGAAGTACCTTACTGTGTACTAAGGGAGGTGTGTAGAAGGAGATCCTGTTCAAGTACTCTGGGTCATTTCCTTTAAGAGCCTTGAAAGAAAAAACAAGAGTTTTAAATTTGGACCTCTATTGTACTGGTAAGCAAAAATGGTGTAATGTGGTTACGTCGCTTACCACCTTCTATTAGTCTTGCTGCAGCATTCTGAATCAATTGGAGCTGGTACAGACCCTTTATAGTCAGATCAGTTTAGAATGCATTACAGTAGTCCAGTATTGATGTCATCATGGTATGCACAACTGAGACAAGATTTGCCTTCTCGATGTAAGGAGAGAGGCAGCGTATTTGTCGAAAGTGATAGAAGCTGCTCTTGAAGGTTGCTTGGATTTGGGGGATCAGATTGAATTGAGCTGTATTCCAAGGTTCCTGACTTATGATTTGAGGGGGAAGTTCATATTTGATATCAGGTATGTGCCCACGTGTTAGAGACCCATAGGATCTCGGTTTTACTTGGGTTCAAGCAAAATTTGTTGTTTTTATCCCATTCTTGAATTGATGTTAGACAGGCAGTTAGTTTATTCAAGGCTGTGGGTAAGTCAGGTTCAATGGGTATAAGTAACGGCACGTCATCCATGTAGATATAGAACCGAGTGTCAATCGACTGAATCAGCTCGCCTAGCTGTTGTACCCCACTGGTCAGTGCCCACTGGTGGCGATGAGGTGCTACCGAACGTTATGGACTGTTGCCTGTCAGACAGGATCTGAACCAGACAAGTACTATTCCACCGATACCTGTTTCTGCCAGTTATGCTACCATAATACCATGATCCAGTGTCAAAAGCTGCTGAGAAATCTAGCAGTACTAACACCGAGGCAAATCCCCAGGATAGTTTGTTGTTGGTAGTTGCCCATTAGAAAGAGAGGAGTTCATGATTTTTGTGGCACCTTCTATGAGGCCCCTGCTTGCCTGCTGCACTATCTTTGATGGGCAGGGTTCAAGAAGCAGGTTAGTTGAAGGTCTGTCAAGATTTTGTCAAGACCCTCCTCTGTTATTAAGAGTTCCATATGTATGTGTCAGGAGGGGGTGAGTTTGTGCGTTCCTGGTTAGCTGATCGGAGACCGGGTGGGACTGCCTGTAAATTCTGGCAGAGACTTTAAATTTTGTTGACAAAGTATGTAGCAAAATCACTGCAGTTCAGTTGCAACTGGGTAGGCTGGTTCTTTTGTGAGGGTTACAGTAAGCTGTTTACTATACTGAACAACTGCTTTGTTGAATTGGCAGCCTGTAAAAGCATTGAGAAAAATATTGTTTTTTGCCTGCTGTTAAGGTTTGGTGGTACTTTGTCATGTAATTCCTATAGTTTAGCCTGTCCTCATCCAGGCGAGATTTACGCCATCTCCTTTCCAGTTTCCATCTTTAATGCTTAAGGGTCTTAAGTTCTGGAGCAAACCAAGGTGAACGTTTGTGAATAGGGCATAGGACCTTTTTTATTGGTGCTGTTTTCTCTAAGGTCTTAGCTAGGTGTGTATTTCAAATATCAACCTGTTCTGACACTGTAGTTGTCTTTTTATCCACATGTGGATAGTCCAACGCCTCTAGGAAATTCTCAGCAGTCAGCTTTTTCTTGTCTCTAATCTCTTTCCAAACTCTGGGAGTTGCTTACACCACGATGCCCTCAAATGGTAGAAATGAAATCTACAAACATTTTCCCCCAAAAAATATTCCTACCCCATATTAGGATATTTTCAAAGATATAGGGCTTATGCACAATTAGAAGGTACAGGCCATCCAGAACTGGGTTACCCAGGGGAGCGGGAGATGCGCCATGGTCGGGTTTGTCACTAATCCTGACCAGGATTCTTTGATAGAGTGAGGCACCACGCTATCCTCCCCTCCCCAACACTGCTGAACCTATAGGATACTGAAGCCCCAGCTTAGCTCTGGTGCTAATCTTGGTTCTTTTGTCAGACAGGAGTGACTGTAGATCATAGCTGATTATTTCTCCCTTACTGAATTCTTGTGGATCTTGTATGAAATGACTCCTAAGTATAAATATATAGAAATATATTCTTTAATGTACTGCTGTCTGACATCCCCTGATTGTTTAAACAAAATGACAATTCATCACCTAGAAAGGGTTTTAAATTTAAGGTGGGATATATAACCGGGGTTGCTACTACAAGAGAGTGTGTTCAAGTCTAGGATGGCTTCTTGGTGCTCCATGAGGGAGTCAAATTTTATTACCTTTGAAACAATTAGTATTATGAACCTGACCTATATGATGGTTACAGCTGTCTACTGCTGGACTTTATGAGTGCCCAAGATAAGCAATGGCCACAGCTATGGATAAGGGAGGTGGGACACTGCGACAAGCAAGGTGGTGCACTCAGTCTGCGGCTCCTCACTACCTCTCCACCCTCATCTCCCCCTATGTTCCCGCCCGTAACCTCCGCTCACAGGACAAAGCCCTTCTCTCAGTACCCTTCTCCACCACTGCCAACTCCAGGCTCCGCTCATTCTGCCTTGCTTCACCCTATGCCTGGAACAATCTTCCTTCACCCATACGCCATGCCCCCTCCCTACCCATCTTCAAATCTCTGCTTAAAACTCACCTCTTCAATGCTGCCTTCGGCGCCTAACCGCTCGAGATAGATAGAATGCCCCAATCTATCCACCCTACCAGATTAACTGTTCACTCGTCCTCTAGATTGTTCACTTGTCTTTAGATTGTACTCTTGTCTTTTAGATTGTAAGCTCTTTGAGCAGGGACCGTCCTTCTATGTTTAAATTGTACAGCGCTGCGTAACCCTAGTAGCGCTTTAGAAATGCTAGTTAGTAGTAGTAGTAGTTGCTGCCTTGGTCTATGGCGGTGGGTCCTAGCCTGACAGAGCACACAGCAGTATGTTTAGACCAAATCAAGCTTTAACAGTGATCAAATATGAATTTGTTTTGTCACATGCTAGCAGTGACATAGATGATGTCAGACCCGGGGCGGTATCCCTCTTCTACGGAGGGGGGGCAAGGCTAAAGAAACAGGACGGCAGTGCTTACCGCAGACTTTGATGGAATGGGGAGGAGAGGGTGAAGACATCAAGAAAAAGAATTAACAGTTAAGGAGGGGGAATGTGGTTTTATTGCAACCACTCATGAGGACAGTGATGGTAGTTCATCAGCATTTCTACAGTCTATACCCAGACAGGGCAGAAATGGGCTTCAGCTGGTTTGGAGCTGTGTGACTCGAAAGGCTAGAAACCCTGCCCTGCAATGATCTAGATAGAATATTGACAAGGATTCATGTATGTAATTACATTATCTGTAAGTTGCATTCATATATGTAATTGTACAATACTGTAAAATGTGTTTAACTTAAGCATTATAATAAATCCACTCTTCTTCTCGGATGATTTGTCATGGGTTGATACTTTGGAATACTGTGTCTGAGATGAAAGGAGAGTGACAAGGCTCCACCTGCCCAGTTTGACGTTTGTAATGTAACATGCACTTTGAATCAATGAACTGTAAAACCAAATTTTAACTATTTTAAAAATTAATTTGATTTCTTAACAATTGAAACATAGTTCCCCCTTACTGTGATACACTGTATTTTAAAAGAATTGACAATTTAAAAATGGTTTGAGAATTGTAGTTATGGGAGATCTATATTTTGTATATAATAATTAGTTTGCAAATACAATGATAATTAGGTAGTGTGTTTTTTCTTATTAAAGCATGTTTAAGAAAGATGCATTCAAAATGCTCTTGTACTTGTTAATAGGTTGTTTAAAGTGAGCATTATAGTATAGGAATTAAATACATTTCCCTCCAAAGATCCAATTAAATAGTGTAAATATGACTAATATGGTTATTAACATTTGTAGAAATATTATGTGGAAAATATACTACTTAAATGTATAAATTCAATGCTAGAGGAACTCTGTACCACGGACATTGCTTACAGAAAGAAAGCATTAAACAAGGCATCTCAACTGTTCATCTACTGAGCCTAGACAATAGGGCACATCTCTGATAGAGAAACATTTCATTCTGAACTTAATATGCAGATTGAGGGTTTTTTTTCTTTTTAATTCTTCTGACCATTATTTTGTTATTTCCAAAAGATCTAACCTTGATATATTTCACTTCAGGGAGATTTTCTACATCAGAATACATGCATTCTCCATGATGGCTTAACACTCCCCTACGAGAAATCTACAGACAGCTACCTTAAAACCAATGGCCTACCAAGAATCCTTGAATTTTAGAAGACAGGTACTGTAAATGCTGTGACATACTCAATAAAGATAAATATTCCAGGTTTTCACATTTGACAGCACAGAGAATGCTGCCAGAAGAACTTACGCTATTATTGTTTGGGGATCACCATTCTACCAAAGTTATTTCAAATCCTCAGAATGACTGCATGCCATATATATTTTCTCGGCACCTTTTTCAAGGCTAAAAACTCAGCAGTTAATTCCTTGGACCTCCTGGGTCAACACTGCTCTATGTAACTACTGTCACATGTATGATTATCTCCCAGGTGGCAAGAGGTCATCATATATGTGCACTCTGTGCAAAAAGCTCCTAGCTCTCAGAGAACTAGTCCAATCTCTTAAGGCTAGAGTAGCAGGCTTGGAGGAGCTGAGGCAGACATAGGTATATAGAGGATTCCAGTAGGAACATAAGAGATAAGTACCACCTCCAGTGTTGCATCCTCTGTGCTGCCTTGAAGGAAGGTGACCTAAAAGGAAAGCAACACCCTGGTGAATCAGGAAGCAATCTTGTAGCCATGACCTGCCCTCCAGGGGATGCAATATCCTTTTGTACTGAGGATGTCTCTCTAGGGGATTCTGCAAAGGTGGCAGACCTCATGCATTTCCTAGATAAGATTTTAGACAGTACTGGGGAGGAGTCAGCTAACTTGGTACATGCGGGTGCCAACAACACAGAAAATGTGGGAGGGAGATTCTGGAAGTCAAATTTATGCTCTTAGGTAGAAAGTCGAAATCCAGATCAAAGGTAGCATTTTCAGAAATGCTCCCTGTTGTATGCAGAAAACCCAAGAGGCAGGTACAGCTCAAGTCTCAATGTATGGATGAAATGATGGTGAAGGAAAAAAAGAATTTAGATTTGTTAGGGACTGAATGACAATCTGGAGAATGGGGGACCTATTCCAAAAAAATGAACTAATACTTAAAAAGAAGCTAGAGCTTTTAACTACTACTACTAGATATATGCAGCACTGTACACTAACACACATATGAAACAATCCCTGCTTGATACAGCTTACAATCTTTTAAACTAGAATACTAGCAAGGCTATACTACTGTCCACTTGCCAAAACAAGCAGACTGATGGTGAAATGTTAACAGAATTCAGAAAAAAAAATATGTGGCAACACTACAATAATGGGCGATTTCAATTATTCCAAAATTGACTGGATAAATATCACATCAGGAAATGCTAGGGAGGTAAAGTTACTTCATAAAATAAATAACTGCTTTACGGAGCAGCTGGTTGAGGAACTGACAGGAGAGAGCTATTTTTAATCTAGTCCTTAGTGGAATGTACACAAGAAGTTATGGTGTTGGGTCTGCTTAGCATTAGTGATAATCAAATTCAAGTTAGAGAAGAAGACACTAAGGAAATATTTTGCATCAATATTTAGGGGGTAAGTTATCAATATGCACTACTGTTAAGACATTTTTCTCTGTTATCTCGGGTTATTAGTAACTAGGGGCCCTGTTTACTAAGCAGCACTAAGGGCACACTAGCGTTTTTAGAGCATGCTAAAGGCACCCATAGGAATATAAGGGTGCCTCTAGTATTTAGTGCGTGCTAATTTTAGGCTCACACTAAAAAGGCTAGCGTGTCTTAGTAAACAGTGCACTAAGTCTTACTGTATAAAATGAGACCCGTGCTAAAATAGCACAAGTTACAGGAAGAACAACATGTGTTAATAGTATCCACAATAAATAACTTATCCACTTAAGTTTCAAAAGGGCAACTATGATAAAATGAGGAAAATGTTTTAATTAAAAACTACAAGGAACAGCTGCAAAGCTGAGGAATTTAAATCAGACATGGCCGTTGATTAAAAATACTATCTTACAAGCCCAGAGCAGATGAATTCCACATAAGGTACAAGGAAGGCCAACTGCCAAGGTTAAAGAGTGAGGTCAGAGAGGCTATTAAAAGCAAAAGAAATCTTTCAAAAAATGGAAAAGGGATCTGAATGGAGAAAGCAAGCAGCAGCATAAGCATTGATAAAGAAGTCTAAAGAAGAATTTGAAAAGCTTGATGTAGAGGTAAAAACTCATAGTAACTTTTCGTGTACATTAGAAGTAGAAAGCCTGTAGTGGTTTTTAGATTGATCAAAGAATAAAAGGGACACTCAGGGAGGACAAGGCCGTAGAAGAAAATTCTGCTTCAGTCTTTACTGAGGATGTATAAACTCACTACTCAACCGGAAGAAAAAACATATAGACTACCCAAGTCCTCAAATATGAATATTCCACCAAAACATACTTGGGAAAAATTAAACTAAATAACCATTCATACATATAATCGTTAATATAATTATTTAAATTTTAGATTGTGCTCAGTCCATATCCATTACACCCATAGCGTTCCCAGGGAAAGCATGTGGTAGTGTTTAGATGGAACCATCATAGCACAGCCTGTGTTCCACCTCCTCAAAATGTATACGCACACACCTACTGTTACTTATAATGCAACTTACAGTTAATGATGTTTCAAATTTTCAAAAACAGATCTCATTAAGTCAACTATGCATTCAAACCATAAAGCAGTTAGTTCTTATTATACCCCACAACAAATAACTGCAGTTATAATATGAATCCTAATTTTGAGTAACACTCACTTGTAAATCTCATACAGCTTGTGGTTACCACTAAATTCTACACATACCACAAATACATACTCAAAAAACCTGATTATGTAAAAAAGAAAAACAAAAAATAACTTCCCTTAGGAACCCAGTGTGCTCGTGCAGGTGATTTAAAATTTCATCAAAGGTTCATTCGTGCTCTTCAACACCATCTCACTTGAATTTAAGTTTTGAAACTGAAGCTGTATAAATATTTAATTATATTCTAGTATAAGGTGAAAATAGTGTTTAGATCATTAATGTGAATTTATGTTTGTAGTTCCCTTTCTGAGGAAGACATTCGAAACTCAGCTTGAGTTAAAGGGAAAAGTGAGATGGTGTTGAAGAGCACGAATGAACCTTTGATGAAATTTTAAATCACCTGCACGAGCACACTGGGTTCCTAAGGGAAGTTATTTTTTGTTTTTCTTTTTTACATAATCAGGTTTTTTGAGTATGTATTTGTGGTATGTGTAGAATTTAGTGGTAACCACAAGCTGTATGAGATTTACAAGTGAGTGTTACTCAAAATTAGGATTCATATTATAACTGCAGTTATTTGTTGTGGGGTATAATAAGAACTAACTGCTTTATGGTTTGAATGCATAGTTGACTTAATGAGATCTGTTTTTGAAAATTTGAAACATCATTAACTGTAAGTTGCATTATAAGTAACAGTAGGTGGAGGAGGTGGAACACAGGCTGTGCTATGATGGTTCCATCTAAACACTACCACATGCTTTCCCTGGGAACGCTATGGGTGTAATGGATATGGACTGAGCACAATCTAAAATTTAAATAATTATATTAACGATTATATGTATGAATGGTTATTTAGTTTAATTTTTCCCAAGTATGTTTTGGTGGAATATTCATATTTACTGAGGATGTGCCAGAAATGGTATTAATAGGTGACCCAATACGTACCTAAGCTACAGAACTCATTGCCAGAGGATATGGTAAAAGCAGTTAATGTATTCAGGTTTTAATAAGGTTTGGATAAATTCCTGGAGGTTAAGTCTATAAACTGTTACTGAGGTAATGTTTTATCCCCATTACATGGGACAGCTTGTAATGTCTGCGTGTAACAGATTACGTGCCTGTGTATTTATTTAGTTGTAATTAACGGGTCAGGTCCCTGAATTTCTGTGGTCCTCTATTATTGGCTTTTATCAACACTTGTGTTCTGCTCTCAGTGCCTTTTGGAGCTTTGTTTTTACTGCCCAACGCTGAGCATGCTGATACAAGCAGATTTATCCCTCCCTCCAATTGCTCTCCTGAGCTAAATAGAAAAAGATATGGCAACCTGTTAGAGAGATATGCTTAGGTCACAGATCCAGCATGTAGAGAGTTTGAACACGCCATGCTGCGGCAGGAAACTTTCGCTTCTTTTTTCCTTTCAGCGTTAGTAATCCATAGTGATTTTTCACCTGCTGCAGCTGGGGTTACAACTGCTGCTGCAGCTGCAACTGCTGCTGTGGTTGCTGTTAGTGCTGTGTTTTAGTACTTCATATTACCAGCCATTGAAAGTTCCTCCTCTCTGAGAGAGGGGCTAATCACAGACACAGACTCACTCCGTATACATAGAATCCCTAATCTGGCTCAATGCAACTGTACATGACTGATCTCTCTCATCATCAACTGAATTAAATGAAGAATTGGATTAAGGATTAGACTCTCTTCTTTGGTGTTAAGCAGCACCAGGTTTAACTTTCTGAACATACTCGGTACAGGAATGCTGGATAGAGGTCAGAATAGGTAGATCTGGGGAAAGTCGCTGCATCTCTCGGGTAGGTAGCCTAGAATCTTACTGGAAGCAAGATACTACTACTTATTTCTAAAGTGCTATTAGACGTACGCAGCGCTGTACACTTGAACATGAAGAGACAGTCCCTGCTCGACAGAGCTTACAATCTAATTAGGACAGACAAACAGAACAAACAAGAGATAAGGGAATATTAAAGTGAGGATGATAAAATAAGGGTTCTGAACAAGTGAATAAGGGTTAGGAGTTAAAAGCAGCATCAAAAAAGGTGGGCTTTTAGCTTAGATTTGAAGACAGCCAGAGATGGAGCTTGACGTACCAGCTCAGGAAGTCTATTCCAGGCATATGGTGCAGCAAGATAAAAGGAACGGAGTCTGGAGATAGCAGTGGACGAGGGGTGCAGATAAGAGAGATTTACCCAGTGAACGGAGTTCCCGGGGAAGAATGTAGGGAGAGATGAGAGTGGAGAGGTACTGAGGAGCTGCAGAGTGAATGCACTTATAAGTCAATAAGAGGAGTTTGAACTGGATGCGGAAACGGATAGGAAGCCAGTGAAGTGACTTGAGGAGAGGGCTAATATGAGAATAACGACACTGGCGGAATATTAGTCGTGCAGCAGAATTTTGAACAGATTGAAGAGGAGAGAGATGGCTAAGTGGGAGACCTGTGAGAAGCAAGTTGCAATAGTCTAAGCAAGAGGTGATAAGAGTGTGGATCAGGGTTCTGGTAGTGTGCTCAGAAAGGAAGGGGCAAATTTTGATGATATTATACAGAAAGAAATGACAGGTTTTAGCAGTCTGCTGTATATGTGCAGAGAAGGAGAGGGAGGAGTCGAAGATGACCCCAAGGTTACGAGCTGATGAGACAGGAAGATTGAGAGTGTTATCCACAGAAAGAGAGAATGGGGGAGGAGGAGAGGTTGGTTTAGGGGGAAAGATGAGAAGCTTATGTTTAGTTTCAGATAGCGCTGAGACATCCAGGCAGCAATGTCAGACAGGCAGTCTGATACACACCTAGATGGCCCTTTTGTTTGACCCATATGGTAATTCTTATATTTTTATATTATTGTTCCCTTATAATCACATAACCAAAAAAGGAATCCTCACTGGATAAATGATATCTGTGCTTCACAATAATAAACTTAAGTGGCCCTATGTTTTTCATCTGTCTTTCACATGGAGATTTAGGGGGTAGAAATACAAGAATATCACACTTTCAAAAGATAACACTAGACTACTGTACTGTACATTTTCTCACCACTGAGAAAGTGAAAGAAAGCCTAGTGGAGCATGGAATATTTTCTGACTAAATTAGCATTTTGCATAGTCTGTGAATGGAGAGGCAAGAGAATGCAAATGAGTAAGAAGGGAAGAAAATGACTAAAAATGTATCTCAGAAGTGCGAGTCTTTAACAACCTGTTCAGAATTAAATTTCTTATTCATCATCATATGTGAAGGCACAGAGAGATCAATTATGATCTGTAGAACTGCAAGACAACATAAACTGGGTAAACTAGAGGAGCCTGACAGCCCTAGTCTGCAAAGTATGATAATGTGTTAACTAGCAAAGTCATACCATACTTAGCGAAGTATGATATGACTTTGCTAATTAACACATTAACTACAACTGTTTACACAATGACCAGACTGGTCCCATTTAAATAGTGGGTCTGCCCAAAACCTACCCCCAAACAGGTCCTTTATAAAATACATGTGTACAATAAGCAAGAACATTCACTCCTGATCCAGTGGCTTAATTTTAGTTCTAATTTATGCAGATTTTCTGGGACAATTTTATCAAGAAGAATAGGCACATTTGTCTTTTTGTAAAATAGACTATAAACAGGAGCCTTCTTGCCCTCTCAGGCTAGGTGGTTTGATATAAAAATGCACTCGACATGTTTAATGCAGAATTAAACATCCATTACTTCTTTTATAATGTACATTAGGTGCTTAATGCATGTTAAAACCCTCATTAAATATATACTGCAACTTAGTAAACATGTCCCACAATCTGTTTCATATTCCTTAAAAAATAAAATCTTGTACTCCTTGTAATCTCTGTTCTTATCTCTCCAAGTTTGGATCTGCCTTCAGCTATCCCAATGATAGGGGGCTGCCACTATATCTTTTATGAACTATTTCTCTCAAATGGTAAGACCCCCAACTTTGGTCAATATTCCTTGTGGGCATACAGTCTCTCCTTTGTCTGTCTCATTAAATACTGGTTTAACAAGAGCTCCTTACACTCAAAAACTCATTTCATCCATGACCTGGTAGTGGAACACAAGCTTGATCTCTTATGCCTCACTGTAACTTAGCTCTGTAACTCTGGATGCCTTTATTCTTGAACAATCCTGTCCTCAAGCATTCCGTTTCATCTTTTCTAATTATCCCTATAAGAGATATGGGGTGGTAAGTGGCTTTATTTTCTTCTACCCTCAAAATTGACCAGTTTTATTATTACTCTTCGCCTCTTCTTGAGTACTTTGCTTTTCAAATTAACTCTAAAGTCTCTTCTTTGTTTGTTAAACTCACCTCCACTCTCCTGTTTACTTCAAACATTATATGTTGTTATACAGTGGTGGAAATAAGTATTTGATCCCTTGCTGATTTTGTAAGTTTGCCCACTGACAAAGACATGAGCAGCCCATAATTGAAGGGTAGGTTATTGGTAACAGTGAGAGATAGCACATCACAAATTAAATCCGGAAAATCACATTGTGGAAAGTATATGAACTTATTTGCATTCTGCAGAGGGAAATAAGTATTTGATCCCCCACCAACCAGTAAGAGATCTGGCCCCTACAGACCAGGTAGATGCTCCAAATCAACTCGTTACCTGCATGACAGACAGCTGTCGGCAATGGTCACCTGTATGAAAGACACCTGTCCACAGACTCAGTGAATCAGTCAGACTCTAACCTCTACAAAATGGCCAAGAGCAAGGAGCTGTCTAAGGATGTCAGGGACAAGATCATACACCTGCACAAGGCTGGAATGGGCTACAAAACCATCAGTAAGATGCTGGGCGAGAAGGAGACAACTGTTGGTGCCATAGTAAGAAAATGGAAGAAGTACAAAATGACTGTCAATCGACAAAGATCTGGGGCTCCACGCAAAATCTCACCTCGTGGGGTATCCTTGATCATGAGGAAGGTTAGAAATCAGCCTACAACTACAAGGGGGGAACTTGTCAATGATCTCAAGGCAGCTGGGACCACTGTCACCACGAAAACCATTGGTAACACATTACGACATAACGGATTGCAATCCTGCAGTGCCCGCAAGGTCCCCCTGCTCCGGAAGGCACATGTGACGGCCCGTCTGAAGTTTGCCAGTGAACACCTGGATGATGCCGAGAGTGATTGGGAGAAGGTGCTGTGGTCAGATGAGACAAAAATTGAGCTCTTTGGCATGAACTCAACTCGCCGTGTTTGGAGGAAAAGAAATGCTGCCTATGACCCAAAGAACACCGTCCCCACTGTCAAGCATGGAGGTGGAAATGTTATGTTTTGGGGGTGTTTCTCTGCTAAGGGCACAGGACTACTTCACCGCATCAATGGGAGAATGGATGGGGCCATGTACCGTACAATTCTGAGTGACAACCTCCTTCCCTCCGCCAGGGCCTTAAAAATGGGTCGTGGCTGGGTCTTCCAGCACGACAATGACCCAAAACATACAGCCAAGGCAACAAAGGAGTGGCTCAGGAAGAAGCACATTAGGGTCATGGAGTGGCCTAGCCAGTCACCAGACCTTAATCCCATTGAAAACTTATGGAGGGAGCTGAAGCTGCGAGTTGCCAAGCGACAACCCAGAACTCTTAATGATTTAGAGATGATCTGCAAAGAGGAGTGGACCAAAATTCCTCCTGACATGTGTGCAAACCTCATCATCAACTACAGAAGACGTCTGACCGCTGTGCTTGCCAACAAGGGTTTTGCCACCAAGTATTAGGTCTTGTTTGCCAGAGGGATTAAATACTTATTTCCCTCTGCAGAATGCAAATAAATTCATATACTTTCCACAATGTGATTTTCCGGATTTAATTTGTGATGTGCTATCTCTCACTGTTACCAATAACCTACCCTTCAATTATGGGCTGCTCATGTCTTTGTCAGTGGGCAAACTTACAAAATCAGCAAGGGATCAAATACTTATTTCCACCACTGTATATCCCTATCTTATTAATTCTTCACCCATTATCTTTTGGGGGGACATTCATATGCTTTCAAACCAGAGAAAATGCTCTTGCAAGTAGAATCATGGGCTGGGGATGGAAGACTGAGAACTGGCAGGGATGATGGTGTAGCTCGAATATCAAATACTTTCTTCTCAATGTATCCTGTTGTGATCCCTTTTCAGAAATTTTTACATTAATTTCATTTGATCAGCACATCTCCATTAGGAATTCTTTTATGACATGTGTCTTAGACAAAACTGCTCCTAGGCAAACAAAAGTATGTTTTTGTCCACACCTGTAATTCCATCATGGACTCTGGCTGCTTAAATAGCAACTTCGCCATCTGGAAAACTGAAGATGGAAGCCTTTCATATCATCTGCAATCTCATTAAAGGTAACCTGTAATGCTAGCTAGTAAACTTGCTTTTTATCTCTTTATGAGCTTCTAATCCTTCTTACCTTTTGAAAATTTTATGCCAGGCTACAAATTCATCACAGCAGACAATAATAAATCCTACTTTGTGTGCAGATTTTGCTTTAGCTTTTGAGGGAAAAAAAAGTATCTGGTATTCAAACTATGCTATAATCCCTACCAGTTATAGTACTCCATCACCAGCCCATGATTCCATTTGCAAGAACACTTGATTTAATTTTTAATACACCTACTTACCTTAAGCTTGTTAGATCATTATATCAAAAAAACTCCTCTATAGCCCCAATAGCGACTATGCGGTTTACAATTCTACAAAAAAAAAAAAAAAAGCGTAGTGGGGTCTAAGAGACAAAAGGGAGGGGAGAAACAATTAAGATGTAGTGCCAAAACTTTCCTATTCTGTAAATAGGAAAGTTTTGAGCAACGACTAAAAATTTGGATATGAGGACTCTAGGCAGTTGTGTGTGGAAGAGAGTTCCAGAGGGAAGATGACACTTGCAGCCGTAAGGGCTACTGTAGTGGTGTATAGTTGGGTATAGTAGGTGTCTGGTGGGTTTTGGAGGGCTCACTCTACAATATAAGGGAGCAATGGTGAGATGTGTACCTGAGAGCTTTTATGTGAAGTCCACTGCAGTGCCACCTATGGTGCCCCATTGCTCTGCTGGGATATGTGGCCAGTCTACTAAGAAAGCTGGCTCATCCTACATCCCAATGGCTTGATTTTCAGCATTTTTCAGGTGGATCAAACATGGACCAAAAAGATAAATGCACAGAGCACAAAAACATCTAGCAAGTGACCGTTTTTGGAAAAAAAAAAAAGTTTTGCTGTTTCAAAAGTCACTATATTTGCTATTCTGATGGAATTTATGTGGGATACATCCCGCAAAGAACAAATCATAAAGAAACATCAGACCACTCAAAACACGCCAGCCAGGCTTATATTTTGAAAAACGCGATTAGAAAGCGTCAAACCCCTCCGCGAAAAACTGCAATGGCTCCCAATCAAAGAACGTATTACTTTCAAAATCTGCACCCTGGTTCATAAAATTATCTACAGCAAAACCCCGGGATACATGTCAGATCTCATAGACCTACCAACCAGAAACACATCCGGATCAACACGAACATATCTAAATCTCCACTGCCCAAGCTGCAAAGGACTCAAATACAAATCAACATATGCATCCAGCTTTTCCTACATAAGCACACAACTGTGGAATGCATTACCAAAAGTCGTGAAAACAACATATGACCACCTAAACTTCTGGAAATCACTAAAAACTAACCTGTTCAAAAATGCGTACCCTACCGACCCAACTTAAATGCCTGAATCCCGCAACACAACGAAACCAAAGCATGTAATGGACTTAACATAACTCTTCCACTCTACGATTCCCTAATGTGTCTGTTCCACATGACCCTTATTCTACCACAACATCACTTCGTATTTGTTCATACCGGTGTTGGCGAATGCCTCTCCGGTACTATGTAAGCCACATTGAGCCTCCAAATAGGTGGGAAAATGTGCGATACAAATGTAACAAATAAATAAATATATATAGAACCTCCTCCATAATGTGATGCAAGGCATTTTTAAAGAGTGGAAAGGAAGGCTTGTTCACTTATTTTTTTTATTGAAAATAGAGCAATAGAACTTTTATTTAAGCAATAACTGGCTAAATTTAACCAAGAAACCCAGCTATACTAAAGACAAAGGTGTCCTTTTTTTTTTTTTTTAATATATCTTTTACTAAAATATTCTAGAATTTGGATTTAACATGTGGTAACATGGGATTTTACAGCACACTAAACCTGGATTTAACATAGCACTTCGTGGTGATTTTTTTAAAATATATTCTATTGAAGTCCGCTAAGTTAACCGCCTTAACCACCTTTACCAGCAGCGAATTCCAGAGTTTAAGTATGCGTTGAAAGTGAAGAAAAATTTCCTCAGATTCGTTTTAAATTTACCACACTGCAGCTTCATCGCATGCCCCCTTGTCCTAGTATTTTTGGAAAACACAAACAGATGCTCCACATTGACCCGTTCCATTCATCTTATAGACCTCTATCACATCTCCCCTCAGCCGCCTTTTCTCCAAGCTGAAGAGGCCAGCCTCTTCAGCCTTTCCTCATTGGGAAGTTGTCCCATCCCCTGTATCATCTTTGTCGCCCTTCTCTGCACCTTTTCCAATTCCACTATGTCTTTTTTGAGGTGCGGTGACCAGAATTGAACACAATACTCGAGGTGCGGTCGCACCATGGAGCAATACAATGGCAGAATAATATCCTTATTTTTGTTTTCAATCCCTTTCCTAATGATACCCAACTTTCTATTTGCTTTCCTAGCCGCAGCAGCACATTGAGCAGAAGTTTTCAACGTATCATCAACGATGACACCTAGATCCCTTTCTCGGTCCATGACTCCCAATGCTGAACCTTGCATGACGTAGTTATAGTTTGGGTTCCTCTTTCCTACATGCATCACTTTGCACTTGTTCACATTAAACGTCATCTGCCATTTAGAAGATGCACTAAACAATGTGCACTAAAAAGTGTTGCATGCAGTAACATAGCAGCACCTTTTAGTAAATCTAGCCTTAATTCTTCCTGGTCAACAAGTTGATTTAGGGGAATATTCAGCACCAACCTAGCAGTTCGATTCAGCACCCCAATATGCCAACTTTTTTATGGCTGAGCTGGAAGAGACATTTCTGAATACACACCAGACCAAACCTCTAAAATACTACCGGTACATCGATGACATTTTTATGATTTGGACGGAGGGTGAAGAAACTCTGAAACAATTTTATTCTGCCTTCAATACACACCATCCTACAATCAGATTCAAAATTGACTACTCCCCAGAAAAAGTCAATTTTTTGGACACCACGGTCTCAATCAGTGATGGCTGTATACAAACATCCATATACAAGAAACCCACAGACAGATGCAGCTACCTCCATAACTCCAGCTTCCATCCTTCACATACAAAAGATCCATCATTTACAGCCAAGCCACAAGATACCACCGTATCTGCTCTGACCCAGGGGACAGAGACAGACACCTTAAAAGCCTGACTGAATCCTTCAATCAGAAGGGCTACAACCCCAAAATAATCTCCAAGAATATTGCCTCCTCCCTCAAAACACCCAGGGAGAATCTGCTACAGTACAAAAAGAAAAAATCCACAGACAGAATCCCTCTTGTAGTGACATACAATCCAGAGCTGGAAAAACTGAGGAAAATCATAAGAGATCTACAACCTATACTCCAGGAGGATGAATTACTGAAAGAGATATTCCCATCCCCACCAGTACTGGCCTTCCGACAGCCACGCAACTTAAAACACAAGCTAATCAGAAGTAAACTTCCATCACAGACTGAAAAGGAACAGAAGGGCACACTTCCCTGTAATTTATCCAGTTGCAAACTATGCCAAAATATTTCACAGGACCCCACAGTCATCCACAAAGGAAAGACATTCAACATAAAGGAATCTTTCACTTGCTCATCTTCCAATGTGGTATATATCATTCAGTGTAAAAAATGTAACGAAGGATGCTATATTGGAGAAACAGGCCAGATGCTTAAGACAAGATTCAATTTACATAGACATCACATGAACTATACTGGTGCCAGTAGGGTTCCCACCCCTGTTGGTGAACATTTTACAGGACCAGGACACTGTACCAGTGACTTCACAGTGAGAATCCTGAAAGGTAACTTTAAAACCATACAAGAACGTAAGACCTTTGAATTCAGAATGATTGAATATTTTAACACCCAACAGAAAGGACTTAACAAGGATCTGGGGTTCCTAACCCATTATAAACCATAAAGCTGTATGTCTCTGTTGATCACCCCACCCCTCACCTATCCACACCCATCCTGTTAGAATATCAATGATATGCTTTGATGTCCCCATGCATACCTCCGACCCACCCCCATCCTCCCACCCTGTCAGACTGTCATAGTAATGCTTGAATGTTTTCACTTATATACACTGTCAGCTAGCACATTTGCTTATTTCCGATCTGACGAAGAAGGGCAACCTTTGAAAGCTAATCAAGAAATGTATTAAGTTATGTCCAATAAAAAAGGTATCATCTTATTTTCTTTCCCATGTTTTATTTTGTTTGATTTCTATTGATAACCTTAAGAGTGGACTAACACGGCTACCACACTCCTCTACTTAAATTAGCTAAAATAGTTTTCACACTTTCTCAGCTATGAACTGAATACTGACCTCAACATTTCTTATTTTCTAAGATACTTGTTCTCCATTCTGTTACTATAGAAAAACCCTTTGACAAAGCAGCTATAAAATGCTGATGCAGGATAATCTAATATTTGAAACCATGGAAACATGCTATTTAAAAAACAAATTCTGTTAATTCCTTCAAATTTAATCAGAGACAATCTAATTAAAAAATCTAATTAATTGAAACTCATCTTTCTAGTTTGCTTGTTTCTCACTCATTTTAGCTTCTAATATCAGAAAACAAGTTCTATGGACTAAGTTCTGTAAATCACACCAAATAACGCTTAGCGCTATTCTATAAATGGCACTCAAAATTAGGCGCCGTTTACAGAATAGCATTCAGTGCCAGGATCCACAACTAGCTTTAGGTACGAGCATTTACACCAACTGAACCCTGATATAAATCCTCATGCCTAAATTAGGCACAGATCCACCCATGACCCTCCCATGGCCATGCCCCCTGGAGCTGCATGTAATATTTATGCATGGATCCAGGCACATAAATATGTGTGCATAAATTTAAATTGATGTGTTAGCACCAATAATTGTCAGGGACCAATTATCAGCACTAATTGGCAGACTATGGATGTGTTATGGTATAAGCCAATTGTCAGAATTATCAATATAAGAATGCAGCTTTTAGGAGATGTATTGAAGCTGCATTTCAATGCCTTCTTTCCCCTTTTCCTTGGGAATTTCTGGTGGCAGGGCTAGTCAATTACAAACACTTAAACAAAGACAAAAGAGAGATATATAGCTTCCTCTGCCCTCCCACCTAACAAAAGCTTGACTAAGGTGGGTACCTGAATACCCCATTGAAAACAAAGAACTCAGAGGAAAAGCATAAACAGAACATTTGCCTGTCATCAGAGGTATACCTGCCCCTCCCATCATCTATCAGACAAATGGACGCCAGGACATCTGCAGAAAGAAGGACTTATAATGTGGTCATGTGAACAGACTACATTAACCATAATGCCTTGCAAAATATCCAGGACATGCACACACCATGCTTCTCTGCTAACATTATAAAAGGCCTGGAAACAGCCCAGCTCGCTCTCTTGGAACCTGCTGCTCTCTTTGGGGTCTGCTGATGCCTTGCTCCTGATCATGTGCTCATCAATCAGCTGGACCACAGCATGCTTGTAACAAGGAATGTGAGTTAACCTACCTGCTACTTTGTTCTATTTTATGCACAAATTCTCTGTTCTAAGATCCTTTTAAAAACCTACCTCTCGTGTGCAATTGTATATTAAATCAACCTTTTTGAAGCTAAAAATACGGTCTCTTTGTGTTCTGAGTATATAGTATCTTTTATATATACTTAATTTATTTAATTTATTGCAATTATCACCTTTGGTGATTGGTGGAGAAATTAATATCCTAAAACTTATAAATACAGCGCCTGCTCTTAAATTATAAACAGTAGCGAGTGCTCTAGAGCTCTTTCCCCCAAGATAAATCATTTCTTGTAACAGATGGAGGGGCAGACACGGGATGGAAGGGGGCAGAGGGGAGCAGACGTGGGATGGAAAGGGGCAGAGAGAGGAGGCAGACGCTGGATAAAGAGAAGGGACAGATGCTGGAATGAAAGGGGCAGAGAGAGGGGACAGACACTGGAATGAAAGGGCAAGAGAGAAGGGACAGACTCTGGCATGAAAGGGGCAGAGAGAAGGGACAGACGCTGGAATGAAAAGAGCAGAGAGCGTGGACAGACGCTGGAATGAAAAGAGCAGAGGGGACAGATGCTGAAATGAAAGGGGCAGAGGGGACAAACGCTGGAATGAAAGGGGCAGAGAGAGGGGGCAGACACTTGTTTCTGCCGCCCATCTTGTTTCGATAATACGGATCAAAACAAGATGGGCTGCCATCTTTCGTTTCGATAATACGGTCGGGGATGCCCAAATCTCAACATTTAGGTCAACCTTAGAGAGATGGGCGTCCCTAGAGATGGCCGTCCCCGATTTTCGGCGATAATGGAAACTGAGGACGCCCATCTCAGAAATGACCAAATCCAAGCCATTTGGTCATGGGAGGAGCCAGCATTCGTAGTGCACTGGTCCCCCTGACATGCCTGGATATCAACCGGGCACCCTAGGGGGCACTGCAGTGGACTCCCAGGTGCAGAGCTCCCTTACCTTGTGTGCTGAGCCCCCCCAAAACCCACTTTCCACAATTGTACACCACTACCATAGCCCTTAGGGATGAAGGGGGTCACCTAGATGTGGGTACAGTGGGTTTGTGGTGGGTTTTGGAGGGCTCACATTTACCACCACAAGTATAACAGGTAGGGGAGGGATGGGCCTGGGTCCGCCTGCCTGAAGCGTACTGCAGTACCCACTAAAACTGCTCCAGGGACCTGCATACTGCTGTCATGGAGCTGGGTATGATATTTGAGGCTGGCATAGAGGTTGGAAAAAATATTTTAAAATTTCTTTTTTTAGGGTGGGAGGGGGTTAGTGACCACTGGAGGAGTCAAGGGAGGTCATCCTAGATTCCCTCCGGTGGTCATCTGGTCATTTAGAGCACATTTTTGTGGCTTGGTCGTAAAAATAAAAAAGGACCAAGTAATGTCGGCCAAGTGTTTGTCATGGCCGCCCTTATTTTTTCCATTATCGGCCGAGGACACCCATGTGTTAAAAGCAGGCCCCAGTTCCGCCTTTGCTAAGCTTTCGACATGCCCCCGTGAACTTTGGTCGTCCCCGCGATGGAAAGCAGTTGAGGATGCCCAAAATCAGCTTTCAATTATGCCGATTTGGGCGACCCTGGGAGAAGGGCGCCCATCTCCCGATTTGTGTCAAAAGATGGACACCTTCTCTTTCAAAAATAAGCCTGATAGTGTTTCAGATTTGGCAAGACCGTTCTCCTAATTCCTGTTCTGTGTGCTAATTTAGTGCGTGTCATTTTTGGTATACTGGAGCTGTAAGAGTTTACAGAAATTATTAATAATGAAAAAAAAAAACAAGTTATTTTCCTTCTAAACTGGTGTAATATTTTCAATGATGCCTGTTTATGTGCGCCTTGGCTGGTAAAAGGGGTGTGGCTACAAGACGCAGAGCTATAGATAATGACCCCACCCCTAAAGTTACCTATAATTAGTACCGGTACCTTTTTTCCTGCAAAAAAAAGTATTGCCTGTTGAGATTTTCTAGGGAAACTACCTTTTAAGGGTCAGGATGTAGCCTGGCTAATTTAAATCTTTATATATTCTTGGGAAGGTCTTACATTTTACTTTTCACATGTAATATTGGTGTTCTTGCACCATAGTGGGGACTTGTATTTGTCTTATTCTTTTTATTTGTTTTATACATAACTCAAAGTGGGTTTACTGACATAGGTGACTACTAAGCTGAAAATAATAAACAAACATAGCACATAAATAAACCATATTTCTGAATGAGTTTAGGAAGTATAACCTTGGTGAGAAATATAATTCAAAACTGCATGTAATACAATTAATCTCGTTAATGCTCAGTGTATGAGGATGGCCAAAACAAGCACCTAAATTAAATCCTTGAACGTCCAATGAATCAGAATTATGTTTTTCAGGTTAATTACTAATGCAGGTCTTTCCATTTTGAGAAGTAATTGTCTACATGTTTACTTGGCAGTTGAAAAGCTAATGTTATACAATGTCATTTTGTCAATTATTTTAAGTTTTGACTGACAAAGCTCAGGAGTGATGATTTTGATCAATTGACAAGGAAAACACGACACAAAACACTTTCAGTGGATCAACAATCTCCTGAAAAATCACTCTACAGAAGGGCTCTCAACATGGTCCTCATCACACAGCAAGCCAGTCAAGTTTTCATGATGCCCACAATGAAAAGTGCATGCATATATCTCATGCATCTCTCCTTCAAGAAGAAATCTCTTTCATACACATATAAGACTGGATTCAATAAATGGCACCCAACTTTGGTCACCAGAAAAAACTGGCACAGAGAGCTATTCTATGAAGAGCAAGCCAAGTTGAGCGCTCTTTATAGAATAATGCTTACAACCCATTCCCGTGCCCAAATATGGGTGCCATTAATTATGCCAGCTGAAACCTGTTATAAAATATATATAAATGCCAACGCTCAGTTCTTGGGCATGGGAATGGTGGTATTCTATAACTCCACATGCAATTTTTTGGAATGCCCCTACCCTGGCCCCTTTTGAGTTACATGTTAGAGTATTTGGCATGCAGGGTTATAGCATAGCATGCAGGAAGATTTTTTAAATTTTTTTTTAAATTTTTGTTACATTTGTACCCCGCACTTTCCCACTCATGGCAGGCTCAATGCGGCTTACATGGGGCCATGGAGGGTTAAGTGACTTGCCCAGAGTCACAAGGAGCTGCCTGTGCCTGAAGTGGGAATTGAACTCAGTTCCTCAGTTCCCCAGGACCAAAGTCCACCACCCTAACCACTAGGCCAGGGTGTGCAACATCCAATTACTGCCAATTAACTTCAATAATCTTGATAGGGCCACCAAAAATTCACAGAGAGCAGCAGCCACTATCCGGGCCCTATCTAGATTGCTGACATTTTTTTCGCTAGTTAATGGCTTGTTAACTAGTTAATTTGTATGCAAATGTTCAACCAATGTGCAAATTTTGGCACCATATATAGAATTCTTGGGGTAACCCCTGGTGTAATTTTCTAAAATCTTTTTATGCATGAAATCAATGTTCAGCAATTAAGTGATCATGATGAAGTTAAGTATTAAATCTTCTAATGGATATTTTAGTTTCATGGAGTGTCCCTTGCTCCTAGTACTATTTGAATGTATAAATAACCATTCCTTATTTAATCTGTTCCACCCCAAGCATGAAATTACAGACTAGCTCTTATCTGTGTCATCTCTTCTCCAAACTGAAGAGCTCTAACTCATTTTTCTTCTTCATATGGGAGGTATTCTATTACCTTTATCAATTTTATGGCCCTTCTTTGTACCTCTACTAGTTCCACTATATCTTTAGAGGCAAGGCAAGCAGAACGTCACATAGTACTCAAATTACATGGAGTGATACAAAACTATTATGAATCTATTTTATTCTCTATTCCTTTCCAAACAACTCATAGAATAATTACTTCTCTGAACTCTGCTGCACATATAGTTGAAGTTTTTAATGTACTGTCCATAATGTCTCCAAGGCCTATTTCCTGGGTGGTAAAACCTAATTTGACCAGCATTATGTACTTAAAATTTAGGATTGTTCCCTTGCACCCAGGTGCATCACTTTGCACAGGGCCATATCCGATAGTCAGTTCTCCAGTCTTGCAAGGTCATTTTGCACTTCCTCACAGTATGCTTGTGTTTTTAATTTATGTGCATATTTTTTGTGTCTGCAATCTTGATCATTTCAATTCTTGCCTCCTATTCCAAATTTCAGTTCCAGTATCAATCCTTTACACCATTTCAATATTTTCCTATTTCTATTGAAAAAAGGACCATTTAGTTCTACTCTTGCTTTCTTTTAACCAGTTACCAATCCATCATCTCAAAGTCCATGACCAATTTCCTGAGGCATTTTTGAGGACAGACTACCTTTTGAAAATCCACTGCACTACACAATACACACACCAGGACTAATTTTCAAAAGTGAAAAACATCCAAAATGTGGCACAAAGTGTCAGTTGGACCTTTTTTTGTCCAAAATGTCCAAATCGCTATTTTATGAAACCCATTTTAAGACATTTTTCTATGCAGTTCAACTGCATTGTGTCCAAATCACAAGGGGGCATGTCAGAGGCATTTGGGGGGGGGGGGGGGGGGGGGGGGGGAGTGGCGGCAAGATGTGGTCATTCCAAAAACTTGAATGTTTTTCTCTCATAATGGAACAATGCAAAAATGTCCAAGGACAAAAGGTAGATATTTTGGTCTACAGCGGTTTCAAATCAATGGTAAGTCACAAAAATGTAACCTAAATGACCATATGACCAGTATAGGGATTAAGGGATGACCCCCCCTTTACTCTCCCAGTGGTCACTGACCCCCCCCCCCCCAAAAAAAAAAAAAAGTCTGTGCTGCCATTCTATTAAAACGCTGACACCCCCACACACATATCCTAATGGCTTGTTTTTGTGCAATTTTCCCTTGGACTTTTTTTTTTTTAGAAAATAGTTACAAAAGTAAAACGCACTGAGCATAAAACATCTACTAAACATTTAGGAAATGGCCATTTTTGAAAAAGAGAGATGTTTTTTCTGGTTCGAAAATGGCCATGTTCGTCACTTGATTTTTGGACATATTAGACGTTATATCAAAAATGCCTCGTCAAATCTACCAGCTCATCTTTATCCACATTTATTCCCACCTAAGGATTCTAATAGAATGAATGTATTATTTAAAAAAAAGCATTATCCAAATAAAAACTGGTCCTTCCTCTAAATTCTACTTCATACCCTTTTGGGTCAACATTCATATGCATATTCATTAGGGATATCCTGAAAACCTTACTGGCTGGTGGTGCCACAGGACAGGTTTGAGAACCACTGTTCTAGGATGCACTGTAAGAAGTTTCAGTGGTACAATCTGGATAGTTTCACCAAAGATCCACAGACAGTCTCTGGATAGTGACTGCTGCTATCTAGATAATCACTTTTGAACATCAGATCTTTTGTGTCTAGCCATTTATTACACTTTGAAAGAATTATAATATTTATAATATAGAAAAGGATTTATAAATTGTTAGAAAATATTTAAAATGTTTATGAAAAATGTGAAAAATCTGCTGTTTACATCTTAAGTTCGGTAATTAGAAAGCAGTTTTATTTTACATATATGAATTAGTGACAGCAGTATTGAATTGGTTCTATGACATTCAGTTACCTCGCTACTCAAGTAGCTACTTAAATGCTATTAAATAATTCAACTAAGCAACTGTTAAATACACAATAATAAATGAGAGAACAAATTTAATCAGTGTTCTAATCAGTATGTCATAAACAAAGCTATCAAAATGCTCTTGCAATGCTTCACAGCAATATGGATTAATATTTTAACAAATTATTCAGCATGATATTTACTAACAAAGTACGTATCAAACTAAATTTTTGAAATCAATGATTATATTAAATTACATCACACTACAACTATCCTCTATTGATAATTTCCTTATAAATCTGCTATTGCAGTGTTCCATTACACCATATAGCACAGCATATATAGAGAGATGTGTCAAAATATTCACTTTAGTTCCATAGACTAATGTGAATGCCCTCAATCTATAAAAAGTTCTGAGACAGGATGTGTCACTATTGGTAAGGAATCTGTACTTGTATTTATATGCTGGGAAATTGTTGTTAAGACTTAGGGAAAGGAGATTGTGAGTTAAGCTAATAATTTCTCTGTGTAAGGTAAGCAATAGGGCAGGCAAAAGCTCTGTGTTTCTACCTATCCCCACCCCTCTGCTCATTCTTTATTTTATAGACTTTCAAATTGATTAAGATGGCAGGAAGGAAATTCTCACCACAGAGCTTAATTAGGGTTTTAATCGCCAAGCGATTAACTCTGAACAATAGATTATTCTAGGTCCTCTGCAGTTCATTGAGAAGAATACATAAAATAATAGCATATAATACACCACATGAACTTAAGGGATTTAATATTAAGTGCCCTACATGTATATGACTTGACTTCCATTTGATGAGAGGTCATATGTGTGCAGAGTTTCTCATTCTCAGACACTAAATCTGATTTCTGGAAGCTATAACACCAGACTTGAGGTGACTAAGGAGCAACATCCAAAAACCAAGCAGAACATTCCCATCTCCATTCTGTCAGCCTCTCTGCTGGCTTAGAGAAGAAAGGTCACCTGGAAGGAGAGCATCACCTTGGTTTGGAAGAAGTAATGTATAGCAAGGGCCTGCCTTCCAGGTCATGCAATAGAGAAGATGTGTCTCCAGGGGCATGTACCCAGAAGGAAACGATTAGGCTTTTGTAGCTGGCAATTCAATCGTTAGGAATAAAGATTGCTGGGTGCATGGTGAACATGAGGATCAACTGCTAACCTACCTGGTGAGAATGTAGCAGGCCTCATGCATCACCTAGACAGGAGCTGGCTGGCTTAGGACATGAGGGTGAAGACGTAGCAAAATGCAGGAAGGGTGTTCTTAAACTGAATTAGCTTTTTAGATAGAAAATTGAAATCCAGAATCTCTGGGACAACATTTGCAGAAATGTTCCCATTCCATGGAATCTCAGTAAGTACATGAGATGATGATGATACAGGGAGGAAGGATTCAGACTTACTTGGAACTGGATATCATGCTAGGGAAAGAGGTACTTATTCTGCCCCTATTTGGCAATTTTATCCCCTAGTGGGAGTACTGTGAGACTACAGCAAGGAGTCAAAGCCACAATTTTGAACCAGACTGGCAATGAAGTAGGAACACCTGAGAATCACTACTGCTCCACAATAACCCACCCCCCCCCCCCCCCCAGTAAGTGCCAGGAATGGAACTGGAATGGTAGGGAGAGAAATAATCTCGTGGGCGGGGGGAGTGATGCTCTTCAGTAGAGGGTCAGAAGCGTGATGGATGGGATAGAATGGGGGTCAGGATGCTGTTTGTGTGAGGGACCAAAGCCACATTAACTGCCTGATGGTAGCATGGAGGCACTTAATGCCTCCTCTTGTGTACAACTGCTTTTACACAACTGCAGAAATCATTTTGTTTTGTTAAATAGAAAGGTTCATTAAAACCCTAAAAACAGTACAATTGTAAGAAACACAGCATAGTAGCAAACTTCAAGAACAAAGGGGTCTATCTACTAAGTGCAGTAAGTCTTTGCATTTACCGCATCTTAAATACAAACTTCAGGTGCAGTAAGTACAAAGCCTGTGTGGTAAAAGAAGGAGGCATGCCCAGCACATGCCCTGTATTTACCACACAGGATAAACATCTACTGCACAGTCCATGCCTTGCTATATAACAGGCAGTGCAGGAACGTGCTAAAATCTACTGACAGGAAGGAGCTGTGGAGAGGCATTTTCAAAAGGGACGTCCAAGTTTTGATTTGGACGTCCTCACAAAACATCCATATCTAGGGGCGGGGAAACCCGTATTTTCAAAACAAGATGGATGTCCACCTTTCATTTCGAAAATACCGTCAGGGACGTCCAAATCCTAGATTTGGTCCCTAGATTTGGTCGTCCCTAGACATGTGTTACGTCCCTCACCTGTTCGATGCTCCTCCCGGCTAAGTCATTCCTCAGCTCCGTCCAAAAGGGACAAAATTCAGTCTTAGGAGGGTCTGTTTCAGTTTCCTAAGTCTGGCAGCCATCATCCAGCTTGGAGCAAGGGCAGCAGCCATCTTGGCTAGCTCAGGAGGGGGCAGCCATCTTGTATAAACGAGAACAGGAAGGAACTCCATATTTGGTCTTGGGAGGATCTCCTATGTTGGATTCGCATGAGTTTGGTTTGCTCAGATTGCTTCACTATTTAAAGCACTGCCTCCAGGCCTTCATTGCTTTGGCCTCAATTGTTCTGAGGAGTTGCTGTGGGAGTGCTGTTCACTGACTATTCTTCTGTTCCTGTTTACCTGTGCACCGGACCTTGGCTAGTTTTCTCAGATTACGCTTGCTGCCTGCCTTGACCCTGGACTGATTTTGACTATTCTTTGCTGTCGGAGTACTGGTTCTGGACTGTGTCTGTTTCCTGCATCCTGGTCAGCAGCTGTGCAACCCTGCTGGTTCCAGAAGTCCTGGTGGCCGCCTGCAGCTGGGAGCTCAATTCCCGGTGAACGGTGGTCGCTTTCCAGGTGAAGCTAGGGGTTGTCTGGCTGCCT
The DNA here is from genome assembly GCF_901765095.1 of Microcaecilia unicolor. Lineage (NCBI taxonomy): Eukaryota > Metazoa > Chordata > Amphibia > Gymnophiona > Siphonopidae > Microcaecilia > Microcaecilia unicolor. The sequence continues at coordinate 159,137,574 of NC_044040.1, read as the reverse complement.
GACTGAGTGCGGTAGCACTCCATCTCTGCCGTGCTCTGTCAGGGCACAAGGGCTCACTACTACCAGGTCATAACAACATGGACGTTTCTGATTTTTGGCGATAATTGAAACCAAGGACGTCCATCTCAGACATGACCAAACGCAAGTCATTAGGTCGTGGGAGGAGCCAGCATTTCTAGTGCACTGGTCCCCCTGACATGCCAGAACACCAACCGGGCACCCTAGGGGGCACTACAGTAGACTTCATAAATTGCTCCCAGGCACATAGCTCCCTTACCCAACGAAAAACCCACTACCCACAAGTGTACACCACTAACATAGCCCTTAAGGGTGAAGGGGGGCACCTAGATGTGGGTGCAGTGGGTTTGTGGTGGGTTTTGTAGGGCTTGCTGTTTCCTCCACAAACATAACAGGTGGGGGGGGGGGATGGGCCTGGGTCTGCTTGCCTGAAATGCACTGCACCCACTAAAACTGCTCCAGGGACCTGCATACTGCTGTCATGGACCTGAGTATGACATCTGAGGCTGGCAATCAATATTTTGAAAGATATTTTTTTAGGCTGGGAGGGAGTTTGTGACCACTGGGGGAGTAAGGGGAGGTCATCCCAGATTCTCTCCGGTGGTCATCTGGTCATTTCGGGCACCTTTTTGTGCCTTGGTTATAAGGAAAACACGACCAGGTAAAGTCGTCCAAGTGTTTGTCAGGGACATCCTTTTTTCTTTTAATTATGGGTCAAGGACGTCCAAGTATTCGGCACGCCCATGTCCCACCTTTGCTACGTCTCCAACACGCCCCCTTAAACTTTGGCCTTCCCTGCGACGGAAAGCAGCTGGGGCCGTCCAAAATCGGCTTTCGATTATACCGATTTGGACGACCCTGGGAGGAGGACGCCCATTTTCCGATTTACGTCGAAAGATGGGCGTCCTTCTCTTTCGAAAATGAGCCCGATAATAGTGTAACCAAAAAATGCCCCAACACATACACACAATCCCCCAATCAAGCTATCCCTGATCTGATTCCTCTTCATGGTCCCTCCCAAACGGCCCCACACCCAAATAATCCTCACCCTCACATCCCCCCATACACACTTCCAAATTTCCCACTGACTGAAGAACCCCTCATAGCCAAGCCTCTACCTGATCCCAGCCCCCCCCCCCCACAAACATTTAAAAAAAACCCACAGCCTAATCCTCCCCACACCCTCAATCATTTACCCCAGCAATTACAGCAGTCTATTGTACTGGACATGAGCAGCCTTCCTCCAATCCTGCCAGAGTCCTGGGTATAAAATTATAACTTTGTCCCCTAGTAGTAGTCTTGTGGTACTACCACTAGGGGTCAATTTACCAGACAAAGGACAACAGTGACTCTGACCCCCTAGCAGTAATCTTATAGTATACCACTAGGGGGCCATTGGTCATTATACAGTAAATTGACCCCTGCTGGTCATATCGCAAGGCTACCACCAGAGGTCACAGCCTACATTTTGAACCCAGGACTTGACTGGGGTAAAGAGTGGAAGGAGACAACTCCTGCCCTCTACACTAGACTACTATGGATTTCAGGTAAGTCATGGGAAGTCTTTTGGAGGGATCCTATGGTTAGGGAGGGGCTTGCTCCAGAGGAATAGCTTGGCTAAGAAGGGTTTTGCTCTGGGGGTGGATTGGTTAGGGGATTAGCTATACAGGGCTATGGCTGCTCTACCTTTGCACAAAGGACAGAGTACTCTATTAGATATTTTAAGTAAATTGTGGAATAAAGTTGATAATCTAATGTGCTATTGGTTAGCATTGAAGCCTGAAAAGTTTTCTGCCAAAAGAGTCTAATGTTCTACCTTCTCTTCCTAGATGAGCAGAAGCCTGAGATCTTGTACTGCGAGTGCATTTTAAAGTAGATTCCACAGCTAGGGAATGATGAGGCAATTGTATTTTCTCAAACCCAGTGCATTTCTATATCCTATACATTGTACCAATTTTCTTTGGGGCAACCTGAACTGTCAGTGGAGTTTTCCAGTTTTTGATTAGAGTATTTTTCACAATTGAATAGAGTGAAACAGTGATTCCTACTCTAGGAGGAGAGTCATAATCTAGAACCTCAAAGAGTTCTGAACCAGATTCTTCCTCTGTCTCTGATTTGAAAGATATGGCTTGAGCCATCTCATGGACAAAGCCAGGAAAGGATATACTTTCTGGAGGAGATCTACATCTCATGTGGTGGAGAAGGATCAGATGGAATGCCATAGGACTCCTCAGCTGAGAGTCTGAGTCTGACTCAAAGTACTGTTAATAGGAAGCAGGTAGAAGAGTGTTGACTGGAGCACTGGCTCTGCATCAATGTATGTTGAGGCAGATGAGTCTCCGAGGTTGGAGAAAGTTCCTCTGCTGATGTTGATGCATGCATCGGTTGGGTTCATGCTATCCGATAGTCGGCGCTGAGCTGGTGTGTGGCACCTCTCCTGTGACTGTCTCTCCGATGTATCAATGGACTGGGCTGAGGCTGGCACAAGCACCTTATAAGCCTGTACAGACTATGAATGCAGTAGCCCTGAAAGCTCCACCTTGAGCATAGCCCAGATTTTCTCCTGTAGAGTACGTGTTGGTACCAGCCTGAGTTATAGCTTGTGCAGGCGTAGGAGATCTTGAAGACCTCGAAGGCTCTCAATGAGAAATAAGTTGGCAAGGAGAGCAGTCACTGTGGCATGGATGCTTCTCATACATCAAGGATGTCGATGCACGGGAGGGTATGGGCATAGTGCTTGGAGGGAGAACAATGGCAATGCTTCTTAGGCTTTTTACACTGCAGGTTCCTCGATGCACACAGCACTGACAAGGACATTGAGTCCTTACATGTTTGCGGTACTGAGTCTGACGGACCATCTCAATGTTGCATCGATGCACCAGATGTCGATGCAGATGCAGGTTCTGCACTGAGTGCATAATCGCCTGCCATGTTTGATGTGGATATTATTGCAGAACCAAAATATTTTTCATGCGGGACTGCAGGCGTTAATGGTCCTCACTTGCATGCGAATGCAGAGGCTACATTGTATGTCCCTGTGCTCTGATGCAAGGTCACAAGGCTCTATGGCACGGGGAGCTCAAGTAGTCATGTACCTTAAATTGGTTGGTGCTTCCAGAGTAAAAGAAGAGTTCAGAGCCCGCAAAGGCCAAAAACTGAAAAATAATTGAAATTGAACTTAACAGAAAAAAAGAATTTGAGAAAAAATATCCCAAAAGAGAGTGCACCAAAAAGGCAAACGTTTTATGCGCTGAGGAGAGATTTTTTAAAAAACACCTCTCTGCTCTACAGAAAATGAAACACTGCTGGTCCCATGCTTAAGCATGTACATTAAGGGTACTGCCTCAAATATTTAAAGTGATAGTGCATTGGCAGTGTCCACACCAGACTCCATGGATGATTCCACTCACATGTGAGAATATTATGCCTGCTTGTCATGGGAGAACCTTATTTCCCATACTATGAGTATTAGAATACACCGCTTTTCAGACATTGCCCCTTTTATTCCCCATTTCTATAGAAGTATTTAATATTTTTCTTAGCTGAGAGATTTTTCACCCATTCCCAATGATTCTAGTTTAAAGTCATCTTCAATAGGTTTGCCAGTCTGCTGTAAAAGACATTGATGCTCATTTTCAAAGCAGATGGATGTCCTAAAATGCCTTTAAAAAAAAAGTCAATCAGCTAAAAACATCCAAATCCTGATTTTGTAAAGTCGGCATTTGGAGGTTTCACACTGCGGTCCATCCAAATAGCAAGAGGGCATGTTGTGGGCCTGTTTTGGGTGGGACTAGGAAGAGCCCAAAAGGGATTTTCAAATGGGAAGAAATGTCCATGTCTGAAAAGGACTTTTTATCTAGACCTTTTTCAGTCATGACCAAATTTTACAAAGTTACTCTAATTGAGCAGTTGACCACTTGAGGGATTAAGGTTTAACCCCTCCTTAATCCCCCGGTGGTTGCTGTCCACTTCCCTCTCTCCTGAAAGTGAAACTGGAAAGGAAAACCAGCTGCAGGTGTTTATGACCATTCTGAACTAACTAGTAAACTGGTCAGAGGAGTAGTCTAGTGGTTAGTGCAGGGGACTATGAACCAAAGGACCCTGGTTCATGTCCCACTTCTACTCTTTTTTTTTTCTATTGTAATTCTGAGCCTTCCAGAAACAGAAAAATACCTACTGTAAAAATATGACACCTGCAAGCCAGAAGGCTACTTAAGTGGGGATCACAGTTACAAAAAAAAAAAAAAAAATGGCTATTCGTTTTGATTTTCAGTGCAAAAACATCCATCTCATAGCCATAATCAAACAGGAAATCTAGACTTTTTCTGTTTGATTATGGCTATGAGATGGATATATTTTTTTTGGGGGGGGGGGGGGGAACATCATGAGCAGGACCTTTTAAGATGTTTTTTGAAAATGCTCCTGACTCTTCTTTGATGAATTGACATCATCTCTGCTCAGCTGCTCCTAAAAAATCATTCCATGGACCAGAAAGACATCACACTCTTGAGGATACCACCTGTACAGCTATGCATTCATCTCTGTTTTTGCCTTTACATTCAGCATGAGGGATTGATAAGATCACCACCTGTGCACCTTTCTACTTCACCTTCTCTCCCAGAGCCATGAACACAGTTTTGATACATTTGGTGGGATACCTAGCAGTGTCATTCATGCCAACACAGAAGAGATGCATCAGATAACCACGAACTCAGTTTTGATACATTTGGTGGGATACCTAGCAGTGTCATTCATGTCAACACAGATGAGATGCATCAGATAATGATCAGGAGGCTTGAATCTTAGAACCAGATAGCACACCTTCTGGGACATCATGTCTGGTCAGCAAATGGGTGCCTCTGTACCTCTCAGAAGAGAATCATCAACCACAACTACTACTTCCCTTCATTTCTTAGTGGTCATTGATACAGTTTCTCCTGTTCCCAAGATGTTCTCACTTCCTCCAAGTCTAGGGCTGCATACTGATTCTTTGGTTTGAGGGTATGTGGAGTCAGGGTTTCTATTCTGCAGGTTTTGGTGATCAGTGCCAAAGAAAAACCACACAAAGTGTGGAGGTGCACTTGATCCCAACAAAACAAATAGGAGAAAACAAAGGAGGGGTGGGGAAAATAGGCTCTATCCAAACAATGGGGGAGACGTATATTTTAATAACACAACGAGTCAAACATTTGCAATAAATATCATTGTGTTATTAAAATATACGTCTCCCCCATTGTTTGGATAGAGCCTATTTTCCCCACCCCTCCTTTGTTTTCTCTCTGGTGATCAGTGAACAGTTGTCATCGATCAGAAAAACTAGATCCTTGATGCCTTAAGAAACATTCAATCTACTTATCTCTTGTTGTTACTGATGGCTATCAGCCTCACCACCACTTCGCTCAGTTCCTCCACTTCTTTTATAAGGGATTCAATCTTCATACATCTCACACATGAACCCAGCCTCTTTTATTGGATCACTTTCTGAATGGACAGACGAAATAGACTCTGTTAAATGGAGCAACAACTTTGGTGACATATTTCCCAGCCACACTTCAGTTGCAGGATTTTTTGCAGCTACTGAAGGGAGGGAAAGGAAAGATTGGGAGAGAAAGCGAGACCCTGTGGACGGAAGGTACAGATTGTGAAAGGGGATCAAAGAGTAACTGGCCTGTAGGTTCCAGCTTCTTCCAAGTGTTTGCCTGGATCAAGTTGAGGAGGGATGGGAAGGAGTCAAATGCTGCAACTACAGAAAATGTTCTGTTGGCTTCTGATAGTCTACAATCTATCACTCATCTTTGAAAACTACAGAATATCTTATATTTATCTGGTTTTTTTTCCCTCTTTTACCAGATCCTTCTCCATCACAAAATTTGTTTTAGAAAGAGCAACTGTCTTTGATCATCTGCACTAACATGCAACACAACTGAATGGCTGTCATGTTCACTAACAACATGTTCCATCACCTATTTATCTTTGAAACATGAAAAATAGTCCTTTTCCCAAAGCACACTGTACTTACACTGTGTTAACCTTCAGAAGATATATATAGTAAAAGGACACATCAAAAAAATGGCATGCAAACAAATGGAAGGCAAGTATGTACTCACTACTCCAAGATTTCCCCAGCCTCCCCACCCCAGAAACCTTCCATGTGGCAAGCTCACATTCAATATGCAGAAGTATTTTCTTATGATTTTTATTATGCATGTTTCTATATTTGTATCCCTCTGTTCAGTAGTTTGTCATCTCTTCTGTTCAATTCATTGTTTTTCTGTAATTATGTCTCTTTGGGATAATGTTTCCCAATGTGTTTGTTTTGCGTAAAAGGAATGAACCTCAGTCATAAATCAGGATAATCTGGGTACAATTGTGGAGGGGAACTTTTGTAACAGAGCACTCTAAAAAATGTGATAAGTGACCATTTAGAACCAGATCCAGTAAATGGTGCTTAAATATAGGTGCTGTAAAAAAAAAAAAATCCTTGTTAAGCGCCATTCCATAAAGGGTGTGAGGATTTATATCTGCTGAATGCTGATGTAAATCCTGACATGCAGGTTTGGCATGTAACCCTGGCCTTCAATAACACTGCACCTAAATCTACGGAACACTCCTGGCGCACCCATGCTCCTCTCATGGTCATGCTCTCTTTTAGGTTGTGTGCGAAACAATTTAGGTGCACAGTTATAGAATAGCATGCAGGCAGAGCATGTGCAAATCCAAATTAGTACCAATTAGCATCAATAATTGATTGTTGACACATTGTTAACTCATTAATTTGCATGAGCATCAGCCTTGCACACCCAAATTTGGGTGATCTATATAAAATCCAGGTAAGATGTTTATTTTATTTATTTTTTATAAAAGTAACATATCCATGTACCTTTATATAATAAAGATTACTGGGTGGCCTGGAGACTGATTATTGGGTAGCCTGCCCATGTTGGGGCCTGTAGTGTACTACAGCTTTTCTCAGCCCCTCGTGTCCTTTACTTTGCTTTGTATAGTACAGTCTTGAATACCCGACGTAAACAGGACCGAGCTGTTGTAGGATAATTGCAAAATCAGCTAATATGAAAAACAATAGTAACCCCTTAAAAATGCATTTAAAACATACTTAATGCATAAAGAACAGGCATAGGGTGTCTGTATTTAAAATACTGTTTATTAACACTAACCAGCAACAGATCAAATATGGCTTCCTTGCAGTGTATGAAGCCAGAAAACAGGCAGAGAACCTGTGCACATCTTAACAGCAACGCAATGCCGTCACCAGAGGGGTCTGTCAGATATGCCAGATGGTCAGATTAGCGAAATTCAGATAACTGAGATCTGTATTGTAGTTCCTTTCTTCTTTACAATACTTGATTAAGGGTAAACCACTATAATAGTGTTCCAAATAGTGGTATATCTTACATAAACTGTAAACTAATTACCCAGAAGCCGTCCCAGTGGTGCACACATTAAAAAAAAATTTCATAAGCTCATGAATTCTTTTCATGCAACTGCAAATACAGAAATAACAAATTTTGCTGGAAGTACAAAGTCATCTTGAAGGACAGTAATTAAAACTAATTTGATTTCTTGTCAGTAATCATCTTATAAACAATCTTACAAACCAAACACTTAAAATCACATATAATTGTTTTTAATAGTGATGTCAGGTAAATTCACATGATATATTACTGTAATCAAAGTATGGTAACCCTACGTGTTTTAACTGCTCATTGAATATCTGCCTTTTTTTAAAAAGTGTAAATGGTGTTATATATAAAATACTCCACATAGCACTTGGCAGATGTGTGGTCAAAATGTTAACTGAGAATCAATTACCATACCCAAGTACTGAACTCTTTCACCAATGGGAACTGTAGCCATATCTGTACCAAAAGATAGGGTACCTGCAGGGGAATCATTCCACTCAAAGCATACTTTTTTTTTTTTTTTTTTAATTAAACCAGTTCAATAAATTCATAAAGTGCTTCACTATGTTAACTTCTAGGGACCACTCACTGGTGAAAATGAAGCAAAAAATAATACATAGTAACATCTGGCAACTGCAGCAAGTTACAAAATGAAACCTAATGCATATTAAATAGTGAGGTCAATAAAGCTCACTCCTGTAGAATGCCCTTTTCTAGACTAAAACATCGTGAAATAACATTAGGAACTGACTTGCTGCATTCTACTAAGAATTGAGAGACCTGTTTTAACATTTCTCTTCCTATTTTGTTCTCCCTTAATTGTTTGAATGAAATCCCATGAATTGAAGACTATGGATATGTCTGTTAGATGCTGCATGTATGTTTGAGTCTTTTCCAAACTTATCAACACAGAGGTCAATTCCTGTTTCAGCACCATGGCCCAACTGAAAAACATGCTGCCATTCATCTAGTAGGCCATTCTGTAATTATCCAACTGTAATCACACAACTTGATCTAACAAGTTTCCCAAAAATGATAATATGTTTATAAAAGGCCATAGCTGGCACAAGCTGAGAGGCGGAAGCCTTTTTTTTTTCCCCAATAGCCATTATGATTGCTTTAAGGATATAGGAATACGTCTTGACACAAGTGATAACCAAACTAAGGGGGTCCATTTACTAAGGTGTGCTAATGGATTTAGTGTGCACTAAATGCCATGAAGCCTATTATATTCCCATGGGCTGCAAGGCATTTATAAGTACATAAGTACATAAGTACATAAGTAGTGCCATACTGGGAAAGACCAAAGGTCCATCTAGCCCAGCATCCTGTCACCGACAGTGGCCAATCCAGGTCAAGGGCACCTGGCACGCTCCCCAAACGTAAAAACATTCCAGACAAGTTATACCTAAAAATGCGGAATTTTTCCAAGTCCATTTAATAGCGGTCTATGGACTTGTCCTTTAGGAATCTATCTAACCCCTTTTTAAACTCCGTCAAGCTAACCGCTCGTACCACGTTCTCCGGCAACGAATTCCAGAGTCTAATTACACGTTGGGTGAAGAAAAATTTTCTCCGATTCGTTTTAAATTTACCACACTGTAGCTTCAACTCATGCCCTCTAGTCCTAGTATTTTTGGATAGCGTGAACAGTCGCTTCACATCCACCCGATCCATTCCACTCATTATTTTATACACTTCTATCATATCTCCCCTCAGCCGTCTCTTCTCCAAGCTGAAAAGCCCTAGCCTTCTCAGCCTCTCTTCGTAGGAAAGTCGTCCCATCCCCACTATCATTTTCGTCGCCCTTCGCTGTACCTTTTCCAATTCTACTATATCTTTTTTGAGATACGGAGACCAGTACTGAACACAATACTCCAGGTGCGGTCGCACCATGGAGCGATACAACGGCATTATAACATCCGCACACCTGGACTCCATACCCTTCCTAATAACACCCAACATTCTATTCGCTTTCCTAGCCGCAGCAGCACACTGAGCAGAAGGTTTCAGCGTATCATCGACGACGACACCAAGATCCCTTTCTTGATCCGTAACTCCTAACGCGGAACCTTGCAAGACGTAGCTATAATTCGGGTTCCTCTTACCCACATGCATCACTTTGCACTTGTCAACATTGAACTTCATCTGCCACTTGCACGCCCATTCTCCCAGTCTCGCAAGGTCCTCCTGTAATCGTTCACATTCCTCCTGCGACTTGACGACCCTGAATAATTTTGTGTCATCGGCGAATTTAATTACCTCACTAGTTATTCCCATCTCTAGGTCATTTATAAATACATTAAAAAGCAACGGACCCAGCACAGACCCCTGCGGGACCCCACTAACTACCCTCCTCCACTGAGAATACTGGCCACGCAATCCTACTCTCTGCTTCCTATCTTTCAACCAGTTCTTAATCCATAATAATACCCTACCTCCGATTCCATGACTCTGCAATTTCTTCAGGAGTCTTTCGTGCGGCACTTTGTCAAACGCCTTCTGAAAATCCAGATATACAATATCAACCGGCTCCCCATTGTCCACATGTTTGCTTACCCCCTCAAAAAAATGCATTAGATTGGTGAGGCAAGACTTCCCTTCACTAAATCCGTGCTGACTTTGTCTCATCAGTCCATGTTTTTGTATATGCTCTGCAATTTTATTCTTAATAATAGCCTCCACCATCTTGCCCGGCACCGACGTCAGACTCACCGGTCTATAATTTCCCGGATCTCCTCTGGAACCCTTCTTAAAAATCGGAGTAACATTGGCTACCCTCCAGTCTTCCGGTACTACACTCGATTTTAGGGACAGATTGCATATTTCTAACAGTAGCTCCGCAAGTTCATTTTTTAGTTCTATTAATACTCTGGGATGAATACCATCAGGTCCCGGTGATTTACTACTCTTCAGCTTGCTGAACTGACCCCGGATTCTATATAGGGTGCCAAGAGATCCATGTCAATTCTATAAAAATGTGCATAACTTAACAAGCTAATGAGCGCTGATAACAGCACTTAAGCAATCATGAGCACTAATTGGCACTGATAAGAATTTACATGCACAACTTGCTAAGCGTATTTTGTAATGAAGTGCGCTGAACCTCTAACATATGCAGGCAAAAAGGGGCATGTTTATGAGAGGGAAATGGGCATTTCATAGGCATTCCAAAATTTACTACAAAACTCAGTCACATGTTTGTAAAGTCCAGTGGAATGTAATAGTACAATAAGTGTAATCAACCACCAGAAAATCTTATATAGAGAAACTAACTAGTGGTCACCTCAGCAGTGTAACTCATTGATATAAATTTTCAATGAGATCGGACAGCATCCATCTCCTCACTGGCAGACCAAAGTGAAAACATTAGCTATCTTATAATCACTTCAAAAGACAATTATATGCTGGTCAGGGAGTTCATTATCCAACATGCATATTTCACTACACAAAGCTTTTTCAAGGAAAATCCCCTTATGAAACGTCGCCATGTTTACTGAAGTCTAACATTCACAGTCCGGTAAACCTGGCATCAAGATGCAAGTGGTAAGGGAATAATTCTGAAACTTGTAAGGGTTATAATTTATATAAATTAGGAAGAATTTAGCATTGATCTCCTTTGCTCATTTCATAGAGGGATTTTCAAAATCTTGGTGTAGCGAAACATGCATGTCGGATTATGAACCCCCATGACCGGCATTTTGAAAATGTTTTTTTTTTCTATAAGATGATATAAGAAGCTAAGGGGGGTCTTTTACTAAGACGCGCTGATGTTTTCTGCGCGTCCTAAAATTGTAGGCGAGGTAAACATTAGAGATGGCAATGCATTCCTATGGGCTTCTCTAACGTTTAACACGCCCACAATTTTAGCGCGCACTAAAAACATGAGCGTGCCTTAGTAAAAGATGCCCTAAGTAATCCTTTAAATAAGTTATTCTTAATATGGAGTGATTGTAAGTCTGCCGATGAGGTGGGTGCTGTCAAATCTCATTGAAAGGTTTGTATCAATGAGTTACACCGTTGAGTTGACCACTAGTTAGTTTCTCTATATAAGATTTTCTGGTGGTTGATTACACTTATTGTACTATTACATTCCAAAACTTATGAATGTAGTTAAAGAATATGGCCCAGTGCGCCTAAATCTACACACAGATTTACGTCAGGTTTTTGTTAGTGTACATGGATGCACATACATTTAGGCGCTGATATATCAACTAAACATCCCATATAATAAAACTCACCCTCAACGTTCTGAGGACACTGACGTCAGTGTCACTTCCTGCGGGCACTTCCTTTGGGTTCGAAGGGTTCGTGGTGGTGAAGCCACCAAAATCACTGTGTCTGGGCCCCGCCCTTGTGTCAAACGTGATGACGTCAAGGGCGGAGCAATGGCGTCAAAGATCGAGGGCGGAGCAATGGCATCAGTGGATGAACCTGGCGTGTGTTGACGCGGTGCGGAGCAATGGCGGTGAGTGGATTCACAACGCCGAAGGTGTGGGTGGGGGGGGGGGGGGTTGGCAGGAAAACCTTGCTAGTGCCCGTTTCATTTGCTCCAGAAACGGGCATGTTTTACTAGTATTCTATATACTGCACCTAAATCTATGCACCGATTATAGAATACGCTTAGTCGGTACTGATATCAGTGCAGATTTTTTAGGTGCCATATATAGAATCTCCCCCTTCTCATGCACTAATCATTAGCACACCTTAGTAAAAGGACCCCAAAATATTTTAAAAACATGGCTAACTCATTACCCAGCTATGTACCTACCATATGAGAAATAACATCCAAATCAGAAGAGGTAGAGCATATTCTGCCTAACAGAAGTCAGTCTTCACTAATTATCTCAAATGTGTTCCATTTAACACTGCGTGGTAGGTTACCAATTTTCTCTAAAGGATGATTAGTGGATTTTTCAAGAGTAAATTCCAAAATATATAATGAATCTTTTAGAATAGATGCTCAATTCTTCAGCACAGAAAACAGCTCTTTGAATCTAGACATAGCTGTTTGGACTTTACAATAAAAATTCTTTGTATCATTCTACCACATTCTTATACAACTTTTGGCATATACCATCACCTTTCAGCCCTCCACAATTTTCTTTTCATATCTTTGATAGATCTTGTATATAATTTCACAAAGTTTGACATCTCATTATTCCTGTGAGTAACCATATCCTCAATATTCATTTTTGTGGTGTCATTTTGATATAATCGAGATTCTCTAAATGCTTCAAGATTCAATAACAAGTATTGAGAGGAGGTAGCTCGAGAGACACAGCATATAACAGATGAATAAAGAGGAATTAAAACTAATTAATTGGTGATATGTCCAAAGATAAATTACACCTGCAACATCATCACAGAATAAATTAGAAAACCTGTCTTGCAGGCAGAATATTAAGTCTAGAGTGTGATTTTTCATATGGGTGGGACACTTCACTTACTGACAAAAGCCAAGGGAATGTATTCTTCTCATCATAATGAATGTTAAAGTCAACCACAATAAGCAAGTTAGATAAAAAAAAATCAAACTCAGTATTTAATAAGCCACTCAAACAATTTCAAGTCATCTAATTTATTTTGCCAGGATATACAGACCATGGACCCAATAATTAGACCACAAGAGGCAGCCCACATAAGTGCTGTGATTGTCACTGAACCCAGATATTCAATGTGGGCTGTTTCCGGTGATTAACCAGGGGTTTGGGGGGTGGGGTTGGGCCAGCTCAAACTTAACCGGCTAAGTGAATATTCAGCACTGGCTGGTTAAGTTTATAGAGGTCAAAGATAGGACTGCTATTTAGGTGGTCCGATTTGGCCACTACACTTAGCAAGTCAGAGCTGAATACTGCTGGTTATCTTTTGACACTGTGAATATTCAGCAGAGATAACCAGTTATCTCATGCTGAATATTAGCAGTTAAGCACCAAAATGCTATTTAACCAGAGGCTGTATCTGGCGAGTTAAATAACGCTCAATATTGGCCAGCATACATATACTCAATATTTCTCCCCTCTAAAAAAATGGCCTCTGAGGAATTTGTATTAATTTCAAATTACATCATCATATTTAAGTTGTATTAATGACTAAGAAAACTTCTGCTTTACCGTTAACTCTTAAGGTCCAAAAAGCTTACTATCTAGACTGATATACTTGATGTAAGACTACAATGTCAGAAACTGTCATCCATGTCTCTGCCACACCCACTCCCTAATTCTATATCGTGCACTACAAGTTAGGCATCAATTAAAAGCCTAGCTTTAGGCGCTCAACTGGAAATTAGGTGCTCATATGGGGAGGGGTTAAAGTGCAGTTAGGCACCATGTTATAAAATAGTCCCAAAGGACTAGATTCTGTATATGACACCTGAGAAATCTGCGCAGAAAAAAAAGTACGCCTATAGAACAGACTTAAATTTCCATGTGGTATATAGAATATGCCAAGCGACTAGCCACATGACTAAATTTGGTCGCGTCCATTCGGGCCACGTTTTACTTGGTGGTAAATCCTGACACCTAAACTAGGCACATATTGGGAGTATTCTATAACAATATGCATAGACAGAAGTGCCCATGCCCCCTTTTCAACTATGCGACTTAGAATTTAGGCGCACCATATTATAGAATAAACTTAACATGTTGTACACGTAAATCTCAATGTCAATTAGTGCTGATAATTGCTTAATATCCAATTAACAGCACTGATTAACTAATTAACCAATTAAGTTATGCACATTGTTACAGAATACACTGTTTCCACACAAATGTTTAGCTGCCATATACAGAATCCGGGGTGTAAAAGTTTTAGTGCATGACAGCAAGGGGACATGCATGGGTCACATATTTAGGGGTCAAACTTATCTAATAGTGTAAATTGTGCACCTAGGTACCAATATTTACACCTGCCTTTTTAATGTTGTGTTAGTGTCTAAATGCCAGCACCCAAATGCCATTAATCTTAGCACACAGATATTAGGTGCCTAATTTTTAGCACACTTTAGGGAACTGCCTCCCTAATGTGTCTAGCAAATTACTGAATATGAAGCCTGCAACCATTAAGGCCCACATTTTGCAACCCCTATTCATGTTAACTGGCACTTAGATATTTATACAAAATAAACTTAAGTTCCCATTTTACAAAGCTGGGATATGCATGTTTCAACCCCAAGTGCATGTAAATGGCACAAGACTGTGGCCAGAGCATGTTTTGGGTGGGTCAAGGGATTGGTAGGTAACTTACATGTTCATTCCCCATTTCAGAAGGGGACTAAGTGTTTATGTCCTAAAACATCAATGCTGGAAGTTACTACATCTGTTACCAAACACATTTAGGATTCGATACACAACTGCTATTAAACAGCACTCCACTGGAGGAATTGAGGGGCTTCCCCTCAATCCCCCAATGTTTTTTTGTCCCACTCAAATACCAAACAGGCAAGGGAAGTTAGTCTCTGTGAGTGTCAGGATAATACGCAGTTATGTTTCTAAAGTAATACAGATAATCGGGTATGTGCCACTATGCAAAGTACACATGTATGTGCGACAACATACTCACTTATGTGCTGGTTTTGAATACATTGCTATTTTCTACAGTTATTTTGTTAAAATGGATGTTTATTTTGCATGCACCTGTCGCTTAAATGTCCATTTCTCCCACATTTTAGAACAGGCTCTACATTGGCAGATTCTATTCTAAAATATTTGTGAGACTTTTTTTTTAATTTTTAATTCTATGTATTTAAATAGTTTTCTAATATTTGGTTCTAACTTTTGAATGGTTTACAAACATACTCGAGTTCCTGGAATGCCTACTTCTCATTTAGATATTCATTTCATTTAGCAAATAATTCTTCATTGGCAGCTCAAGACAAGTTACATTCAGGTAGCTGAGGGAACGAAGGGTGAAGTAACTTGTCAATTAACGGGTTTTGAACCTTAGCTTCCCCATTTCTCTGTCTACTGCTCCTCCACGCTTTACACTTTCCTTCTTGAGTTCTAGCACTCAAATTGAAGTGGCACATTCAGTATTTGCAAGATTTCTATGATCATTGGTTCAACACAATTAAATGCAGATCCAGCACTAGTAGCTGGGATCAAACTATATCCTGTCTACTTCAAGACCTGAGCATTAGTGTTAGAAATTCGCAACACTGCTTGCTGTTACTTGTCTAACAGGATTTAATCCTATACCAAAGGGGAGACTTTTAGAAATAGAACAAATTTTCACCAATAGGGCCAAATGCTTAGCTAAAACAAACCACAGTCCAAACTAATAAAAATACCAAAATTTCCTTTCAATATAGCAGAGTCAACTGGCAATAACTTTAATACCAATATTTTTCCTTGCATAATCAAAATTAATTGCACAAAGATGGAAGGATCTAATGCCCAATATTAATCAACACAACCATAAACTGCCTTAAGACAGTTCTGAAAACTGGCTTGTAGGAGGTGAGTTGCTAGCTTCTTGCTGGTTGGTCAGCTTGAGAAAAGGGCTAGCAGGTTGGTTGTATTCAGTGATGTGCTGCAGCAGGCTCTCACAGGCTCTGGAGAGCCGTTTGTTAAGTTTTTAAGAATTGTGGGAGCCGGTTCTCCATGGCTACTTTAACAAATGGATCCCAAAATGTGGGCTTGGGCCCCTCCTGAATTCTCTTTTACTTTGCTGGCGAGAGAGAGCCCCCTGTAACAATTTACCAGCACACCCCTGGTTGTATTTTTTGGGGTGAACAGTGGTTTAGGAAAAATGGTTAGATGTAGGAATTGTGCCTGTACTGCCTTTTCTTTGGGTGTGATTGACATGCAGCTTAAACCAGAAAATAGATCATCAATATGAGAAGAATCAGCAGAGGTCTTGAACCAAACTTTTCTTTAATGCAGTAATCAAACAAAGAAAAATAACTTACAGTTCAGATGTGCTGGACAAAAGTTTTTCCTTTGCAAACTGGGAGTCTGTTCTCCGTCAGCTCTCTCTCCCCATGCAAGAGAGAAGCTGGGAGTAATTCAATATGCTGAGTAGAAATGCTGTTTATACTTTTACACTGCTAAAATCTTGACAGTGTCACAATAGCTTCAAGAGTCATATAGCATAGGCAGGTTCAGTTCACAGAAGAGAATGCTGCAGACCAACTCTTACAGACCCGATGGGAAGAGAAAAAGGGGGGCAACTAGCCTAGCATATACAAAGAACAAGACAAGCCAATAGACACATGGAACTGGACATGTGCTCTGAAAAAGCCTATTACAGCAAACTACAGAATTACAGGGATTTGTAGTTCAAGGGCATAACCTTAATTATAGGTACAGGTAATGTAATCTGTTACAGTCAACACTTAACATATACATAAATAACAAACAGCCTGCCTCATGCAAATGGGGGCAGAACAGTGCCTGTACCTCTCTTGTCTAGGTGTATGCATTTATATCAGCTGTATGGCTGCTGAAAGCATTGCACCTAAACACACATCTTGTTACACTAGTATTCTGTAAAGGAAAGTGCCTACTTTCCTTTACAGAGTAGGCTCCAAATAGGTGCCTTATTTGCACCTAAAAATAGGTACCACTTTATAGAATTGCCCTTCATGTGCAGTCCACACCCATTATCCAACCACAACCTGCCCAGTTTCACCTCCTAACAAAGCATATAAAGTACAAATAAGTTATCATGCTCATGTGTTAACAGCGCATACTAATGTGTGTGTCTACTGCATGAACACAAATTAGTAAAGGGAGTGTGTTTATTCTCCAGTACCATTTTTTAATCATATTTTATTCTCACCTATTTCAGATACATACTAGTTGTGTATGTGTGTGCGTGTGTATAAAAAATTATATATATATTTTTTTATTGGAACTAAGTAATGCCCATAAGAGACATCTCCCAAATAACATGACCAAGATTTGTGTGTTTTCACTATTACTTCAGTCTGTTTTTAGACCACCCTAAGTTTTGAGGATAGCATTAACATGCTGCTAGGCACTAAAGGTTCAGGTCGCGCCCCCACAGGCAGACTAAAGAAACACGAGTGCTACTATGTTGACTATAAACTGCATATGAATGTTTTTATTTCAGTTCTGAGCCTCCAACTTGATTTCTGAAAGACCCTGGGGCACTACAGTTTAGAGAATAAATAGCTTAAGGTAAAGAAGAACCTATTACATGTTATAAACTGAAGTGGTCTCTCATTCCAGACTGGGTTCCAGTTTCAATCAGGATCACCTGGGGCCACTGTTTGCAAGGAAGAATAATGTTCTATTTCTAATGTATCTTCTTTAGTGGCATTTTCAAGCAGATAAGACAATAGGTTTAATAGTTATTTGCTCCTTATTTGGACCAATTATAATTGACATAATATACAATATCAGTATTTTCAATAACAGCACAAATACTGTGTAATTCTGATGCAACACCAGTCCAGGGAGTTGCTAGATGGGATCAACAGAATGAACATATTTGTAGTGTGCATATGAACATAAGATTGTCAATGCAACTGAAGTAGCCGATTCTGCTGCCTGAATAGAGCACCCAACACAAATAAAGATGGTGTTTCTTCAAACACAATTTTGAAAAATGACTACTGCACAATAAAATCAAATCATATTTTGCCTAATTAGTATATTTAATATGACAGCTTATACATTTTATTTGCAACATAATACTTTATATTTCAAAGCAACTGCCAGATCTGAGGAATGTACATAGTGTTATCTTTCCAATAATGTTTTTTTATTCCCCATCAATTTGGTATCCAAGTAATCACTTTGTCCCCCAACTAACTGAAACCACGCTATATAGGAAACATTTTGTAGCTTACTTATGATGAATAATTTATAATCATATGCTTATCATTGTAAGGGAGTATTTAAGCTCAGCCACTGTTTACAAACTGAAAACACTGCCTATCATTGGACATATGGCCAGCAATATTCTATCCAGAAATTTTTGCCAGCTGGGTGGCATGAAGGAGTAATTGGGTAGAAGTGGGGGGAGTACTGTGTAGTATAAATTTTCTGTTATTTTTAAGTGCTGCGCCCGGGCTGTCAGTAAAATCAGCCGGGTGGTGCACCCTTTTAAAAGGTCTCCAGACACCACATCTAGGGGTCCTTTTACTAAAACTTAGCACGCACTAAATACAAAGAAGACTGTTACACAGGCGATCAGCAGGTTATCCAACACTCACTGCAAACTAGATACCTGTCCCAACTACCTAATGAAATCTGCCCCTGACCGCTTCATAGCAGACCTCACATCCCACCTAAACTACATGCTTCAGCAAGGTCTCTTCCCTAAGGAAAACAGCAACATCCTACTCATCCCGATACCAAAAGACACCAAGAAAAAAAACAAATGAAATCACTAACTACCATCCAGTAGCATCCATCCCGTTGTTAGTCAAACTGATGGAAAGCGTGGAAGCCAAACAATTTACAGATTATATAAACAAATTCTCAATAGTACACGAATCACAATCAGGTTTTCGTCCCCTCCACAGCACAGAAACAGTACTACTCACTCTTCTAGCCAAATTGAAGCAGGAAATAGCAACAGGCAAAAACATCCTCCTCCTCCAATTCGACATGTCCAGTGCATTCGACATGGTAAACCATACTATATTAATAAGATTACTAGATAAGTTCGGGATCGGTGGAAACATACTTAGCTGGATCAAGGGTTTCCTAACCACAAGAACATATCAAGTAAAATCAAACTGAAACATATCACCATGGAAAGCAGACTGTGAAGTACCACAAGGATCGCCGCTATCACCGATCCTCTTCAACCTAATGATGACCCCCACTAGCCAAGTCCTTATCCAACCAAGGCCATAACCCCTTCATCTATGCAGACAATGTCACAATATACATTCCTTATAAATCTAACCTGACAGAAATCACCAATGAAATCAAGAACAGCTTGAACATCATAAACTCTTGGGCTAATGCATTTCAACTAAAACTCAAAGAAAAAACACACTGTCTCATCCTCTCATCCCAACACAGCGCAGACAACCCCACAATCAACACCCCAGATTACACCCTCCCTATCTCAGACAGCCTGAAAATCCTTGGCGTTACAGTGGATCGAATGGACCGCTACTTAACACTAGAGAGCCAAGTGACATCCACGGCAAAGAAAATGTTCCACTCAATGTGGAAGCTCAAACACCTGTAGCAATTCTTCCCGAGGGAAACATTTCGCAACCTGGTACAATCAATGGTACTAAGCCATGTAGACTACTGCAATGAAATCTATGCGGGATGTAAAGAACAAACCTTAAAGAAACTTCAGACCGCTCAAAACATGGCAGCTAGGCCTATCTTCGGAAAAATGCGACTTGAAAGCGCAAAACCCCTCCGCGAAAAACTACACTGGCTCCCAATCAAAGAACGCATTGCTTTCAAAATCTACACTCTGGTTCACAAAATTATCTATGGTGAAGCCCCGGCATACATGACAGACTTGATCGACCTATCAACTAGAAACACCTAAATCTAGAAGTACCTAAATCTGCACTACCCAAGCTGCAAAGGAGTCAAATACAAATCAACCTACACATCCAGTTTTTCCTACATTAGCACACAACTGTAGAACACATTACCAAAAGCCTTGAAAACTACATACGATCACCTAAACTTCCTGAAAACACTAAAAACTAACCTGTTTAAAAAGGCATATCCTGCCGATCCAACATAAATGCCTGATATCTGCAACACAAAACTAAAGTACGTAGTGGACATAACACAACTCTTCCGGTATACGATGCCCTAATGTGGCTGTGCCACATGAACTTTATCTTACCACAACATCACTTTGTATTTGTTCACACCGGAGTCTGCAAACACCTCTCAGGTACTATGTAAGTCACAATGAGCCTACAAATAGGTGGGAAAATGTGGGATACAAATGTAACAAAATGGGCTTCTTAGCATTTAGCATATGCTAAGCTTAGTAAAAGGGCCCTTAGTCATGTTGTAATGTTGCAAGCTAAAGCAACTGAACGATGATAGTAGAAGTTTTAAAAAAAAGTTGCTAAACAGGTAACGTGGAAATATATCTTTTTTTTTTAATACAAGGTTTTACATACAGGTATTCTGAAATATAGCATAAGACTAGAAAGACAGAACGTGAATTGTGCTGTTTTTCTCTGCTTGTTATGGGGCCCTTTATTAAAGGGTTATCATGCAGCAACCCAGCTGCCGATGGCCCAACATGAATGCCGGCAGTAGTTCCATTTCTGGCGCTAGTGTATTTTCCTGGACAATAATACTGCAGGGGGTTACCCAGCATGCTGACCGGTTACAGCCGAGTTAGTGCGGGAGCCCTTACTGCCACCTCAATGGGTGGCGGTAACGGCGCCCTCGGAAATGGCCGCTTGGCAAGTGCGAACTTACCGTATGGCTGTTTCTTTTTTCAGGCTTTTTACCCACTACAGTAAAGGGGCCCTGGCACATGGCAAAAATGGCCACAGCCGCTAGCGTAGGGCCCCTCTTACTGCATCTTAGTAAAAGGGCCCCTATATGTAAAGGCTCATTTTACAAAGAATGTGGAGAATGGAATTGAAATGTATTTATTTCTTTATATTTATATTTATTTGTTGCATTTGTATCCCACATTTTCCCACCTATTTGCAGGCTCAATGTGGCTTACATTGTTCCGTCATGGCGATCGCCAATTCCGGAGTGAGAGATACAGGTGTTATTACATTAAGATCATGATTGACATGGTAGGTTAAGCAGACTTTGGTAGTCACGTGCAGAGAGTACGTTTTATCCAGTTCAGGGTTGAGTTTCGTTATCTGGTGATTAGGATGGATCAGTGTGGTATGCCTTGTTGAACAGGCTGGTCTTCAGTGATCTCCAAAAGTTGGTTAGGTCGTGTATTTTTTCACGGCGAGTGGTAATGCATTCCATAACTGTGTGCTTATGTATTGCTCTATCCCATGTACTACATGGTTCACATCAACTACACACATAACAATTAGACATATCTCAAGGTAAAATAACCCATTAATTTTCCATACAATCCAATCACTCTTAAACAGTCGGGATGTGCTCAATTCCAGCACAGAGCTTTTTATAAAATACCTGTAGGAGTACATGCATATTTGCTGCATGAACAGTGGGAGTAGCCATTTTAGAAAAATACACAGGGATAAAATGAACAGCATGACCCCAGAAACTTCCACATGGGACTGTCAGCAGTGCTACTTCTATGTATGGCTGCCCCATTTTACACCAATTAAGTAGTGAGGCCACAGATTTAAATTGGTTTAATTTTGGAGATGGAAATAAACAAATGGAGAACTAAAGAAATGACCCTCATTTAAAGCTTTGCCTGAACCACATTTTTTTTTAATCTGTGTGTGATTCTGAGCTGGGGTATAATCTACCAAGGATAATTTTCCCTATAGACATGTATTCATAAGAACATAAAAACAGCAATACTGTGTCAGACCAATGGTCCATCTAGCCTAGTATCCTGCTTCCAACATGGCAGAAACCCAAATAGCAAGATTCATGCTACTGATCCCAAGGACAAGCAGTGGTTTTCCCCATGTTTACTTCAATAACAACACTATGGACACTTCCTCCAGGAACTTGTCCAAACATTTTTTATACCCAGATGCGCTTACTACTGTTACCAAATCCTCTGGCAATGAGTTTCAGAGCTTAACTATTCTTTGAGTGAAAAAATATTTACTCCTATTTGTTTTAAAGGTATTTCCATGTAATTTCATTGAGTGTCCCCTGGTCTTCGTACTTTTTGAAAGAGTGAAAAAAATCGATTCACTTTTACCTGTTCTACACCACTCAGGATTTTGTAGGCCTCAATCATATACCCCATTAACCATTTTTTCCCAAGCTGGAAGAGCCCTCCTCTTTAGCCTTTCTTTCTATGAGAGGCGTTCTGCCCCCTTTATCAATTTGGTCACTCTTCTTTGAATTTTTTCTAATTCTGCTATATCTTTTTTGAGATATAGAGAGTAGAACTGAAGACAATACTCAAGGTGAGATCACACCATGGAGTGGTACAGAGGTATTATAATATGCTTTGTCTTATTTTGCATCCCTTTCCTAATAATTCCTAGATCCTGTTTACTTTTTTGGCCGCCGCCCCACACACTGTACAGAAGATTTCAGTGTATTGTCTACAAATACACCTAGATCTTTTTCTTGGGTGCCGACTCCCAAGGTGGACCTTAGTATTAGGTAACTATGATTCAGATTATTTTTTCCAATGTGCATCACTTTGAATTTGTCCCTTTGTCTATTCTCCACATGTAGATTTGCGCCGCACCTGCACCCTATCTTTCTCTCTCTATGGTTTATGTCCCAACAACTATGACCATAGTCACACACTTGTATTAAAAGATTGGGATATACCCACTCAGATTTATCTCAACCACCCAATTCCTAATACAACATGCCTGCCCCACTCAAAATCATCCCACAAACACCTCTATTAGTAACATACACATGATGTCCAACCCAATCCTAATCAAGAATGTACTTATCTCATGCCTAAGCAAGAGAATGTTCTCAAAGTATTTATTTTATTTATTTACTGCATTTGTATCCCACATTATCTCACCTCTTTGCAGGCTCAATGTGGCTTACAATTCAACATGGGTACTGGAAATAGAAGAGAATATACATTTGGTTTTACAGAGGGTTATTTGTTACATGGTTTTGAAATACATGATAGTGTTAAAGCAAAAGACATTATAAGACAATTCTAGAAGTTATAAAGATTATACAGCTACACATGTTGATCTTTGTGATATATCTTGTCGAAGAAAGTGGTCAGTTCATAGACCGTTTTCAGGTTACGTGGCAACGCATTCCAGAGTTGCGTGCTCGTATAGGAAAAGGTAGATGCGTGCATTAATTTGTATTTCAGACCATTACACTTGGGAGGATGAAGATTAAGGAATGTGCGAGAAGATTTTTTTTGTGTTCCTGGGTGGTAGATCTATTAGGTCTGACATATAGGCTGGGGCGTTACCATGGATGATTTTATGGACTAGGGTGCAAAGTTTGAACGTGATGCGTTCTTTTAGTGGGAGCCAGTGTAGTTTTTCTCATAGGGGTTTTGCGCTTTCGTATTTTGATGTGCCGAATATTAGTCTGGCTGCCGTGTTCTGGGCTGTCTTGTATCCAACTAAATGTTCATATCAATCGTTACGTTCATCAATCAAATGTAAGAAAATCCTCCAGTATCAGGAACTGAACAATTACTAGATATCACTTCAGCCAAGCTGAGTACTTCAGTGCTTGAAGTCAGCAAAAAACAAAAATCATCACTGGAATTCATGCAATGCTCTACTACCATACCCAGGAAGTAACCTCCCTAGAGTTTTTTTTTTTTTTTTACTGTTGTTTTCTCAGCAACTGCTTGGAATTTCAACATGAAATTTTACAGCTTTATTTGGTGTTACTATCTATGTTTACATACCAATTGGAGTGAGATCATCTTTAAACACGGCAAAGTTACAGATTTTTAGTGTGAGGCCCCACAAATTTTTGTGCATTTTTAAAATGTTTGCACTGTAAAACAACCAATACACTGTCAGCTAGCACATTTGCTTATTTCCGATCTGAGGAAGAAGGGCAACCTTCGAAAGCTAATCAAGAAATGTATTAAGTTATGTCCAATAAAAAAGGTATCATCTTATTTTCTTTTCCATGTTTTATTTTGTTTGATTTCTATTGATAACCTTAAGAGTGGACTAACACGGCTACCACACTCCTCTACCGAAAAAAAAAAAAAAAACTTAAGTACCAATTTACTGTTAATGAAGTCACAGTGATGTAGACTTTTGTCTGGGGAGCAATGTTGGAGGCCTACCACAATCTCCACCCAAAGCCACAAACAATTGCTGAGCTTAAGGAAGTGCTGCAGATGATCTGGGACAGTCTGCCACAAGGACTGATCAAAGAATTTCCCAGAATAACTGAAGGCCTTTGTTAAAGCTGAGCATTCACAGTGACTGTGAAATTCTGACACATTGTTAATTGTATTGCTTGAATGCCATTATTTTACTGTGCTTTAGCTCAAACATTTTTAATGCACAAAAATCATTAGGTAGTAACACTAAAATGTCAGTAACATCAACACAGCTTAAGATAATTAAATGTTAATAGTAATACCCAAGTATGATGACTAAGTATGTAGAATTTCTCATTGCCATTTTGAAAGTTAAAGTGATTGCTGAGAAAATGGCAAACACACTCTAGGGGATTACTTTTCTATGCCTCGCCCTGTTGGTTCTTTTATTTCTATCTAGATTCTCATTGTAAAATGGGGAATCCATGCTGACATGTTAAGCCTGCTAGCCACTCCCTTGCCCAACACCTATCAAACATCCTGGTAATGTAAACATGCTGATCATCACTATATATAAATAGCCCCCTTTCTAAAATGGCTTTATACATATGCCAATCTGCATGTGCAAAAGCTGCTATTTACACCTGGGGAATAGGTCTTTGACAATCAAGTTCTCCAAAGTGTGACATAAAAAAAAGTAATTACACTAATTGGCACACTAATGACCACGTAAGTGCTTCTGAATATTGGCATAATTGTATTTTTTTTTTCATTTGTATTGTTTCATGTCACTTTGCAATAGTATGTACTAGTCTATTGTAGTCTAAATAACACACTTACTAAATAGAAAGCACTGTTTAATAATAGCAAACTATTTTGTTTGTACTAAATGAAATAGCATGTTATTACAAAAAGGACATGAAAATGAGCATTTACAGTGCTTTTTAATGCTAGTTATTTATTTCCTATGCTATGTAGTTGAAGGACATGATTTTACGCTTAAGAAACTCATAGAAGTGTATACTACAGAGATAACTAATATACCATACAATATAAGGTTCCATTTGAGAGAATTATTCAAACTTATTTAAAAGAATTCATCAATGCATCAAACTTAATAAAGTATGCTGCATTCAATGAGCACATTTTAAATCACAACAGCTTTTAAAAATAATTACTCGAAAGCCTTTTTCAATGTATTTCCTGGTCGGTATTTGAAGATTTAAGTAATTATGCATTTTGGATAAGCCAGTGCACCAATTATATTTTGAGATAATTTTGGAAAGGTGGTGCAGCTGTCAGACATTTTGGCCCTTCTTCTATGCATTAAGAGCATGGACCAACCTTTAAAAATGTAACACAGAAAATGCCATTTTGGGGTGGGGAATGGGCACGAACTGCACCTCACAAATAGAAATAGCAGTTCCTTTTGGGGCAGTTTATCCAACCAGGTTCATTTTGCACAAACCCTAACAATAATGAATCTTGCTCCTAAACCAGGGTTCGTAAAGTATAATCTCAATCTCTCAATGTACTGCTAATGCTTATAGCAATTACATCATGCCAAAGAGTCCTTCTGGAGTTCATCAGATGTAACATCTACAGACAGCTCATCAAGGTGTGCTTGAAAGTCCCTTTCTATCAGGCTTGAGGCACCCAATGCAATGAAAAACATTTCTGTATCTTTCTGACATGTTTTCTTGGTCTCTAATTGCATTGGTTGGTTCTTACAGATCTTCTTCTTCACTTGATGCACAAAATAATCACTTGGCACTGACTCCTCTATCATCAGTGCTGTTCTTGTGTTTTTCTCCTTTAACGTGATGGCCAGCTTTCTTACATCACTGGTTGGAATCAGAATGTCTCAGGTGATCACAACCTTTTCATTTTTCTATAACGCTCTTAGGGTCATGACCCCAATGCTATTATGATATAGCCATGTTCTAATATTTACAGTTTTCAGTGGATGATATTTTCTGTCTTATTGTGCCTTTCTGTATATAAACTCTCTCTCCAGAGCTTGAGCTCTTTTTCTATGCCTGCTGTCAACCATCTCAATTATAATCTACTGTCCAGGGTTGTAGATTTGATTTCAGCTTACCTCTCCGTAAGCATTTGTGTGTCCAGCATTGACAAACATATGGTTCCTGGAATAACCTCTTGTATCTCCCACTGTGGATAATTCTATAAAGTAGGTGCTTAACATTTACACGCAGACCCCGATTCTATATATCGCGCCTAGTGTTCCATGCCAAAATTCAAGTGTATTCTATAACACGTGTAACTGAATCAGCTTAAGCTAATCAGTGCTGATAACAGCACTTAATAAGCCATGATTACTAACTGGCAATAATTAGAATTTACATGCACAATTTGCTAAGCATATTCTGTAATGCAGAGTGCCTAAATTCCAATGCATGTAGCCAAAAAGGGGCATGGCTATGGGTGCAGAAATGGGCGTTACGTGGGCATTACAAAATTTATGTGCACCATTATAGAATATGCCCCTCTGCATCTAAATCTATATGCCAGTATTTATGCTATGTTGTCCTTGGTGTAATGGAAGCACATAGTTCCATGCAGATTTTCCAAGCGCCATTTATAGACTCTGGCCCTGAATGTGTGCTTAAATGATTAGAATGGCATATATGCATACATATATGCCTAAGCACTATTCTATATCTGCACACATCTTACATAATGCATAGTTTGCAGGTGGGCGTACACAAGGGCAGACTGAGCAGAGCCCATATTTGTTTGCATAACTGGTAGAATATGATCAATTACATGCGTATCACCAGCACTTAGACATATATGCCATTATATTTAGTGTGCAGGCATTAGAATCTTCTTTATAGTATTACCCCAAAAATGGGAGAGCATTCCCACTTCCCTTAACCCTTCCTTATTTGTCCTGTTTGTCTGTTCTGATTAGATAATAAGTTCTGTCAGGCAGGGACTGTCTCCAAGTTCAAGTGTACAGCACTGTGTACATCTAGTAGTGCTATAGATTATTATTAGTAGTAGTATTTATTCTTATTTTCATAAATCTCTTTACCATACCCTATTCCAGTCATGACTTATTATAGGCAACATGTGGGTAAGAGTACCTAGATCCCTAGTGTGCTCCTCTGTTTCAATTTCTGCAGCTTTAACTGGGGTCCACAGTGCTCTATGGGTTATGGAAAAGTGACTGCTGAAAGATGCCAGCCTCATGGATCTATGCTAAGTACAATATCCAGGATTTACCTCATCTCTGACAACGGCCAACGTGGGTTACTAGCAGTTTCTAATTGGCATATCCAAGTCTTTGCTTATTCTGAAATATTAATACCAAATCTAAATAATTGTTGCAAATAGACGTCTTTAAAAATAACCAATTTTTTAAACATCTTTATAAAATTAACTTTTATTATATTCTCCAACAATAAATTCCATGGGTAAACTGTGCATTGACTGGCAAAAAATTATTATATTTATGCTATATGTTCTTCCAATTATTTTATGGTGTATCTACTAATCCTAGTATTTGAACGGGTAAATCATTCCCTATTAACTTTTTCCACACCACTCATGATTGCATTAATCTAACTCATATCCCTTCTAAATTCTTTCAAGCAGAAGAGCCTTAACCTGTTTAGTTTTTCTTCTTAACAGCGCTGTTCCATCCTCTGTTTCATTGTTGCCCTTTTCAATAGCTTTTGTAGTTCTATTAGGTGATCAGACATGTATACAATTATTAAACACTGATCACACTATGGATTTATACAGAGACAGTATTCACAGTTCTTTCCCCGAGTTCAAATAAAACAAAGCTTTTACATTTTCAAAAGTGTGTATGTGTAAATACAAACCCTGCCCTTATGGAACATCTCCTCAAACAGTGCGTAAAGCTGTATATGCATCTTTACCAGCATAAAGGAAGGACAGTTTTAAAAAGCACTATTTTACCAACACAAATTACATTTTAAAAAATACCCTCATAGTTAAGATTATTTTGACCCATCTGTCACTTTACAGTTGTGAACTTTAAATTTTACCTTTTATTTAGATACCTTGTTTCACAAGCTTCTTCTTTTGACACCTGAAATAGTTTTAGTTATTTTTTTTCTTTAGGACACGTTCCAATTCAAATTCTTTCTTGGCATACCTTGTTGTACACCTAACCTGCCAGTTTTTGCATGCTTTGATATTTTCCCCATTAGGATTACATTACTGTCTGAAAAGTATGCTCCTTTTCTTCTTAAAATAGCCTCCTTCACACCATTTAGCCATGCAAGCAGTCTTTTGATGCTGCTTCAATCCTTTTTAATATTTTGAGCAATCAGGCCTATCATCAGTGCCTCTTCACCAGATCATATATGCCAATGAGAACTACATCTAAAGTAGTTTCCCCTTTCAATGGTTCCTCAAAGCAGTCTAGAAAGGTTACCTCCCAAGTACCCTCTGATAATATATTCATCCAAATGATGTGGGGGCAATTGAAATCTCCGATTGTGTTGTCAATTGTTTTAGCCTGTCTAATTTCTATTGGCAGTTCACTGGATTTCATCTTGGTAAGATACTCAATAATATACCCACGGTTATACGGTTTCCTCATGTCATATGGAATTCTCAACCTGGCTGTAGTTTGTTTCCTGCAGAACGTTTATGCTGTTTAACTATATATTATCATTGTATAATGTCATCCTCTACTAATTCCATTTACCCCTGTCATATTGATACATGTTTTATACCACTGCATCTCAGTGTTGCATTGGTTACCCTCTTCACCAAGTTTTTACATATTATCTTCATTTGAATCAGTGTTTCCTAATGTTTTCAAGCCCCCAAGGCATACCTCCATATTTAATAATGTAGTGCAAACACACCACCTTCCTCGGAGCAAGCAGAGAGGGCACAGGAAAGGACACATGGCCAAAAAACCAAAACAAAAACCAACCAAAAAAAAAAAATCTACAGAAACAATGAAGGCCCCACCAGAGGCTAGAAAGATGCAAGGTGTTATGAACATGTGTGTAGCACAAAGCAGGTCCTGATAACTGAGGCCCGCATGCAGCCTGTTAATTCTCAAATCCTTAGAACATCCATCCCTTTGAACCATGCACCCCCGAGCAACTGTCAGCTTTCCTCTATAATACTATTTAAAATCTAATTCTTAGTACCAGTATTCAATAGGTTAAGGTGGTACCTATTCTATTGGCTACAGCCCCCTTTCCCAAAAAGTTTCCCACTTCTAAAGCCTTCCTCTCTGCACAATGGTGTCATCTATGTAATCAGACCCCGGAGCTCAGCCTACCCCTGGGTCCTGCATATGAAACTGGGAGTATTTCTGACATGCAACCCTTGAATTTCTGTATTTTAATGTCAAAACTAAAAACCTAAATTTGGCTTACAGAACCACTCTTCTGTACCGTCCAATGCACCACACCAGCTGGTTCCTCCTCGGTACTCTCTAAAGTCTCTAAACACAGGTATGTTTGAGGTCTGCTATCTTTGCACCTGGCAGCCAAGTTGCCAAGCAAGCTTCGTGCCCAGCAGTCACCCGGCTATCTACATTTCCAATAACTATGGCAGTACTGTTCCTGGGCTACCATCCCTAGAGAGGCAACAGAATAACACATTGCTTGAAAAGCAGGTTCCAGGTACAAAATCACTTCCCACCTCTCTCGTTGATGCTCTCCTTCCTAGTGACCTTGTTTCTCCTAAAGCATTTGGCAATAATGCCTCATATATACTGCAGCAAGGCTTTTTCCAAATGTCATATTATGTAAACTACTTAAAGCAAAAAAAAAAAAAGAGCTATAAAACATATTTCAGACACTTATATGAGTATTTCAATCCTTTGAAATGTAAAACCATAATACCGTGATCAAATTATTATCTAGGAACTAAAGTATAATGAGAAAATCCCTATTAAATGTATTTGCTTAACATTAGCTGTGGGAGAACTGTTATTTAAATCACCAATTTGATTGTCCTCTGCTCAGAAGTACCTATTTCTGAGACAGTGGATTGTCGATGAATTAACACAATACAAATTACAAAATGATTTACTCTTAATGGGTAACATTGTTCATTTATACTGGCCTTTTGTCCCAGCAGTTTTGCAAAACAGATATCCTTATCTTAATTTTCTTGATTTAATATTATCAGAATATTGAACTGTGGATTAGGATATAAAGTAAACATGCATGGCCAAAAAAAAGTACATCTTTAAGGCATACATAAAATATAATTAATCTCCTTAAGTCTTGCTAGACAGTCCAGACCTGGTTATGTGCCCTTACTACAGGAAGCAGAGACTTGAAGATTCCAATGCCATGATCATGATAAAAGGTGGTGCAGCCAGGAACATTTTAGTACACTAATACCAAAGCCACTCAACAGACCAAAACAATTGAGAGGAAAAAAAACAAGAGATACAAACCCAACACAGAGGCCCCATAGGGCTACCTTTACAAACGTGACTATATACTTATAGGTGGCAAACATAGGAACCAGGATACTAACTCAATCCCTCAATCTTCCAGGACAAGTCCTGGACTGGTCTAGCAAGACTCAAGGAAAGGAAACAGGTAAGAAAAAATTTCACCTTATTATCCCTGCTAGACCTGTCCAGACCTATAACAGAATTTTTAATCCTCAGGTCGGATGACACTACCAAAGACACTTGTCCTGCCTAGCCCAAACATCAAGCTTATAATGTTTAACAAAAGAATGAGGGAGAGCCATGCTGCAGACCTAGAAACGTTCCAAAAAGTGATGGCCCCTACTTCAACTTGGGATGCAGCATATGAAATGGTAGAGTGGGCATCAATGCCTCGAGGAATCTCTTTTCTCTGTAGAATGTAGGCTGACAACAGTCTACCTAATCCAGCACGCAGTCCAAAACTGAGGCTGTGTCCCCCTTGGAAGGGTCACAAAAGAGAACAAAATGATGATCTAACATCCAAAAGAGATGTTATCTCCAAGTAGCAGAAACGCACACTGTGAACATCCTGCTTATGGATCATCTGTGATGATCTCAACACCACAGACCTCTGGAAGGCAGGAAAACAAACCATTTGGTTCAAATGAAAAGGAGAAACCAATTTTGGAAGAAGGAGGGGGAAATAGTTCACAATGAAACAGTATCAGAAAAGAAGGAAAAAGGTCCCTATAAAGTGCCAACAACCTTATAGCTGAACAAAAGGCCACAAGGAAATCCCCTTTAAAAATGAGATTTTTTTTTTGAGTCCTGCCAAAGGGACTCAAAAGGGGGCCAATAAGGGCTGACAGACACCAAACTGAGATCCCAATAGGAACCCTCCCTCTGAAATGGGGAGTCAAATAAACTTCTGAATGCAAAACACATACCAAGAAAAAAACAGAACCACCAACCACACTTCGCAATGCAGAAATAGCACAGTGGAGATGACAAGGAATGAATGATGCACTAAAGATCTTTAATATCTTCAAGGAAATACAACATCAGGTTGGGCAACAATAGAGGTCCCACCAACTATCTCTGAAGCAGGTGAATGCTGCCACCTGGACTTTTGAGTCAATTAAGCACTAGATCTTGGTCCAGACAGCCCTGTAAGAAGGAGAAGATGAGTTGAATTTCTGCCTATGAGGGGAATAATTCATAGCTAAAGTGCCAGGCCTCAAAACCCTCACAGACTCTGAGGAAGACTAGAAGTGTGCATAAGTACATATGTAAATAAGTGTTGCCATATTGGGACAGCGAAGGTCCTTCAAGCCCAATATCCTGTGTCCAACAGTGGCCAATCCAGGTCACAAGTACATGGAAAGCTTCCAAAACAGTACAATATATTTTATACTGCTTATCCCAGAAATAAGCAGTGGATTTTTCCAAGTCCATTTTAATAATGGCTTATGGACTTTTCTTTTAGAAAGCTAGCCAAACCTTTTTTTAAACCCCACTAAGCTAGCTGCTTTTACCAAATTCTCTGGCAACAAATTCCAGAGTTTAATTACACATTGAGTGAAGAACTATTTTCTCCGATTCGTTTTAAATTTACTACTTTGTAGCGTCATTGCATTCCTCCTAGTCCTAGTATTTTTGGAAACAGTAAACAAGCGATTCACTTCTACTCGTTCCACTCCACTCATTTTATATACCTCTATCATATCTCACCTCAATCATCTTTTCTCCAAGCTGAACAGACCCTAGCCATTTCAGCCTTTCCTCATAGGGCAGTTGTCCCATCCCCTTCTCTGTACCTTTTCTAATTCCTATATCTTTTTGAGATGGGGTGAGCAGAATTGCACACAGTACTCAGGTGCAGTCGCACCATTGGAGCAATACAATGGCATTATAACATCCTAATTTTTCCATGCCTTTCTTAATAATACCTAACATTCTATTTGCTTTCTTTGCCGCCACTGCCACAAACTGAGCAGAGTTTCAACATATCATCAATGATGACTCCTAGATCCTTTTCCTGGTTGGTGACTCCCAACGCAGAACCTTGCATCACGTAGCTAGATTTCGGGTTCCTCTTTCCCCACATGCATCACTTTGCACTTGCTCACATAAACATCATCTGCCATTTGGGTGCCCAGTCTCTCACTCTAGTAAGGTCGTCTTGCAATATGGAGGGAGAAAACTTTGCTTCTCAGGTGATGGATTTCATGGTCCAAGCCATAAGGGATCCAGATCATTCATGAGAAGTGGGCCTTGCAAAAAAAAAAATCCTTTTGGCAAGGGATATGGAGGGTCGATGATGAGCTGAATTAAGTCCACATACTAAGGACAATGAGGCCACTCTGATGCAATAAGAATGATCAGAAATGGAAGATCAGCATTTGAAACGCCTACTCTGCTGACAGGCAGGAGGCTGTGATTCTATCTGAGGACCTCCATGGAGGATTTAGTCCATGCCCTGCCACGGTGAGAGTAAGATCAGCATTTGAAACTCCTACTGCTGACAGGCAGCTACCAAGCACAGGGCTGCAGGTTGCATATGGAAGACCCACCCACCGGAGGATTTAGTATGGGCTGTGCTGTGGTTGTATGGCTGTGGGCCCGAAGGGGTGTGAACAATGGGGAAGATCTATGCCCTTTTGGAGCCAAGAGAAGCCGGGAACTTTGTTTTTTGCTTTCTTTGAAATATGGTTACTTGCAACAGCAAGATATCTGGTCCTGTAATTAATAAAGGAGGCCCAATTACTAGCAAAGGACCCATGGATCAATGTTTTACTAAATTGACTTACTTAATATTTTCTAAGTCAAGGCCCATTTTCCCTTTGGAGGCATTTCATTTTTCGGGCAACCGAACCATGCTGTTATGATCATGGTCAGAACCCCTCTCAAACTTACTTACCTTTTTCCTGGTGGTCAGCTTCTTAGCTGGCTTCTGTTTCTTTTGTCTGTCCTTTCTGAGCTAGCTCTCTCTCTCTATGCTGGCAGCTTCCAGCAGCATGACACTAATTGTTTCACTTTACTACAGCTGTCTGTGTGAACTGAGTTAGCTCTACCTCTCTTTGGATGTACTGGCTTCAAGTGCTTCACGGTGCTGCATTGGTGTGGGTTGGGCCTCTCTGGGTTTCAGTGTGCTGTCTGGGGCTAGGGAGTGTGACATCATCTGGGAGGGCCTTGATAAGGAAGTGGTGTTCTTTCCTTCAGGGCCTTTTGTAACGTTTGCTTTTGCTGCTTGCTTTAGGTCCAGGTTAGTGTTAGTGCAGTGTGCACTTGTGACTGTGTGTTTAGCTTTCTTGCTTTTCCCTTGTGGTTCCCCTGCTTTTCCCTCTTGGTGCTTTGGAAGCATTACTGTGTGTAGGGCTTTGGAAGCTCTGTTGCTGATAGAAGTACTTCAGGGTTTGGTGTTGTTAGGAACACTGCAGATTTGGCTGTTAGAAGTACTTCTGGTGTTTGTGCTGTTGGGAGCATTGCAGTCTTTGCTGCTGTGTTTGGTGCTTTAGAAGCACGGTTGGGCCTGGTGCTTTGGAAGCACTTTTGGCTTATGTGTTTAGCTTCCCTGCCTTTCCCTTGTAGCTCCCCTGCTTTTCCTGCTTGGTGCTTTAGAAGCATTTCTGTGTCTAGAGCTTTGGAAGCTCTGCTGTGTTTGGTGCTTTAGAAGCACGGTTGGGCCTGGTGCTTTGGAAGCACTTTTGGCTTATGTGTTTAGCTCCCCTGCTTTTTCCTTGTGGCTCCCCTGCTTTCCCTTTTGGTGCTGGGAGGGGCACTCTTGTTAGTTCAGTGCCTAAGGGCACTCCTGTTAGTATAGGGCTTAGGAAGTCCTTTTGTTAGTTTACTGTTAGGAACACTTCTGCTGGTTTAGGGCTTGGGAGCACTTAGGTCAGTTTAGGATTTAGGAGTACTTCTGTTTCCAGTCCTGGTCCCTGTGTCATCTGGTATCCGGTAAGTCCTGCCGGCCACTCGAACCCAAGGGCTCAACCCTTGGGGGGGGGCAGTGGCTAAGTGCAGGTGAAGCTGTACGGACCAGTCCAGTGTGCTCCAGTCCAGTATGTTCCGGTCCTGTGTGTGTTCCAGTCTGGTGCGCTCCAGTCCAGTGTGTGTTCCAGTCCTGTGTCCTCCAGTCCGGGGGATTCCAGTCCAGTGTTGGTCCAGTGTTCCAGTCCTGTGTCCTCCAGTCCGGGGGATTCCAGTCCGTGTGTTCCGGCTCACTAGGCTGTGCCTGCAGTCCCTGCACAGCGTTGGTTGGTGGGTTTTGCCTGCTGCTGTCGCTCCTCGTCAGCAGCCCAAGGGCTCACGGTTGCTCCAGTGCCCGGCCCCGTGAGCTCTGAACCTGAGAACCTGACACATGCCCACTAAACGTGCAGAGAATTTGAGAAAGCTGAGTCTTCCCTGCCTACAGTTTTTAGACCTTGAAGGTGGTAAGGACTCTGGAGGTTCTCCACAAATATAAATCACAGTTCCTGTGCCAGTCAAATTATGTCCAACAGGTATGTTTGCATCTGTTCCCTCTTCATTAGTATCTGATGTGACTCAAAAAGATGTGTGGACTGTGGTGATTCAGGTGGAACATTCCATAAAAGCTTATCTTGTCCAATTTTCAAAATGCACTGTGAAAATATCTGCAAAATTAATTCAACAGGATAAACAATTGTTGGATGTAGGAGAACGTTTGCTCAAATTAGAATCACAGACTGTGTCAATACAATGGTCTTTCCATCCATTTGCAACTATGCAGTTCGAAGTTTCCCTGCAGGATAAGCAAGTAGTGCATACCAGCTAATTCATTTTTTCTTTTGCTGTTTTTATTATGAGTTAGTAATATGGGTTCAATAAAGTTTGTTTAAACCTATCAGATAAGGATATTTTTTTCAATTTGTGATTTTGTTTCCCTTTTCAATTTTTTTCAATGCTGTTTTTTTCTCTTTTATATATATTTTATTTATATATTTTCCTATTGTATATGACTATTTTGATTGTAATACAAATTTATATAGCTTCAATTTAAAAAATAAAATAAAAACAAGAGTGACCAGAAATGGGTGCCTGGCAATTCTGCTTATCATCCAACCCATCAGGGGCCACAGAGGAAAATGTACATAGTCTGAACTTGAAACACATCACAAAAGCATCCTGCCTCACCAACCTGGACTCTCTCTTTCAGCTGAAAAACCAAGGGCATTTGAAATTCTGGTGAGTCGCCATCAGGTTGAACACCAGGACTCCCTAGTGCTCACCATCATGAAAAAGGCTGCAAGACTGAGTTCCCACTCCCTTGGGTCCAAGGCATCTGGAAACTAAGACAGTCCACCCTCACTTAAATGAGCTGCCCAGAGTTCCAGCATGTGCAACTCTTGTCCAATTCCAGAGAGACCAAAGCACTCCTGGTGGTTGTTTCTCAACATATGTCACAGCCCTGGTATTGTCAGACAGCACAAAACACTCAACCCCGAAACAGAGAGAGGAAAAGAAGCAAGACCAGATGAATAGCTCTCACCTCCAGGTGATTTATAGATCATTTGGCCTCCTGGGCCACCCATAATCCCTGTGCCACCCTGTCATAACAGTGGGTTGACTCATATGTGGTTAAAATTAAATCTGGTAGGTCCAAAGGAACAACCCTCAAGAGTGTAGGGCTGACCTGACACCAGCAGGGGTAGCCATACCTCAAACCAGAGAAACCGAAGAAACCACAGGGGCAGAACACACAGAGGCTGCATGTGTGTCTTTGCACACAGAACAGCCTTCAGGGAGGCTGCTATACAACTGTGCAACTGCAGGAAATCCCAAGCTTTGGAAAATACAAGAGCACAGAAAGTCTGAAACTGGAATGGGAATCAAATTGTATCTCAGATATTCAAGGACCTGAACTGGTTCCAAGTGAACAAATCTTAGTAAAATGTACCACTCAGCCAAGGCTCTAAAGGAAGATGACCACAAGGAAGCCCAGACCAGATGCATTCCATGTATTTGCAAAGGTGGAGAGAAAATGACAGCCAACATGAATAAAAGATGAAGTAAAAGATGCTATTACAGCCAAAAGACTGTCCTTGAAAGAATGGAAAAAGGACCCAAATGAAGAAAATAAGAAGCAACATAAGCACTGGCAAGTCAGATGCAAAGCATTAATAAATAAGGCTAAAAAAAGAATAAGAAGAGAAACTTGCCACAGAGGTTAAAACTCCAACTTTTTCAGGTACATCAGAAGCAGAAAGACTGCAAGGGAATCCGTGGGACCATTAGATCACAAAGTAGCAAGAGCAGCACTCAGGGAGGACAAGGCCATAGCGGAGAAACTGAATTAATTCTTTTCTTCTGTCTTTACAGAAGAAGATGTAAGGAACTTAGCCGAGATTGGGTGGCAGAGCCGGTGGCGGGAGGCGGAGATGGTGCTGGGCAGACTTATACGGTGTGTGCCAGAGCCGGTGGTGGGAGGCGGGACTGGTGGTTGGGAGGCAGGGATAGTGCTGGGCAGACTTATACGGTCTGTGCCAGAACCGGTGGTGGGAAGCGGGGCAGACTTATACGGTCTGTGCCCGGAAAAGGACAGGTACAAATCAAGGTAAGGTATACACAAAAAGTAGCACATGCGAGTTTATCTTGTTGGGCAGACTGGATGGACCGTGCAGATCTTTTTCTGCTGTCATCTACTATATGTTACTATGATCTGCCTGTACTGGAAATGGTTTTCAAAGGAGACGATGCAGAGGAACTGAAAGAAATCTCGGTGAACCTGGCAGATATACTGAGCTGAATTGTCAAATTAAAGAGTAGTAAATCACCTGGATCAGATGGTATACCCATCCAGGAGTACTCAAAGAACTCAAGCATGAAATTGCTGATTTGCTATTAGCAATATGTAACCTATCGTTAAAATTGTCCATAGTACCTGAAGATTGGAGGTGGCCAATGTGACGCCAATTTTTAAAAAGGGTTCTAGAGGTAATCTGAGAAATTACAGACCGGTAAAGCCTGACGCCAGTGGAGGGCAAAATATTGGAAACTATTACAAAGAATAAAATTACAGAACACGTAGACAAACATGGCTTAATGGGACAGAGTCAGCATGGGTTAAGCCGAGGGAAGTCTTGCCTCCCCAATTTGCTTCATTTCTTTGAAGAAGTGAATAAACATGTGGATAAAGGTGAGCCAGTTGATGTAGTGTATCTAGATTTCCAGAAAAGCTTTTAATAACGTCCCTCATGAGAGACTCCTGAGAAAATTAAAGAATCATGGGATAGAAGGCAAGGTTCTAGTGTGGATTATGAACTGACAGAATATTAGACAGAAAACAGAGGATAGGGTTAAATTGTCATTTCTCTCAATGGAGGAAGGTGAACAGGAGTGCCACAGGAATCAGTACTGGGACTGGTGCTATTTAACATACTTATAAATGATATGGAAATCAGAAAAATGAGTGAGATGACTAAATTTGCAGATAATAGAAAACTATTCAAAAGCTTGTTAACACACATAAGGACTGTGAAATATTGCAGGAAGATATTAGGAAACTGGAAGACTTGGCATCCAAATATAAATGAAATATAATGTGGACAAATGCCAGGTGATGCACCTTGTAATGAATAATCTAATCATAGTTAACTGATGCTAGGGTCCAACTTGGGGATCAGCACTTAGAAAAAAAAAAGATCTATGTGCTGTTATAGGTAATATGCTGAAATCTTCTGCTCAGTGTGCGGTGGCGGCCAATAAAGCAAACAGGATACTAGGAATTATTAGGAAAGGGGTGAGTAAGACCGAAAATACTATAATACCTCTGAATTGCTCCATGGTGCGACCGCACCTTGAGTACTGTGTTCAGTTCTGGTTGACGTTTCTCAAAAAACATATAGCAGAATTAGAAAAGGTTCCAAGAAGAGCAACCAAAATGATAAAGGGGATGGAACTCCTCTCGTATGAGGAACGGTTAAAGATATTATGGCTCTTCAGCTTGGAAGAGAGATTGATAAGGGGAGAAATGATTGAGGTCTACAAGACCCTGAGTGGTGTAGAACAAGTAGAAGTAAATCGATTTTTTACTCGTTCCAAAAGTGCAAAGACTAGGATACTCTCAAGGAAGTTACATGGAAATACTTTAAAAACAAACAGGAGGAAATATTTTTTCACTCAATGGATGGTTAAGCTCTGGAATTCTTTGCCGGACGATGTGGTAACAGTGGTGAGCGTATTTGGGTTTTAAAAAGGTTTGGACAATTTCCTGGAGGAAATGTCCATAGTTTGCTGTTGAGATGGACATGGGGAAGCTACTGCTTGCCCTGGGATAGGTAGCATTGAATGTTGTACTATTTAGGTTTCTGCCAGGTACTTGTGACCTGGCTTAGCCACTGTTTGGAAACAGGATACCGGGCTAGATGGACCATTGGTCTGACCCAGTATGGCTACTCCTATGTTCTAGGAGCCATTATCTTCCAGGCTCCCTGCTCTAAATTACCCTGAATAGGCCAATCAAAGTAGGGGTGCATGCCAATTCCTTCCCTGTGAAGGAGCACTGCAGCCACAATCATTACTGTGGTAAAGGTCCAAGGGGTTATAGCCAGGTGAAACAAGAGATCTAAAAACTGGTCCTCTGCCAGTGAAAAAGAGAAGTCATACTCCGGCTAGTTCTATTCTGGAAGTGGACTGCTGAGTCTCATTGGGGGGCCCTTATTCCCACCATCAGAGAGAGTTGCCAGAAAGGAGCCTGAACTATCAAGCCCCCCCCCCCCCCAAAAAAAAAGGGGGCTAGCCTTTCTGCAAACCCAACACACATAAGGAACTCTTCTTATTGGAACATGGATGGCCTAAGTCTCTATGCCATATCCTCCCCACTTGACTTCCCTCTGTGATATAACTCCCTCTTCAAGCCCCTCCCATGTACCTCCATGTGTTATATGGAAGGTTGACTACTGCTTGAGGTCATGGATGTCATTCATAGCAGAGCAGGAAGAACAGGAACAAGGAGGGGAAGCGGGGGAGAATTACTCCTGCCCTATCAAGCTCCCCCCCCCCAACAAAAAAAGTGCTAGTCCTTCTACAAACCTGAGGCACATAAGAACTCTTCTTATTGGAACATGGATGGCCCAGGTCTCTATGTCAAATCCTCCCCACCTGACTGCCCCTGTAATCTAATCCTCTCCATGCCCCTCCCATATGCCTCCATGCCTTATATGGAAAGTTGGCTACTGCTAGAGGTCATGGGTGCCATTCCTAACAGAGCAGAAAGAGCAGGAGCAAGGGGTGGGGAGAAGTGGTGGAGAATTACTCCTGTCCGTTACCACTAGACCACCAGGATTACATCTGCTTAAATCCCAGTGGGTGTGGTGGTCCAGGGTGAACCAGAACATATGGGAGGGGCTTGAAGATGGGATTGGGTACATGATAAAATCAAGAGGGCAGAATAGGGAGAAGATGGGGAGAATCAGACCAAGAGGAAGGGGGGGATGAAAGGAAGGGCCTTCTATATTTACGCCTTATTTCCACTAACATATTGTGGCAAGGTACTTGTTTAGACAGGCAGTAAGTCAGGAATACATGTGTAGATTAGAGTCCTACACTAACTATCTATAGACCACCCAATCCACACCCTGTTGCACATAAATTAGACACTACTAAGGCAATTCTACAAGTGAGTATAAGTTTTTAGCCACTCCAACAGTGTGAGCGCTTATTCTATTATGGGAAAGAATAGCCATACTGAGTCAGACCAATGATTCATCTAGTCCAGTTTCCTGCTTCCAGCAATGGCAAATCCAGGTCACAAGTACTTAGCAGAAACCCAATTAGTAGCAACATTCTATGTTGCCAATCCCAGGGCAAGCAGTGGCTTCCCCCATGTCCATCTCAATAACAGACTATGGATTTTTCCTCCAGGAAATTGTCCAAACCTTTTTTAAACCCAGATATGTTAACCACCTTTACTACATCCTCTAGCAATTAGCTCCAGAGCTTAACTATTCTTCGAGTAACCCGACATCAGCCACCTTATATTTATGTGCTTCCAGTTATATCATCTTAAATGAAGTAAGGGCATGCTCAACTTACAGTTTTCAGTAAGATATATGCATAAATGGAAGCCCCGCCCACATGTATGCACCCCCAACACACACATTTGCACACTACAGCATCTATGAGTGCCCTTATAGAATAGCACTTAGGGAGCTTACATACTTATGTGCTACTTTTTTCTGCACAAAGGGGCCATGCTCATGAACACTGCCGTTCACATTCACGTCATTACAAGTTTTCTCAAATTGGGTTGTATAAGTTTGCTATATACAGGATGAGTACAATATTTACATGTGTATGTCTAAAATAAGGGCCATTTTATCTTTATGTGTCCCTGTACAACAATGCTACATCTGGTAGTACTACATAAATGATTCATTGGTAGTAGTACTTTCTTCCATTAATACAAAACTGAAGAACACTCAAGGCACCAGATTTGCAATCAGCACAATCAGCAGATTAAGTTCCAGTTCTTAATGCATATATGCTGAACAGTGAACATGCTAACACTATCTGTATAAATTTAGTCCTGCTATTGAAAAGGCCTAAATCTATCCAGATAATGAATGTGGACAGCAGCTGAATATTATCACTATTTGGATAATTCCATTAACTGCCTCCACTCCTCCTCCAACCTAGCTCTTTTATATCCAGAAAATATCTGGATGTTTATGGGTCAAATGCAATCCAGATAACTTTTAAAAATATCTAGATAGAAGAATTACATATTGGGCAACTGACAGCCAATGAATAACTCATATTGCAACATGTAAATGGAGAGGGTCAAAGTACACAGCACAAGAAGTCCAGAAAAAAAGCACAAAGGGCTCTCAAGAATGGAACAAGTGTGCTTTATTAAAAACCTAACACGGGCCGTGTTTTGGTGTAACTGATGCCTGCCTCAGGGGTCAATTCAAGCAACACTAGATGAGTTAGTTTTTACTCAAAACACTGACTCTACATTATGAAAGTCCACCTGAAGGAGGAGAATAACGCATGGTTGCGGAGTACAATACCAAGAAAATGCGCATCTAGTGCTGCTTGAACTGACCCGAGGCAGAACTCCTTCAAAAACATCTTAAAAATGCAACTCAACATTAAAATAGAACATCTAAAAACAAAAACAGTAGTGAAAAACCAGTACTCTAACTTAAAAAAAAAACATCATAGAAAATTTGAAAAAAACTGAGAGGCTTACTCAGAGCTGGTGTAAAACTTCAAACGTCACCTGTGCTGGTGCAATTGATAAAGCATGACAAGCACTACAGATGCAGAGATAAAAATATTCACCACTGCAATAAAAAAATATAACTGGGCAAAAAGAAAACTTTAAAAGAGATGTGAGCCATAAAACAAATGGTATATGCTTCTGTTCCTGGAAACTTTCAGTAGTCAGTGAAAACAAGCATGATGTGACATCCAAACATAAATGCACACTGATGTCATTCATGCATAATGAATTTAAAAACATTTAATGTGAAAAATCTCAAAGAAAGAGTTTAGAAGTACAAAAACAGTAGCAATCACGTAAAATGATGTTAAAAATCATATTGGCAGCTTAAATCATAACATAAATCAGTGCTGACAACTGATTTACATCACAAAAATAGTTCAAACCCCAAATTTCAAATAAACAACCTGAGATGTTCCAGGATCCATAACAACTAAAATCGATTTGAAAATAATCTAAAGGAGTCATTAGAATCAATAAATAGCAAGAAACAAAATGGTGGAATGCATGGAAGGTGATTCTATGCATTCCAATGACCTCATTGAAATGCACTAAGGTCACTGGAATGCATAGAATCACCTTCAATGCACTCTACAATGTTTTTTTTAAATATTTGTATTGATTCTAAGGACTTTATAGATTTTTTTGAATTCATTACTTTTGAATCATGTTCATATTTTATTCTTATGGTCAATGTCTGAGTGTTCTTTGTAATTTTATATCTGTGGTAACCATTGCTCCTGATACAGCCTATAATTCTGGGGAAACATGGCCAGGTCAGGCATTGCATGTTGAATTACTGGAAGCTTTATAGAATAGGCCAATTATAGATGTGTCTCCTTAATGCATAAAAGCAATATACAATATCATAAAAATTAATCACAAAAGAGAAAATCCCTAACTACATAACAGCAGATTACTATCCTCACTAAGGGTCTTACCCAGAAGCGTAGCTAGGTTGTGTTGCCAGGGGGAGCAGAGAGGCGTACATGTACACCACATAGGCACATGTACGCACTGTGTAGCTGCAACGGACTACCTGAAAAATAGGCGCCGTTGCTGTCTGAAGTCAGTTTGGGGGAGCTGTCACTCCCCTGGCACCCCACCTAGCTACGCCTCTGGTCTTACCATTGATGAATATGCCTAAACCATCCTCTTAGTTTATGTGCATCTAAAAGGCCATAAGTTATAAAGGTTCAAAGAATATATTTAACATTTTGATACCTGACCAGATATCGATCAGGAAAATGCAGGTGAAAAGAAGCACCCAAGAACAAATTCTCCTGACACATAGCCATAAATTTCTTCCTCTCATCCTGGGAAGATTTACAAAGATCCATAAATATCCAAACTTTTTGTCCTAGGAAATCTATGTCTTTGATGGAAGAAAAACCTAGGACATGGGGATTAAGAGGGTCGCTTTTCTAGTTGTCTTAGCATCTGAAATGTTCCAGTAAACATCAAGGGGATAATATTCATCCAGTGGCGGTCAACAGTTTTTTTTTTAACATGCTAACCATGGCTGGCTAGCCTCAGGTATTCTGTACTGGTCATGTGTGGATAATGAATATCTGGGGCTAATTTTCGGAAGCAGTGGCAATCAGATCTTATGCAGATCCCAGACTATATTCAGCTGGAGCCCACATAAGACAGTTATGCGGGACCTGACTGAACACTGGCCAAGCCCCGCATAACTCTCAAATTGCTTCTTTCATCCCTCCGAGTCCCCTCAATAGCCCCCCTTCCCAATATGCAACATTAAGAACTCACTCTCCCCAGATCATCACCCCAAACAGACCTGTCTTATTTGGGGTTGGAGGATGTTCTGGAGTGGACAGAGCTCAAATGGGTAAAAAGCAATTTGAGAGTTATATGGGTTCCAGCTGATACTCAGTGCAGGGACCCACATAGCTAACCAGGTTATTTAGGACAGCTTTTGAGCTATTCTCTAACTTAGCCGGGCTAGCTATATTTGTGCTGGCACTGAATACTTTCCCTCTCCAATACGGTCCCCTATATCACCCCTGACTTGCCCACTTCATACACGGGCAGTCAGAGACAATATTCAGTGGCACTGCTTGGTTTAGCATCACTGACTATTGGAGACTGGGCATCTCCAAGAGATTTCAGCAGACAAAAGCCTCTCCTGCCTGCTTAAATTACTTTGAATATCAGGTGGAACATATCCAAACTGTCTACTGAGACATTGCCACCAAAGGAAGCGTCCATCCCACTCTGTCTAGATAGCGTGCATGCTTCTTCACAGAATTCCAATTCACAGACACTGCTTGAATATTTCCAAACAGTGGAATCAGAGAACCTTGGGGAAAACTAATAACATGGCAACCATGGGCACATACCTGAATTTTCCAGCATTTTCAGCTCCCTATGCACCATCAACTTCTCCCACACAATCTCACTTTGAATCAATAAGATTGCGCTAACCCTCTACTCTAAAACAGCCACAAGGATCATACATACCCCTACAGCATCACCTGAGACTGTAAAGGGGGTATCGTAGTAAACTAACAGCCCTTATGTTAACATCAGGAATGTTCGCACTACTCGCCAAAA
The DNA here is from genome assembly GCF_901765095.1 of Microcaecilia unicolor. Classification (NCBI taxonomy): domain Eukaryota; kingdom Metazoa; phylum Chordata; class Amphibia; order Gymnophiona; family Siphonopidae; genus Microcaecilia; species Microcaecilia unicolor. The sequence goes on along the minus strand of NC_044040.1, from coordinate 159,093,071 downwards.
GCACTCTGTGAACCAACAGAGGCAAAGACCATGATTTCACCAGCAGCCAAATCAATGGGTAGTGAAAAAGTTGGACTATTTGGAACACTCCAGTTGAAGGCTCTCCCTCCCATGTTGCAGAAACTTTTTAGGTCAAAAGGAACAGTGAGGTCTCCAGGGGCATCTCGCATCACAGCTGATGTTAAATCTGCTTAGTGGGGCTCACCACACAAATTTTTGCAGTTAATGTGCAGAAGTGCACTAAGTGCAGAACTTGGGGCATTTTAGTGAACAGGCTCCAAAGTTACAATCTTAGAAACATAATTGAAATGCACAGAAACACTCTGAAATATACAAATTTACTGAATTTGCATGCTCTTTCACAAACTATGTATGCTCGTGAGATATGTTTGTACTAGTATGAATTACTTTTCCCTAAATCAATACATTCATTAAAAAAAAAATAAAAATAATGATGCATCAGAGCTTGCATTGAAATCAGCATGAAAAGAGACTTGCAAAAGAAGACCTTGAAGGGTTTTGGGTACTGAAGGGAAAAAAAAAAACAGCTTTAGAATTGTCATTTTGAAGGTCTTTCAAATTTTGTGTACAGATCTGACATAGGAATTCCATATTACACCAATGCTAACAAATCCACAAATATTGGAGACTTGTAACATTGGAGACAAGGGTACTGATGCAGAGGAACTGAAAAAAATCTCACTGAACCTGGAAGACGTACTCAGCTAAATCAATAAATCAACAGATGGTATACAGTCCAAGGTACTGAACGAACTCAAATATGAAATTGAAGATCTGTAACCTGTCATTAAAATCATCCATAGTGCCTGAAGATTGTAGGACTGCCAATGTAATACCTATTTTTAAAAAGGGATCCAGAGTTGATCCAGGAAATTACTAATTGGCACGCCTGATATCAGTGCCAGGCAAAAGATATGGCGACCAGAATTGAACTAAGTACTTGAGGTGAGGTCGCATCGTGGAGCGATAGAGAGGCATACTAGTATTCTCGGTCTTATTTACCATTCTTTTTCTAATAATTCCTAGCATCCTGTTTTGCTTTTTTTCTCCACCACTGCCGCACACTAGGCAGAAGATTTGTATACTATGAGGCATATTTTCAAAGCACTTTGGGAGGCTAAGTTCCATAGGTTTCTATGGAACTTTGGGAGGCTAAGTGCTTTGAAAATGAGCTTGAATGACACCTAGATCTTTTCCTTGGTCAATGACCCCCAAGGTGGACCCTAGAATCAGGTAACTATGGGGGGTGGGGGGAAGAATACAAAAACTATAATCACAAGAATTTCAATAGCCTAAAGTAATAAATGGATTTTTCTCAAGTAGATCATCAAAATCATTTAAATATGTTATCTTTTAATACTATAAATTCTAAAATTTCTTAAACCAAATCTTCAAATCAGAATGCAACTTCTCATTTTGCTGATGTGAACACAAATGTAGAGGTAAGACATTCACACTAGAGGGCCAATAACCAAGATACATCTTTTCCTCCAAGACACTAAAGGCCCCTTTTATCAAGCTGGAGCAAAAGTGGGCCTGCGCTGGCGTCGGCGCATGTTTTTGACACACACCAAGGCCCTCTTTTACCGCAGCTAGTAAAAGGGTAGTCTTTGTTTTCTGCAGGAAATGGCCGTGCGGCAAGTAAAGAACTTGCTGTGCAGCCGTTTCGGGGAGGGGGGGGGGGAGGGTGTAAGTCCTTACTGCCACCCATTGAGGTGGCGGTAAGGGCTCTCACACTAACCCAGTGGTACAAAAATAAATATATTTTTGTAGTGCCAGATATGGTGGCATGCTGAGGGTGGGAGGTGCCGCTGGGCTGTTGTGATAGCTCGGCAGCACTTCCTGTTTAGCAAGTGGTAAGCTTGCGTTGGGCCTACCACCATTTTTTAAAAAGAGCCCCAAGTTAAATTCCTTTGTTTAGGGGAGGGTAACAATCCATTGATTCTTACAGCAAAAATTTCATGCTGGACATACCATGACTGCCAATGGACTATATAAAATGGGGCTAATCCACGAATGATTAAAAGAACTTTAAACATTATTCTCATTTGAGCAGGCAACAAATGTAGAATAATTAGGAATGGTGTTGAACTTTTCCATCTGGAACCCCCTAGATTCATCGTAGCCATCACATTTTGCAAAACCTGAAGCCTGGACAACTGAACCTCAAGTAGTACCAGCAAGATACTGTTACAGTAATCCAAAATGAACATAACTACAGTATGCAGTTCCAAATATGACCTCATAAATCTAATATTGATTAATTTTCCATTGGTCGCCTTCACTATGAAGCTTAAATGAGCACGATTAATCAAGTGAGAATCTAAATAGACACCCAACAATTTAATCTCCTCACATAAAGTGATTGTTGAACTAGTGATATTTGGAAAAAATTATTGGGCTTACATGATTTCTTTTTTGTTTTGCTGCCACTCGCATTGGTTTTCTTTCCTAGATTAACTTCAATCGTCTATCATTCAGCCAGTACAGCACATGTTGGAGGACCTTATCCATCTCTCTATAAGTACATTCTAAGGAATTTTTGTAGGGAAATAAGTGATGTCATTGGCATAGGAGTAATAAGACATTCCATAATGCTGAATGATTTGTCCCATTGACCAAAGATTACCATTGAATAGGATTAACAAGAGAGGGGAGCTTTATGGTATGCCACAGAATAAGTTCCAAGAGAATTTTTCATAGAGAAATTTTCATCTTCTGCTTCACAAAGGCTGATAGAATTATCCTCATGAGGTATGGTGCACGTTAAAACTATTTAAAATTGGGCACAATTGTAGGAGTAATCTCAACTGAAGAGAACATTTCAGCCATGTAATAAATGTGTAGGAGATGTCCAAAGTTAAAGGCAATTTAACAGCAATGCTTTCATGCCTTAAAACCCAGCAGAATATCAATAATTGCTACAGTAATCATTCTTAATCCTTAAAAACCCAAACGGTAGAACAGTACAGTCTCATTTTGAAACTCGTCTTTTAAATCGATACATCTAAAATAAATGGGCACATCTTATTTATAATATACATTACACAGGATGAGAAGCAGGTAGCTGAGCAGTATGTATTTGTAATAGGTATAAAAATACACCTGAAACCAACTAGAACAATTAAATGTTCACCTTAATTAACTCTTGTTCCTGTTTACCTACAGAAAAGGGTGATTAATCAGCAGTAGTGCGGATCGGTTAATTTAAACAGATGTCAGACTTCTAACCTTACCACTCAACAACTCAACTCAGCCAACTCCAATAAATTTGCTCACAGCCAACTATTCACTTAACCACTTAAAGGAAATTACAAATGTCCACAGTGACAGAAGCAACAGATAGATGAGCAACAGTAACAAAATGGTATTTACAAAGTCTCAAGGCCCGATGCTCAAAACAGCACCGGAAAGGAACTCCCTAATGCTCAACGTAACGGCACAAAAATATTATACGCGCTGTTAGCTCTGAGCATTGGGAAGTAAGGACAGGGAAATATGCCCAGTACATGTGCACAAGAGCTGTGTAAGCACAGCTCTTGTGCTCATGCGCACTGAAACTAGGGGGCAGGGAGCCCAGAGAGGAGCTACAACAGGCGCGATTTCAATAGTCCACAGATTTCAGCACCAGTAACATCTGCGTGCAGCTTCTCAGAAAAGGAGGCACACTTTAGAGCTGTCAGACCCAGCCTGCCTGCTTGCTGTTTTCACTGCTGCCGGATCACGCTGCGACTTCGGGTAAATATTCGGGGAGCTGAGGGCCAGCAGGTGAGCCGGCCCTCAGAAAAAAAGATATTGATACGCCGTACAAGCGTATACCAGCACAAAAAAAGCACTGCCCAGTACACACCCCAGTTGATTTCAATCGGAACCAGATTGGTTCAGGCTAACAACTGCAGGAGACCAGGGGCTCCCTGGTGCTGAATTTTAAAAATACATTTGTTTTGCTTTTGAACATGCCCTAGGACTGTATGGGGCAACCCCTGCCCCCCTCCCGCTCTCTTCTCCTCTACAAACACAAATCCTCACTCCGAAAACCTTAACACCAGCTCCAAGCTGGAATTAGGTTTTCTGCAGTAAAGGTGCCTTCTTTGAGCATCGCAGGGAATAGAAATCGACCTAATTTTAATCTCATTTTAATGCTATTGGTGCTATCCTTTCGCACGCTCATTGTTCCCCCATCCTAGAGCCCTCTGAGCATTCTACACTAGCAAATGCAGGTGCTAGTCTGGGGCTAATGGCCTCTAGAGCCTGCATTTGCTTCTAAGCATTGGGGCCTCAGAGTGTTTTCTCTTCTCCCTTTTTAGCAAATGTCCCAAGTCTGCTTATCTTCTTAATCCTACCTTTTACCACAGAGTATGGTAGGGGGCTAGACACACAGTTCTCCATCTCTTAGCTGCTGCTGGGGACACAAACAGGTTTTACTGTAGGATTTGACTTGCAGTTCAGAAGCTGATTGCTTCTGAGCATCAGGGCCAAGGCTAACGCGGGCACTAGAAGCCATTAGCGCCAGTCTAGCACCCGCATTAGTGAGCGCATAATGCTCAGAGGCTCTAGTGCTGGAAACGAGTGTACCAAAGATTACAGAAAATAGCATGCTAATGTAGTGAAACGGATATCAATGAGGTAATTTGTTATTCCCTCCCAATGCTAAGAGAACAGCACACAAAACAAAGCCGCCTTTTCCACTGAAAAAAATAACACCAGCTCAGAGCAGGTGTTAGGATAGCTCATGATTCTCTCTTTAAAATCTGTGAGTTTTCCTTTAATGTCGAAGCAGAAGGAAGCCCGTGCAAGCCCCTAAGTGCCAGTAGTGAGAAACAAATGTGTGCGAGTCTGAGCAAACCTAAAAGTGAAAGCACACAATGGCGCCCGTTTCCTGCATTTAAATATAAGCCTTCCAAATTTAAAAAACACAACAAAACTGAAAAGCTTATATGTAAAGGCACAGAAAACATGTGCATCATGTTCGGATTTGACTGGTGCATGTGCATAGGAGCTGGGCTAATTGTGAAACTCTTTTGCACATGTACCAAGCTTGTTCCTCCTACTTGCTTTTGCTTTAACGGTGCACATATGATTTGTAGACCATTTCCTTAGAGCATTGGTGAGCTAGTTTTCTGTGCTGTTCCAGTGGTATGGTTTCTGTGCCATTGGCTTACCATCGGAGTTCTGAGCATCGATGTCCATGAAACACACAGACTCAGCTCTGGTGCTTACTCTGTAAGACCAAAATTCCAGATGCTGTGAAGGGACCTGCAGAAACCCTGCAGATATTGTAGGTGAACATAAGAACATAAGCGATGCCATACTGGGACTGAAGGTCCATCAAGCCCTGTATCCTGTTTCCAACAGTGGCCAATACAGGTCACAAGTACCTGGTAAGATCCCAGAACAGTAAAACAGATTTTATGCTGCTTATTCTAGAAATTAGCTATGGATTTTCCCACGTCCATCTTAACAATGGCTTATGGACTTTTCTTTTTGGAAATTATCAAACACTTTTTTAAACCCTGTTAAGCTAACTTCTTTTATCGCATTCCTTAGCAATGAATTCCAGAGTTTAATTACATGTAGAGTGAAGAAATATATAATTGTCATCACCTTTCTCTGTACCTTTTCAAACTCCACTATATCTTTTTGAGATGCAGTAACTAGAATTGCATACAGTATTTGAGGTGCGGTTACACGGTGGAGCGATTGAAAAGCATTATAACATTCTCATTTATGTTTTCCACTCATTTCCTAATAATTCCTAACATTATATTTGCTTTCTTAGCTGCCACTGCACACTGAGCAGAGGGTTTCAACATATCAATGACGACACCAAGGACCCTTTTCCTCGGCAGCGATTCCCAATATGGAACCTTGCATCATGCAACTGTAGTTTGGGTTCCTCTTTCCCACATGCCTCACTTTGCATTTGCTCACATTAAATCTCATCTGCCATTTGTATGCCCAGTCTCCCAGCCTCGTAAGGTCTTCTTGCAAATGTTCACAATCCACTTGCGATTTAACAACTTTCAATAACCTTGTATAATCAGCAAACTTAATTACCTCACTAGTTTTTCGAATCTCTAGATTATTTATAAGTAAGTTAAAAGCAGTGGTCCCTTAAGTAAAGGTTCTGTTCCTGAAGAATTAGAGAGAGAGAGAGCAGTTGTTACTCTCATTTTGAAAAAGCGGAAAAAAGCCAACGAAGGCTATTCCAGCTACCAACCTATTTCTAATTTGTCTCTGTTAAGTTAATTATTGGAAAAGACAGTATTAAATCAGTTAGTGGAATTTGTACAGGCAAAATCAATGTTTGTCAATCCAGATATAGATCTAACCACAGAACAGAATCTCTTTTGTTATCAGTGGTGATGGCCAAGCAGGGTTATAACATCTTTTGGGTGCAATTAGATTTGAATGCAGCTTTTGACACTGTTTCATACTAAACATCTAGGTGTATTGAAGAGTTTTGGGTTGGGCTCTATAGTTTAAAATTGGTTTTCTTATTTATCTGAATGTTCTCAATTAGTAAGCTGGAATTGTGTTAATTCTGAACCTAGAAGATTAGTTTGAGGTGTCCCTCAGGGATGTTTGCTATCGCCTCTTTTGTTTAATTTGTATTTGGGTCCACTGGCTAGGCTATTGGAAAGTTTAGATTTTATTTTTTTTGATGATCACATTTAGTTGTTAATCTTCATGAAAAATGATCAGCAGAAGGTAATCACCAATCTCAATCAGAAGTTCGCAGTTTTCGGAGAATGGTTAGTTAAGCAAGAACTTGTCTTGAATATAGATAAGTCAGAAGCAATGTGGATCTCTCATAAATCCAATCCATTACATTTTAAACATTCTCTTCAGGGTAAGAAGTTTGTCATTATTTGATAACATTGGGTTTTCATTGCATTGATCAACTGAAATTTACTTCCCAGGTCAGCAAGGTGGTTAAATCTTGATAATTTCACATGATAGTAACATAGTAGATGACGACAGAAAAGACCTGCATGGTCCATCCAGTCTGCCCAACAAGATAAACTCATATGTGTATACCATACCTTGATTTGTACCTTTTTCAGGGCACAGACCGTACAAGTCTGCCCAGCAGTATTTCCCGTCTCCCAACCACCAGTCCCACCTCCCATCACCGGCTCTGGCACAGACCGTATAAGAGTCTGCCCTCCACTATCCTCGCCTCCCAACCACCAACCCCTCTTCCCCCACCTGCTCCGCCACCCAATTTCAGCTAAGCTTCTGAGGATCCATTCCTACTGCACAGGATTCCTTTATGCATATCCCACGCATGTTTGAATTCCGTTACCGTTTTCATCTCCACCACCTCCCGCGGGAGGGCATTCCAAGCATCCACCACCCTCTCTGTGAAAAAATACTTCCTGACATCTTTCCTGAGTCTGCCCCCCTTCAATCTCATTTCATGTCTTCTCGTTCTACCGCCTTCCCATCTCTAGAAAAGATTTGTTTGCGGATTAATACCTTTCAAGTATTTGAACGTCTGTATCATATCACCCCTGTTCCTCCAGGGTATACATGTTCAGGTCAGCAAGTCTCTGCTCATACGTCTTGGAACGCAAATCCCATACCATTCTCATAGCTTTTCTCTGCACCGCTTCCATTTTTTAACATCCTTCGCAAGGTACGGCCTCCAAAACTGAACACAATACTCCAGGTGGGGCCTCACCAACGACTTGTACAGGGGCATCAACACTTCCCTTCTTCTGCTGATCACACCTCTCTCTATACAGCCTAGCAACCTTCTCGCTACGGCCACTGCCTTGTCACACTGTTTCGTCGCCTTCAGATCCTCAGATACTATCACCCCAAGATCCTTCTCCCCCTCAGTACCTATCAGACTCTCACCGCCTAACACATAAGTCTCTCGTGGGTTTCTATTCCCTAAATGCATCACTTTGCATTTCTTCGCATTGAATTTTAATTGCCAAACCTTAGACCATTCTTCTAGCTTCCTCAGATCCTTTTTCATGAGGCTGATACGTCAGCTGCGGCCCATTCTAAACAGAGCAAATTTGGCAAAGGTCATGCACACACTGGTAACTAGCAGATTGGATTACAGTAATTCACTTTTTCAGTATTTAACCCAAGTCAGCTCAGAGAGATTGCAGCTAATGCACAACACAGCAATCCGGTTAATTATGGGCACAAAGAAATTTGAGCCTAAAATACCAGTATTGGCCAGTCTGCACTGGTCACCAGTGTCTACAAGGCTAGAATTTAAAATCCTATGCCTTGTTTTTAAAAAACCAACATAGGTGGCTTATAAATAAACTTGAGTGTCTCTTTGGGCATGATACCAAAATCTGCTAAAGGATTGACACCTTGGAAGGATTGATAATCTCGCAAGGAATAACCGACATTGAAACGCTTCTCACAATTCACATACTTTATATAACTGCCATCATATTTTCATTCTGTTCTGACCTGAGGAATGGTATGTCACTTCCCGGACACCCTTCAAAAAATGCATTATATTAGTCCAATAAAGAAGCATCACTATTATATACAATAGAAACATCCCAATATAGACAATTATTCTTAAGACTTCCTTCAAAATGCTTAAGTATTAGATATTTGTGGTAAACCAACTGTAGTAACAAAAACCCAGAATGACCACTGGTAAACTGTAATCAACTGCTAGTGAAAAACCAGGGTCTCAATCAGGGGAAACACCGAGGAGAGAACAGGTATTATTACAAAAAGTGATTAAATAATTAATGTGTGAAAGGAGTAGACTCAGAGTGATAACTCACCCAAGCGAGAAAACGCCAAAGCGATTTATACCTCTAAGGGTGGACATATTTCTCAATCATTGATCTACTCCATACTTTTTCAATTTATTAGTGAGCAAAAAACCCAGTGCTCTAAAATTAAACATTAACTTCACTCAAAATACATGTTCACTCAAGGTGCCACACCTAAAACACTTACACTAGTACTCAATAATAATTTAGCATAAGTGCTCTCTCTTGAATCTTGAAACAATAGTCCATACTAAAAACTTTAATATTGTCCACTGAAATGGGGGGGGGGGGGGGAGAGGAAAAGAGAAACTTTCTAAAGGCACTTAGCTTTTATAAAGGTGGTCCGCTGGCAAGACGTAAATAAGTCCAAAACTTCTTGTATATCAGCGTTCAAAATTCCCACCCATACTCAATTGAAGCACATGAAAAGTGTTGGGAACAATTGCTGTCCATCCAAAAAAAAAAAAAAAAAAAGTCCCACACGCTGTTGATATTCTCTGATAGTCCACACTAATCCATTCTGTAGTAATTCTTTTAAGAGTAGACCCCATCAAACCTCTGCTCGTTCGACTCCGCAGGGTTTCGTTATCAACTTCATCAGGAACTACAGAGATGAGACGGTCTAATGACTGGAAATAACGTGCCTCTCCAATATTATTACCAATAGCATTAGATATGACTTCTTTGAGCCTATGCAGTTAAAGAATTTTTTTTAATTAGCAGGGTTTCCAGGGATATTCCTAAATTTTAATCGCTTGTGATCCTGTTTTTAAAAGGAAGTGATTCTTAATTCTATGAAATCATATATTACGATAATAATAAATCCAGATAATTGGACATATATAGAGCACACAATAGAACATTGAATAATGAACATATCCTTTTAATTTCAAGCTTCTGCATATGTGGATTATATCATGCTTTTTCTCAAGAATCCTGAACAATCTCTTGTTCACATCTTCAATCTTGTAGAGACATACTTTGCTTTTCTGGTTACAAAATTAATATTCAGAAAACAGAAAGTTTACCACTAAACATTTATGCTACTCCAAATATAGCAGTTCCTTTTGGGCTGGTTTGGTCATCAAAAGATCTAAAATACCTAGGTATACAATTAAATTAATCTCTTGAGGAAACGATAGAAAAGTAACGCTGAAAACATAGTAACATAGTAGATGACGGCAGAAAAAGACCTGCACGGTCCATCCAGTCTGCCCAACAAGATAACTCATATTTGCTGCTTTTTGTGTATACCCTACTTTGATTTGTACCTGTGCTCTTCAGGGCACAGACCGTATAAGTCTGCCCCGCACTATCCCCGCCTCCCAACCACCAACCCCACCTCCCAACCACCGGCTCTAGCACAGGCACAGACCGTATAAGTCTGCCCAGCACTATCCTCACCTCCCCACCACCAGCCCTGCCTCCCAACCACCGGCTCTGGCACAGACCGTACAAGTCTGTCCAGCACTATCCCCGCCTCCCAACCACCAGTCCCGCTTCCCACCACCGGCTCTGGTACAGACCGTATAAGTTTTCCCAGCCCTATCCCCGCCTCCCAACCACCAGCCCCGCCTCCCGATCTTGACTAAGCTCCTGAGGATCCATTCCTTCGGCAAAGGATTCCTTTATGCTTATCCCACGCATGTTTGAATTCCGTTACCGTTTTCATTTCCACCACCACCTCCCGCGGGAGGGCATTCCAAGCATCCACTACTCTCTCCGTGAAAAAATACTTCCTGACATTTTTCTTGAGTCTGCCCCCCTTCAATCTCATTTCATGTCCTCTCGTTCTACCACCTTCCCATCTCCAGAAAAGGTTCGTTTGCGGATTAATACCTTTCAAATATTTGAACGTCTGTATCATATCACCCCTGTTTCTCCTTTCCTCCAGAGTAAACATGTTTAGTTCAGCAAGTCTCTCCTCATACGTCTTGTAACGCAAATCCCATACCATTCTCGTAGCTTTTCTTTGCACCGCTTCAATTCTTTTTACATCCTTAACAAGATACGGCCTCCAAAACTGAACACAATACTCCAGGTGGGGCCTCACCAACGACTTATACAGGGGCATCAACACCCCCTTTCTTCTGCTGGTCACACCTCTCTTTATACAGCCTAACAACCTTCTAGCTACGGCCACATTCTTGCTATAATACAATCTCATCCTAAATCTTGGTCTCCACTTCATCTTTCTTGGTGGGATCATCTAGATATCATCAAGATGATGATTGCACCAAAAATTAATTTTATTCTAAGTATGATCCCTGTTTTATTCACCAAAAACATTTATAAACAATGGGACAAACTTATCAGTCAATTTCTATAGGCAAATAAGATTCTGAAAATAGCGCTTACTAAACTCAAAAATTTGAAAGATAAAGCAGGAGTCTCTTTTCCTGACTTTTTTACATAAGTCTTATTTTACAACCAGCATTCCAATGGCTACTGAATGACACTGAATATATTCTAATATGTTTACAAATTGAAAAGGAACTTTGGAGACCATTTTGTCTCCATCATCATATACCTTTTAGTTTATTAGATACTCTGAAGGGTAATCTCATAATCTCTTCTTCATTTACTTGTATTTTACAGTTACACAAACAAATGGAAATTCTATATGATTTTTTTATTCAATGATCTGGAATAATTCAACGGTTTTAATTAATAAGCCAATACTCTGGAAAGAATGGTGAATAAAGGAATCTGGTCCCTTGATCAAATCTTGATTGATAAACTGAAATTTTTCCTAATGTTACAAACACAATTTGGATTGTATCCAAATCAACAATTTCATTGGATACAGTTACAACATTTTAAGACGTCCAATCGTTATCCAAGTTTACTAGGCACACTTCAACCCTCTGTATTTCAATTTATCATCTCAGCTCACCAAATAGGACACGTCGCATATCAACTTTATAAATTTTTAATTGAATCAACCTTTAAAGAAAAGGCAGGCCTTCATTCAGTATGGGAATCTGATCTACTTTGTTCTCTTACTAATCATCAATGGAGTACTTTTTGGGCTAAAACAAGTAAACCCATTTCTTCATCAACCTTCCTCTAATCTCTTTTTTTCTACATCTTATGGACTCCTCAAAACATGAAGGTTGCAGGTTTGTCAAAGGTAATTTATGTTGGTCATGTAATGAACATCAAGGTACTCTTCTCCATTTAATATCTTTGAATGCTGTTGTACCAATTTATTTTGGACCAAAGTATGACAAATTATGTCATCCATATTTAACTTTACTGAAATTATGACTCCTAAAAAGATTTATCTTTGGTTCATTGACATTAGATCATTCCTTAGATGTTTACAAATCTAAACTTTTTGACACACTGATAGCAATTACCATTAAATATGTACTATCCAATTGGAAGGATAATTCACAGCTTAATATACATTTTTGGAAATTTGGTTAGCTTTACAACAATTTTTGGAATCAAATCCAGCTAAATAGCCACCTGTGCATAATATTTAAATCCAACTAAATAGCCACCTGAGCATAATATTTAAATCCCCCCTCCCCCCTCATTTTTTTTTACTATTCATATTCATATAACTTCCAATAAAGTGTATATCTTTTATCTGTATACTTATATCAGCTTCATCTGTATACTTGTTGTATATTCACTCAATTCAAGCTTTTGAACTACTACATTATTCAAATTTTTTTTATCCGGTTACATGTCTTATTGTTCAATATTAGACATATGTATAAACTAGTAAAAGAGGCCCATTTCCGACAGAAATGAAACGGGTGCTAGCAAAGTTCCATGCCCCCCTGCCTCCCTCCCTCTCCTCCGAGTTCTAGGCACCCTTCCCCTTCGAGTTCCAGGACTGCCCCCTCCCCTTCGAGTTTCAGGACCCCCTCCAAGTTCCACGCCCTTCCTCTCTCTCTCTCCCCTCCAAGTGCAAGCATGGCCTGTCCTCCAGCAGCCCCTCGCCTTCCTAAGTGCCGGCTGTAATTTAAAAATTCTTACCTCGGGGTCTGGTGTCAGCAGTGAATGCGAGCGGCACTTCAGACTGTCTTCCCATCTGTTTCACCTCTGCCTCTGGTCCCGCCCTCATTTCCTGTTTCCGGAAAGGCGGGACCAGAGGCAGAGCTGAGACAGATGGGATGGCAGTCTGAAGCGCCGCTCGCCTTCACTGTTGACGCCGGACCCCGAGGTAAGAATTTTTAAATTACAACCGGCACGCAGGAAGGGGAGGGGCTGCCGGACAGGTTGTGCTTGCACTCGGAGGGGAGAGAGAGCTGGAGGGAGGCGCGGGGGCGTTGAACTCTGAGGGAGAGAGGGAGGGGGCGTGGAACTCGGAGGGAGCGAGGGGTCCTGCAACTCGAAGGGAAGGGGGGCATGGAACTCTGAGGGGAGTAGGAGAGGGGGCCTGGAACTCGGAGGAAGGGAGGGGGGGGATTCTCTACTCACCTCCAACGTCCTGTGGCTGGCTGGTGCTGGCTTCCCTTCCCTCTCACTGATCCACCCTCTGACGTCATCACCAGGGCGGACCAATGGGAAGTGTGTTACGAACCCAGGCATCCAGACGGAGGTGCAAATTATTTTATAGGATATTGCCTATTATGATAAAGTTTCTCTTATGGAATATAAAACATTGTTATTTTGTATTGAATTTGGATGTTTGTTACCCTTAAAAACCTAATAAGATTTACCTAAACCTAAGACAGTGCTTCTACCAATTCAGGAGCAAAAAGTAAGTAGGAAATTGCTCTCTGAAGTTTTTTTTTTTTCACTTCTTCATTAAAAGGATCTATTTTGTAAAGCTGCATTAGCTGTTTAACAAATAGAATTACCACATGTTAACAGCATGGGTCCATCATTATTCGGGCATTAAACACACAAAAACATTAACATTCTAAGCATGGAATGGCTCCTTATAGGTGCAGAGGTCATTGCTCCATATTAACTGTTAACACTGCAGAACGGCGAGTTAATCTCACCTCAAGCAGCATAGCTAACTGAATTGTTTATTATATGTCATGTAATTAACATGTTTCCTTTTTTTAGCAGCTTGACATCTAGTAGTAGTACAAGAGTTAACACTAGGGGGATTTCAACACCATGCTGAACTCAGGCACCAACAGGTAAACATAACTACAGATCACTCTTGTCCATGAAATAGCCATCACCGAGACCACTGGTAGGTTGTAGCAGGGAAAGTCATGGAGATAGGCCAATGTTTATAAGAGGATATCGGGGGGGGGGGGGGGGGGCTTGAAATTTGCAACTAACCTTTTCAAGAGGCTCATGGCTGCAGATTAGTGGTCTAATACTCCCAGAAGAAAGATAATGCCAGTTTATTTATTTATTTATTGCATTTGTAGCCCACATTTTCCCACCTCTTTGCAGGCTCAATATGGCTTACAATACATCATGAATAGTGGAAATAAGAAGAGAATAGACGTTTGGTATTACAGAAGGATTTTGGGTTACATGATAATGAAAAACATGGTAGTAATATAACAAGAGAACATTTTAAGACAGTTTTGGATACATGTTGGGGAGTTCACATGTGGTATGTCCTGTTAAAGAGATAGGTCTTCAGTAGTTTGCGAAAGTTGATTATAGATCGTTTTTAGGTTGCGCGGCAGCGCATTCCAGATTTGTGTGCTCATATATGAAAAGGTTGATGCGTGCATTAGTTTGTATTATAGACCTTTACAATTGGGGAAATGAAGATTAATGAATGTGCGAGATGATTTTTTAGCATTCCTGGGTGGTAAGTCTATCAAGTCTAACATGTAGGCTAGGGGTTCGCCGTGAATGATTTTGTGAACTAGGGTACATATTTTGAATGTGATGCGTTCTTTGAGTGGGAGCCAGTGTAACTTTTCTCGTAGGGGTTTAGCACTTTCATATTTCGATTTTCCGAATAGGAGTCTGGCTGCTGTATTCTGGTCTGTCTGGAGTTTGAGTATTTGCTCTTTGCAGCCAGCGTTGAGTGTTTTACAATAGTCTAGGTGACTGAGTACCAATGATTATACCAGGTTAAGGAAGACGGTCCTTGGAAAGTACTGTCTTACTCTTTTTAATTTCCACATTGAGTGGAACATCTTTTTGGTTGTGTTTTTCGTGTGACTCTCAAGCGTTAGGTGTTGTTCAATGGTAACTCCAAGAATTTTTAGGGTATACAAAATTGGTAGATTCAGTTTTGGTGTGTTGATGGTGGTGAATTTGTTCGTACTGTGTTGAGAGGTGAGTATTAGACATTGGGTTTTTTCTGCAATAAGTTTCAGCTGAAATGCATCTGCCCACGAATGCATGATGTGTAAACTTTGGTTGATTTCATTGGAGATTTCCTTTAAATCTTGTTTAAATGGCATGTAGATCGTTACGTCATCAGCGTATATGTATGGGTTGAGGTTTTGATCTGATAGTAGTTTGGCCAAGGGTATCATCATTAGGTTAAATAAGGTCGGTGAGAGGGGGGATCCCTGTGGAACTCCGCATTCAGGTGTCCATGTGACTGATGTACTCAAATTTGATGTCACTTGATATGATCGTGTGGTTAGTAACCCTTTGAACCACTTCAGAACATTGCCTCCGATTCCGAAGCACTCGAGGATATGTAGTAGAATTTCATGATCAACCATGTCAAAGGCGCTAGACATGTCAAATTGTAGAAGTAGTATGTTCTTGCCGGTTGCAATCATTTGTTTGAATTTAGTCATGAGCGTGACCAGTACTGTTTCAGTACTGTGATTAGAACGAAATCCTGACTGGGAGTCATGTAGTATTGAGAACTTGTTTAGATAGTTTGTGAGTTGTTTGGTCACCATCCCTTCTGTTATTTTGGTTGTTAAGGGAATGGATGCTACTTGTCTATAGTTGGTTAGTTCACTAGCATTTTTCTTTGCATCTTTGGGTATGGGGGTGAGTAGAATGTTTCCTTTCTCCTTCGAGAAGATTCCATTTTGTAGCATGAAGTTCAAGTGATTCGTTGGGGCTGTTATAAATTGTTGAGGGGCCGATTTCATGAGGTTGTTTGGACATATGTCTAGTTTGCAATGAGATTTAAGGCTAATATTACCTTTCTATAAATAAAATAGCCCATGCAGTCAAAAAGCAAAGTGTATTATTCATTTTGATTATAAATGAACTGTTTTTCATACATTTGCATGCTTTGCATCTTTATTTTTACAGGTGTTATGCTAAACAAAAGTCATGCTTTAAAGCAAAAACACATGATTTTTTGCCATTTAATGTACATTTTTGTCACTATACATTATTCTACTTTAAGCTCCTGGGATTAAGCTGTATATAGATAAACTCAATAAAATGGAATTCAATATGGCATTTCAAAAGCAAACACTCAACTTAAAGGGTGGATCTACAGCTAAACAGTTTCCATTTTATTTTATTTTTCTAATTGCTTTCTCTTGCAGACTTATTTCCTGATCAAAAAAAAAAATCCAAATGGTTCATTTTGACAAGCGTCAATGAATACTGTAAAGGTACACAGAACACAATTAATAGATGTTGCCACCATGCAAGACAGGCCTCATTTTGTATTTTCTACGATCCAAAATAAAAATTACACAGCATAGTTCAAATTACAAATATGCAACATTCACTTTAAAAATAAATTAGAAACAGAATACCTCCCCCCCCCCCAATCAAAAAAATAAACTTCAAGGAAAAATCCATCTTCTTGAGCAATCCAAATAACCTGCTTGAGAAACACTGCCAATAATAAACAGAAAATACCAACAGTAGCATATAGTAGGGTTCTTTCAACTATTTTCAGAAGGCCATCAAGTTTTGATGGGTCGATAATATTCCAACTATTTATCCAGCATAAAATTTAGGGCTAAAAGTATTGTACTGAGACTAAAGTACATTTCCTCTTACCATTGTCATGCAATTATCAAAACTATACTTGAGAGAATGAGTTTTACTAACATAAAGACAACATTAATGACCGCCACTTTCGTTATGATACAGACATGAGTTAATTTAATCCTATAACGCTAAACCCTTGGGGACTTGCAACATAAATGTGTTAGCCTATTACTTATACTTCCATCCTAACAAACATAACATTGACATTCGCACCTCAGTCAGTCCTTTCAACACACTCCCCTTAAAAATCAAATAACACCATAACACTTTCTTTGGAATAAAATTTGGCTGCAGCTTTATTCACCAAACATCAGTAAATATCTCAACATCTCTTAACATTGTCTTTGTAACATTTAAATCTTTAAATCCAGGTTAATTGCCCATAGCGGTTCCATAGTGTTAAGCCATTCGGTAACGAAACTGGCTCACTTTTCCCCCATATTATCCCCCTTCTCCCCATGTGACTTACGGTGCCGTCAAGCCACATCTTACTCGTGGCGGTGCCGCCCCCGAGTTCTTTTCATTCCATATATTTCACAATATTCCTTTAACCGCCTCCGGGCCTTTAACCCCTCAAACAGGCACCCCTTGTCAAAGCTGCTACCATTCCCAACTACCCCCCGCCCCCCCCAACCACCCTCTCCCTTTTCACTAACTCGCTCCCATTCCATACACCTTTCCAATGCATACATTGGGCGGGCTGGGAAGGGTCATCAAATTCCCCTCTATCCACCCTCACCCTCTCCTACCCTCCCACTTAATAACTTTTGCGCGCCAAAACCTGTTTGCCCTATCTCAGCCTCTCCCTCTTCCACCAATCCCCTTCCTTCCTTTTTTAACCAATCTTTTTCTTTCCTTTTCTGTTGCTAACCTGCCTACCCTCTTCTGCTCTGCCCACCCCCTTTCCTATCCCAGTTCTTCTCCTTATATTTGACTGACTTTGTCATCAGTCAATGTTATTACCCCCACAGTTTAGGCTGTGAGGGTTCCCTAACATTGACATTCGCACCTCAGTCAGTCCTTTCAACACACTCCCCTTAAAAATCAAATAACACCATAACACTTTCTTTGGAATAAAATTTGGCTGCAGCTTTATTCACCAAACATCAGTAAATATCTCAACATCTCTTAACATTGTCTTTGTAACATTTAAATCTTTAAATCCAGGTTAATTGCCCATAGCGGTTCCATAGTGTTAAGCCATTCGGTAACGAAACTGGCTCACTTTTCCCCCATATTATCCCCCTTCTCCCCATGTGACTTACGGTGCCGTCAAGCCACATCTTACTCGTGGCGGTGCCGCCCCCGAGTTCTTTTCATTCCATATATTTCACAATATTCCTTTAACCGCCTCCGGGCCTTTAACCCCTCAAACAGGCCACAAGCGGTGACAGATTCCATCTTGTCACCGCTCCCCCCCTATATAAGCTGCAGCCAAATCCTTGGTTAGACAATCCTCCAAGAGATCCTGGAGTGTACTCAAAAATATATCCATCCCAATTTCTGAAAGATGAACTCCATCTTTCCTATATAATCCTGCGCAATCCGCAGAAATCAACTCATGCGCTAACACCAAACCCCCCATTCTTCCCATAAATTTAGATACTTCCCCATTCACTCTACGTCGCAAACGTTCAATGCCCTTAGGATTGTGAGCCCCCCTCCACACTCGTCTGGGAATTATATGTGACCATACAATCATTGCTTCTGGGAAATAGCACATTACATCTAATAATTCTTTTTTCATAACCCGAATTAATTCAACTCCCTTGATATTACATAAATCATTACCCCCCAGATGAATACAAATTAGAACTGGGGATGAAAATCTCCGGGCTTGTAGCAATGCTGGCACCAACTGCTTCCACATCATACCACGTATGGTCAACCATCGAATCCGAATACCGAATTCCACCAATCCCAAGTTGGATCCCCACTTGGACTCCAGCGCCTGCTTGTGCGCCCAGAAGACATATGAATGACCACAAATCCACACACAAATGTCAGGAGGCAATCCATCTGCAAAATAAACTAAAACAATTAACATGCAATATTCACTTTTCTTCACGAATATATCCTTTATATCTGTTAGAACGCCAACGCCCTAAACGCTGTATCAAAGCACCCGAACCCCCTGCCTGAGCTGCATTAGACGCCGCTCCAATTCTAAACGAGTGCGTCCCATACTCCTCAGGCTCCAAACCCATCTGTTTAAGACCCTTTTTGAGCACAGCTGCAAACTGATACCTAGTCAATGGGATACCATTTTTATGCACCAACCACACCTCCCCACCCACCGTCCTTATCCCATTGTAATCCACTGCACATTGCACCGGACAAAATTCCAAACCTTTAACTGCCCTCAATATAATCCACGTGCCCTTGCCAGCCTGATCAGTTTTTGACTTACGTAAATACAAACGCAACACTCCCTTCTCTACAATCACATCTCTGTGTTGCAAACCCTCCATACCCTGCGGCCTCCTAGAGGAAACCACCAATTCACCCACTCTGCAAGCAGCAAAGAAAGCCACCACAAATGCCGCTTGAAACAACCTCACTTCATATTCCGAGAAACAAATCCTCGGCAAAACTTTACACAGCTGTACCACTTGCACATAGAACAGTGGCAGCCTCACTCTCTCCACCCGTGAAATCTGCTTCTTCCTAGAATAACCGCACAACAATTTGCGGACCAAATATGTTCGAGCTGGATCCTTCCAACCCAGCAATTTAGCAACAAATGCTAACGCCGCAATGGCCTGGGAAATCATCCCAAACGACCATTCTTTTATGTCCGCAAAAGCAATAAATTTAGCAACTCTCTCTTCTCCAATCGGAAAAACCAAATCCCAATCCTGTTCTTCCAAAAAGGTTAAGAATCGACGCCAACCAACTCCATACGCCTTCCACGTATTTGTAGCTAGCGCCCTCATCAGCAGCGTCTCACAACCTCTTGAAAATTGCGCCACAAATCTTCGGACATCCTTGTAGGCTCCCAATCGGCTGACGGGGCCAAAGCTCTGAAACGATGTAGCTGCAAACGAGATAAAGCATCAGCAATCTCATTTGACACACCAGGCACATGTCTAGCAGTTAACCATACATTCAACTGTAAACATTTTAACACGATTAACCGCAGCAGCTCAATCAACAGCGGACAACGCGAATATTGCTTATTAATAGCCCATACCACTGACATATTGTCCGAATAGAAAGCAATCCTCCTATTCCTCAATCTCCGGTTCCATATACACAATGCCACCCAGATTGGGAATAATTCCAACAGAGCAATATTTGCACACCATCCCCTCTCTTTCCACCATTGCGGCCAGACCTCCGCACACCAGGCACCTCCAAAGTAAATCCCAAATCCTATCTCCCCTGATGCATCAGTAAATAATTGCAAATCCACATTGGAAACTATTACCTCCTGCCAGATACATATACCATTAAATAATGACAAAAACTTTCTCCACAGCTGCAAATCCGCCCGCACTGCTTGTGTCAAACGCACCTTAAAATGCTTCCGTCTTAGCCCCACTGACAACAAAGCTAACCGTCTGGAAAATACTCTACCCATGGGAATCACCCTCGTAGCAAAATTAAAATGCCCCAGCAAGCACTGAATCTCCTTCAAAGTCACCTTACGCTTGAAATACACCCGATCAATCTCCTCCCGTAACGCAATAATCTTTTTGCTGGGCAAACGTGACTCCATCCTCACTGAGTCTAGCTCGATTCCCAAAAACACCAACCGAGTAACTGGGCCTTCACTCTTATCCGCTGCCAAAGGTACACCCATCTCCTTTGCCACCGTACCAAATGCTGACATTAACGCAGCACACTGATCAGAATTCGCTGGGCCAACAAAAAGAAAATCATCTAGATAGTGCACCATAGCATCCAAACCACTAACTTGTTGCACTACCCACTGTAAAAATGTAGCAAAGGCTTCAAAATAATTACAAGAAATTGAACACCCCATAGGCAAACATTTATCAAAATAAAACTTGCCTGCAAATTTAAACCCCAGCAACCTGAATGCCGTCGGGTGCACCGGGAGCAAACGAAAAGCTGCCTCAATATCTGCTTTCCCCATCAAGGCACCCTGACCCATCCTCCTCAACAACTCCACCGCCCGTTCAAAACTTGCATATTGCACCGAACAGAATTCAGGATCAATAAAAGTATTGACCCCATAACCCTCCGGATAAGACAAATTATGAATTAACCGGAAGGAACCTGGTTCTTTCTTTGGTATCACCCCCAATGGAGATATAACCAAGTCCTGAATTGGAGGGGCCACAAAAGGTCCTGCAATCCTACCCAAACTCAACTCTTTCCCCAACTTTCTCTTAACCACCTCCGCATGCTGAACCACTGATATCGAATTTTCACAGTTATGCACCAACAGAGGTCCTTCATACGGAATTGGAAAACCTTCCGAAAACCCAACCCAGAGCAAATATGCCTCCCCACCAAGCGGATACCGGTGCAACCAGGTTTCCAAAACCAACAAGTTAATGGGAGAAGGGGCCTTGCCAGCCCAAACCGGGCCCACTTGGAATTCCTCCTCGACCCAACCTCCCCCTACCCGCGAATCCACCTCTGGTACATTTAAACGCTGGGTGAAGTCCCTGACAGATGGTGCAACAATGCCTAAATCTGCAGGCAGCCCGAGTACATCTTCCTGCGTTAAATTGGAAACACGCATTACCGGGAACACTCCCCCTACCTCCGAAGCCACTCGAGCCCAATCCTCCTCCTCCTGCTGAAGCGACATTACCTGCTCGCACCACCCCCAGTCCCCCGGCAAATCCCATTGAGCCACTACCATACCCGGGCACACCAGCAGAGGCTCCCAAACGAAAGGGAACATTAACCGTGGGCGTAAAATTCGCGATCCACAAATCCACATCACGTACACCCCAATTCTCAGACTTGTCCCGTGCTAAACTCCGCCTAAACTGCTCATCATAGTTAACCCAACCCCAACCACCATACATTCTATATGCTCTTAATATTAAATCACAATATTTCCACAAACCTGAATACAACTCAGGCTTCTTATCTCCCAACACACTTGCAAATACATGAAAGCTCAGCAACCAATTCATGATCGTCTTCGCAACTCTCCCTTTCTTCTTTTTTCCTTCTTCTTTCCCCCCATCCTTCCCTCCATTACCATCCTTATCCTGCGCCAGCAATGCAAATAAATCAATAAATTTACCCTTTAAAATTCGCTGCCGCCACTTCACCGTGATATAACTATCCAAAGGTGCAATATTA
Organism: Microcaecilia unicolor; assembly: GCF_901765095.1. Lineage (NCBI taxonomy): Eukaryota > Metazoa > Chordata > Amphibia > Gymnophiona > Siphonopidae > Microcaecilia > Microcaecilia unicolor. The sequence goes on along the minus strand of NC_044040.1, from coordinate 159,071,124 downwards.
CATAACGTATGACCCAGCCTTGAACCAGCATCCACACCTACAATCTGATTATTCCCCACACTCATCCCCCCGGCCCCTACGTCCCCTTCCCCATCTTCAGAAGAAGAGGAAGATGACCCCGATGAATCCCAGGAATCCGACGATTCCCAAACCTGCAACGGATCCCCGATCACTCTCTTCCGCTGCCTTTTGTCCTTCTCCAATCTTTTAACCACATGACACAAATTACGCAAAAATTTTTTATTCTTTAACTTCTTCCGCAAACCCCGACCATGCACGCTTTTTTCCCTTCCACTCCTCCCCCGAATCCCCTCCCGCAACTGCACTCCCTCTCTCCCCACTCCATACACAGCTGCACCAAACTCCTCCAACTCACCAGTCACTCTCCCTGTAGAAGGCCCCTCCAGTGGATCTTCACCAGCTTCGACACCGCTTAGTGCTGCCTCTCGCAGCCGAGCACCACCACTCAGGCCAGGTCCTGCAGGAGCACCTACTTCCATCCATGCAGCTCTCTCCTGCTCCAGGCTCTGGCCCACTTGACACCCCATATCCACTAGCAGTCCCCTACGGGCCCCTACTACACCCGCCCCCTCACTCACCATATGCATACCCCTACCCCCAGCAACTGCCCCTCCCATACAATTTTTCTTCTTGCTGCTCACTTTTCCCCCACCTTTCCCCACTTTCTTGGGACCCATCATCACCAACACACCCAAAGTATCCCAATCACACCACCGCACAGTGCCCCACAAACCCTGCCAACCACCCCTACTCCACTTCCCCAATAACCAAGTCTCCCAATCGCACCACTTAAGTTTTCCAAATAAACCCCATACCTTCCCCTTTATGTTTACCCCACACTCAAGCCCCCTTTTTCCCCTACAATTCACTTCTTGTGACAATTCCCCCTCCAAAGTACAACCATACACCTCCCCCACTCTAAATTAATCAATTAATGCAGCTCCCACTACCCGACAGCATTACTGTCCACTGCAACCCACTCTGGCCCCGCCCCCTCCCAAATCGTGTCACCAACACCTGCCCCAACCTTATCCGAACTCTCCGATCTTCCCTTACCACGACCCCCACTTCCCCATGCAAAATTCAATCGCCACTGCCCTTTCTTCCTCCCCTACTTGTACAACAATCGCCAAATCTGCCCTCCTCCGCTCTCCCCGCACCACTTCCTGCTTTGTTTGCGTCACCGCCCACTCCTTCACCTCTCTCCGAAGTCCGCCCCCCTCCTGCTCGTCCTTACCGCCGACTCCTCTTGCCTCTCAGCGTCCTGCAACTCCGCAACGGTTTCCCCAGCGCGAAACCGGAAGTAATCTCGCGCTACGCTATGCCACCTCGAAGCCTCTCTCCAGCTCCTTCCCGGTCACCCCTCAGGTAAAAAAAAACGGTTTTCTTTCACAAAAATTCATCAAATTCCCCTCTATCCACCCTCACCCTCTCCTACCCTCCCACTTAATAACTTTTGCGCGCCAAAACCTGTTTGCCCTATCTCAGCCTCTCCCTCTTCCACCAATCCCCTTCCTTCCTTTTTTAACCAATCTTTTTCTTTCCTTTTCTGTTGCTAACCTGCCTACCCTCTTCTGCTCTGCCCACCCCCTTTCCTATCCCAGTTCTTCTCCTTATATTTGACTGACTTTGTCATCAGTCAATGTTATTACCCCCACAGTTTAGGCTGTGAGGGTTCCCTTAGATGGCAAGCAGTTCTACAAAGCGTTTGAATCTGTAGATGAAAATGTAAACTAACTCTCCCAAATACACTTCCCCCTCGGGGTATACTTTCAGTTGCATTACAGGCTGGATTCTATAAATCGCATTGGTGGAATTTGAGATACTCTATCATACACAGCCTAGATGAAAGATATCACAACTATAGTATGGTTTCAGAAGTTAAACATTCCGTGTCTTCAGAAAAACTCAAAATTGCTTGCCAGAAAAGATTGGCACTAAGCGTGATTCTATAAAGGGTGTACATCCTTTATAGAATGGTGCTTTGTACCAATTCCCATGCCCTAAATTTGGATGCCAGGCTTATGTCTGCTGAAACATGGTGTAAATGCTGGTGCCCAAGTTGGTCGCAGTGATCCATTATTTTGTAATAATGCATGCAACTTGTCAGAATGCCTCCAACATGCCCATGCCCCTCTCATGGCGACAAACCCCTTTGAGTTGTGTGCTATAGGATTTGGGTGCCAAGCATTACAAAACAATGTGCAGTCAGATGTGCACAGAAATCCTAACTGGTGCCAATTAACATCCATGATTGGTTGTTTGCATCCAATTATTGCTTGTTAGCCAACTAAGTTGAGAGTACATCTCAGGATCACACCCAAATATAAGTGACCAAATCTGGGTGCCATATATAGAATTCGGGAGTGTATGTCTTATGTTCTGTTCTCTTCCTAGTTTACAAGTCAGTGTTTCACGTTATATTAACTAATAAAACTGTAGAGAAAACAGATGTTAGTTTTAGTTTTATTTACAATGATGATAGATCAACAATATCTTCTCCAATAACCTATCAAAATGAACAATTTTCTCCCATGCAGTTCCCTTGGTGTACCGTATCAGCACCAGAGAAGCACTTAATCTGTAGTTCTCTAAAAACCGATACCGCAGCTTGGTTTGTCTTAAACCTGTGAAAACAGCTAGGAGAACTGAAAGTTTCCGGATTTAATTTGTGATGTGCTATCTCTCACTGTTACCAATAACCTACCCTTCAATTATGGGCTGCTCATGTCTTTGTCAGTGGGCAAACTTACAAAATCAGCAAGGGATCAAATACTTATTTCCACCACTGTATATGTGTTTCTGCAGAAAGATCACAAGTATGTACATTGATTAAGGCATTTTATAATCAATGTGTGAACTTGCAAACCCTGCTCACACTTCACCCAGACCATGCCCTTGGCTTTACCTGCCGACAAAGTACACACATTCTATGTTTAAGCCAGTCAGTTTTATGAACGGCCTTTTACACGTGTATGGCCACAAATGCACAGAAGAAACTATTAAATTACCCCCAAATGTTTTCCAGTCTTTTAAACTGGCATATGTACAGTTCAATTGATAATTGTACAGTGGATTTGTTTTATTAATTGGTGACTGTACAGCTGTGAAAATTCCACTTATTGCCTACTTTTTATTATCTCTGTGCCTACTTTGGAAAGCTTTTATGTTCTCTGCTTACTGCTTCTGTGAACAGCATATCACTAGCTTAGCCCCTTGAGAATGACTTCCTCCTTTCACAAGGTCAATTGTATCCTGCTCCTCTCGGTACAAATTATTTTATGTTCTCATATCTTTGATGCTCGGCCAGTATGAGTTCATGTAGCCATATAAACCATCTCAGCTTATTGAATCCTACTATACACATGTTTTTTTTTTTCCATGGGCACCTCTGTTTCCTATGCTAGTTCCACAAAGCTTTTCATAGATCTGCAAAGCTGTCAAGCTGTTAAGAGTTTGGTGGATGATTCTGGCACAAACTGCTGCTTTAAGTTCAAAGTTTATCTTCTATAGCTAACACTTTTTAAAGAAAGTTTTCTATAAACTTGGACTGAAGAGATTTTTCTTTTTAGCTGACATATGTAGCAAATTTCCCACTGATATCTTCCTGAGAGCAGAATAAGTAGTGTGGTTGACAGCTTACTTCCATTTATACTCCATACATGGCCACACTTTTATGCACTTCTTATTCTCTGATTATGTGCATGTTGAAGCAAAATGTGTTTGCCCTACTGTAGCTTTTATAAGACTACAAACTACAAAACTCATTTCTAAAATGCAGCTCCAAATTACTAATTCTTGCTACCCTTTAAAAATGGGTCAATGTATCTAGATACCCTCTGTGATAGGGAAAAGTATGAGTAATCTTAGTTATAGGGCTAGATTCTATATATGGTACAAAAAAGCGCTATTCTATAAACCACGCTTAAAGTGTAGGACTTCTGGTATGCCAGTGTGCTGAGTGGCTGTGTGCGCCTGAAGCTCCGGCTCTCTTCACTTTAAATGAGCTATTAATCCTGCAAACCGGGTTTCCCTGTGTCCTGTTACAGGTTGGAGGACTTTCAAGGGTGCCAGTGGGTGCATTAGGCGCACACTGACATCGGCGGTGGGTCTTGATAGCGATACCTCTAAGAACTGGAGCAAAGTGGACACACCCAAGATGGCATCTCCTCTGGTTGAGCCCGTAGCTCAGCTTCCAAAATCTTACAGTTAGTCGCTGCCACTCTGGAAGATAAACTGAATAAACTGCATGCTGCTACTGAGGAGATTAGGGAGTGCTTTGATTCCCACACTAAATGTCTGGATGAGGCAGATACCCACATTTCAGCCCATGACGACTGGCTGGTGTACACTAAGGAACAAGTGACACAGCTATACATTGCAAATGTGCAGCTTCAGGAACAGGTGGAAGACCAGGAGAACAAAGCATGGAGAAATAATGCTCAACTGGTATGCCTTCCAGCGGAGGTAAGAGACCTGGAACTGTGTGCATTTTCGAGACATGGCTTTCTGAGCAGCTTGTAGTCAAAAACTCTCGCAAGGCCATAAATTGTGAGTAGGTCCATCACTTGGGACAGGCTCGGGACTGCTCTCTAAGACTGCAACCTGTAATCACTAAATATTTGAACTGAACTGATAAGTATCATGTGGGTCTATCGTCACCATGGTGCACTGGAATATCAAGGCCAAACATTTACTGTTTATGAATCAGGTAGCACAAAATAAGCGAAAAATGAGGCCAGTATGTGCAGAGCTTCACAATTATCACATGGCTTTTGCCCTGCTGTACCCAGTGTGGTTGTGCATTCATCATGATGGCAAGATACTTTCAATACAGTGGAGGAAGCCAGAGCGTTTTTGGATCACTTACAATTAGCTACTTGAAACGTCTGCTGATTTGCTGTCACGGAGTGATGTTTAATTGAAAGAATGCCTGCTTTCTCTTTCAGTTTGGTTTGCGTTCATACAGGTTTGCTTGTTGAGTGTGCAAACATTTTTTTTTGGGGGGGGGCCTTGAGCTACTCTGTTTGGCACAGGTCTGGATCATCTGATTGAGTGACTGGGGAGCTGGGGGCTCTTGGGCATCAGCAGCCAGGAGGGCATACGGAGTTCTGATTTTGTACTATATGGGATTAAAGGGTGGGAACGGAAAGGGGGTTGAAGATGGGGGACAGGCCATTAGATTCTATGATTTTACATTATTGCCAATTTTGGGGGAGGGGTTGTACTTTATTGTTCTAGGGGGGACTGGCTGTTATGGTGTTACTGGTTTGAATTGGATGTTGCTTACGGATGAAAGTATAGGTGAATGTGGTTCCTGGGGAGGCTGGGCTCCAGAAGGCAGAGTTGAATGCTTACTGGCTCTGGCTCATTTCCTACAGTAATGTAGAGGGTATCACCTCCTCGGTTAAGTGTTCAAAGATTTTGACAATTCTGAATTGCTTAGGGATAGATGTGGTCTGCTTGTAACAATGGAAGTGGAGCACCTTAAGCTCCAGCGTTTTGGGGTTGGGGAGGTGTTTATCTCATCTTCTGGGGGACAGCATGCAGGATTGGCCATTTTATTCTGTAATCATTATCGTATACTGCAGCGGTATTGACCAGCAATAGGGATGGCTGCTACCACCTTCTTTAATTGAAATTACAAGGTTATGAGCTTTTTCTACTTGTGTTATATGGTCCAAACACTTATGATGCTATCTTCTATTCTCAGTTGATGTACATCTGTGCTCCTTACACTGGCCAATCACTGCTGGTGGCAAGGGATTTTAACTTAACTGCTGATCCTGCTATGGATAGGTCTGCTCCTCCACAGGCCCCCCAGGGGGAGAGGGAACGTGGCAGGTCTTCTTTTAGTCAGGCCTTGGACTTGGTGGACCCCTGCTGTTTGCTTCACCTGGACTTTAGGGACTATACACAGCTGTCTCATGCCCATAGTACCTTTTCCCACATAGAATATTTATTTAGTCCACTTCTTATTTTATCTCTGTGGTAGAGGCGGGGATTGGTTTTATTGCAGTTCCTCACCATGCACCTTTTTTAAAAAATCTTTTGATGTAGCCAAACTACCAGAGGGAACATGTGTGGCATGTCCCCTCTTTCTTGGCACAGAATTCTAAGTTTAGAGAGTACTTGCAAGTGAAGTGGGAGGAATATTGTAAACATAATGGCCAACATACTGATGACTCTGTCCTGTTCTGGGATATCATAACTTTTATGAGCACCTGAAACAGGAAGACAGCTCTTGGTATTATCACTCTGGAGAAGGCCTTGCACAAGGCCCATGGGGTTTATACTTGGAGCCCCACTGAAGCACATAAGGAGACAAACTTGGCTACACAAGTAGCTCTTAACTCTTTGCTTCACTCCAGAATGCAAAAGCAGCTGTTGAGCTGTAAATCTCATTTTTACCATTTTGGGAATAAGCTGGGTAAATTGTTGGCTAGGTTACATCACACTTGGCGTTGGCACTCCATCTTCACATGAATGGCGGGGATGATGCCTGGGCCACCAAGCTTAAGGAAATAGCCCAAATTTTTGTTCAACATTTTGCAAATCTCTATAAGGCTGAGGTTGCGTTTTACCTAGATCAAACTGTGGAACACCTGGCACAGTCTGGTATGCCTCAGCTTTCAGCAGAGGCCATTCTCACCTTAACGAACCACCACAGGCTAAAGAACTTCAGCAGGTGATTACTCAATTGAAGTCAGACTGCCCCGTCCAAAATCCAAACAGGAAAGAAGGTCATTTTCAAAAAATATATATATATCTTTTTTTTGTAATAATTTCGAACAAGGTTTTGTGCTTTGGCCATTTTGTTTTTTGGTCCATTTAAAAAAAAAAAAAAAAAGAAGTGCAAAAAAATAGAAGACGTGCAAAACAAAGATTCACGCCATTTGGATGTATAGGAGCCAGCATTTTTAGTAGACTGGTACCACAGACATCCCGGGAGAGCAATGAGGCACCCTTGAGGGCACTACTGGGCAAGTCATAAAAATGTTCCCAGGTACACATCTCATCTTTGCTCCCTTATTCTTGTCCCCTGAATCCCCCAAAACTCACTACCCCCCCCCCCCCCCACACACACACACACACTGTACACCATTACAATAGCCCTTATGGATGAAGGGGCACAGTAGGTTTTTTGTGACTTTGGGAAGGGTCACAGTTTCCACCACAAGTATGACAGGTAGAAGAAGATAGGAACCTGAGTCCATCACTCTATAGTGCACTGCACCGACCACTATACTGCTCTAATTGACATGACTAACATTGGAGGCTGTCAAGTCATATTTTTATTCACATTTTTGGGGGGTGAAAGAGGGTCACCCCTAATTCTCTCCAGTGGTCATCTGGTCATTTAGGGAACCTTTTTGTGCCTTATTCGTTATGAAAACAGATCTAGCTCAAAATGTCTTAGCTTTAGTCCTGGACAGTTTTGTTCCATTATGGTTGAAAAAGGTCCATGTCTTAAGAACACCCAAATCCTGCCCTTAACACACCCCAATACACACTGGAGAAGAACAGTATAGAAAAACATTTGGAAAAATAGGTTTCGAAAATACTGATTTGGACGTTTTTGAGAAAAAAAAAAACCATCCAAATGCTGCTTTATGCCACTTTTTAGACATCTCAGACTTGAAAACTATTTGGGTATCATTAACTCTAAATTGACATTATACACTCAAGTTCTAAAAATGTTTAAGAACTCTTTGTCAACTACACTAGAGAAGCCAACTAGTAGTTAGAGCACTGGGATGACAACCAGGGATGCCCAGTTCAAATCCTGCTGCTGCTCCTTGGGCAATCACTTAACCCCCCCCCCCCCCCCCCCATTGCCTTAAGTACAAATTTGTGGCCCTTTTACTAAGTTGGATTAGGTGCTAATGTGTACCTAATGCAGCCGAAACAGCCTAAAGTCAGATGTGCTAAAACGTTCCACATTAGTTTTGCCATCTTCACGTGCAAACTACATGATAATTATTTTTTAAAATGTTTTGGGAAGGGTGTGTCAGGGGCACAGGATGGGTGTGGATATGCTAATCAACTAGCACACTGACATCACTGGCATGCTAACTGGTTAGCACATTCATAAAACAGGAGACCTTAGAGCTTCCTAAATTGGTGGTAAGCGCTCCTGCGTTTTTGAAGTGGCTGTGTTCTAATGCTAGCGTTAGCGCACAGCCAGAAATAAAACAAATAGGAAAAGGCCCTTTTTGAAGGTTGTGCTAAAAATGGGCTTAACGCAGGGGAAAGACCCGCAGAAGGGCACGCTAACCCCATTTCACTGCGCAGCTTAGTAAAAGGGCTCCTTAGATTGTAAAGACCTCTGGTGCCAGGGAAATACCTAGTGTACCTAAATGTAAACTCACCTAGAGCTATTATTGAAAAAGGTATGAGTGGAGGAGTGGCCTAGTGGTTAATGTGGTGGACTTTGGTCCTGGGGAACTGGGTTCGATTCCCACTGCAGGCACAGGCAGCTCCTTGTGACTCTGGGCAAGTCACTTAACCCTCCATTGCCCCAGGTACAAATGAGTACCTGTATATAATATGTAAGCCGCATTGAACCTATGAGTGGGAAAGCGCGGGGTACAAATGTAACAAAAAAAAACTTGCTTATTTGGGAATTTATGTGGTGAAAAGTCTGCCTCAGCTTTTATCTATGATGCAAGGTATACTTCAAGTTGGAGCAACTAAGAGAGTTCGATAAGTTCCTTTCTAAGGAGCTCTTTTACTAAAGCTTAGGAAGGACTAACAGACAGTGTGCATTATATACCATGTGGCCAACAGCTATAAAACAGAACATGTAGAATTTAGCACACACTAATGTCCGTTACCCCACACTAAGCTTTTTAAGAGGGCCCTTAATTTTATTCTTCACATTTGTTTGAATGAGTTATAGAAATATAAAAGTTTTTTTTTTTAATGGAGGGCATTTGCGCATTATAGAATGGTTACTGTGGTGATGGTGAATATTTACCCCTAAGAAGGTGCAAACCATTTGGTATGAGCCCATTGACGTTTTTAGTAAAATGAGGTATCATCTAGGTCTTTAAAACTGAATTAATTCTTGAACAATGAATTGTTTTAAATTATTATTATATAGCCATACATAATAGATCAAATCTATTATCTACATATAAACTCCCTCATTAGTTTCTACTAGCAGCAAATGCATTATATTCCCTAATAAATTCCTACAAAAATTAGCCCCTAAAGGAGACAATTAAAATAATCAATAATGTCTCTCACTCCAACTGAATTCATCAATAGCTACTAACCAAGCACAATAAAATAACTGTCTTCAAAGCTCTGCAGAAGTTCATTAAATGTAAGACAGCTCTAGTCTGAGGGCAACCTATTCCAAAAGACTTGAAATAACCAATAAAAATAATTCATGAGAACATCTGAGAGATACTGGGTTAGATGGAGGTAATTCCAAGAAATTTCCCCTTTCTGAAGCCAGTGAATATCAACCAGGACTGGGGTTATTCATTTAGTTGCCTGAGAATGTAGTTTGAAACTAGTAATATGGTAGTTTGGATACAGAAAGTGAAAGTGCCTTGGTGCTTTGTAGCTTTTACTATATGATACGGGGGGTAAGGAATAATATATTGTAGAGAAATATATTTGCGTTATTCCCCAAGTTTTCCACCTCATCACTGTGACCCCTGACGCAGGTGGCTAGTCACCGAAACACGGCCCGTGTCGAGTCTTTTTGTCAAGGCTCATTCATTAAAGAACTGTGTTCCATTTTTAAAGACCCGTGGTGCTGTTTTTTTGTTTGGACTTTAGTTAAAAAAAAAAAAAAAAAAAAACTGAACAACGTCTGGAGAACGGGTTTATTAAGTTGTCGCCACATAGATTTTGTGTCTCCACTTCATATTTCTGGGAGTGATTAAAAAGGAACAGACTTTCTCATTAGGTTATGCAAGGTTCTTCCAAATTAAAGTCCCCCAAGAAACAAATTTATTAATACCACTCAGAGTGAGAAGGTCTACCTCAAAATATCTAGGAGAATCTGCAAGAGAGCGCTCCCTCTTAGGGACCTCCTGCACCGCAAGAGCTTCTTGGGCAGAATTTATGCCACAGCTATACTCAAATATATATAGACAAATACACTAATTATTAAGTGTCCACCACAATTAAAAATATGTCTTTCTATTTCTCTCATTATTACACTACAACATTTCAACTATTTCATGCTTACTGAGGAGGAGGAGGAAAGATTTCAGAAGCACAGTTACCTCTTTGGTATTTAAGGTAAACTGGGCATTGCCATCAGTCATAAAAACCTCCCCTACTCATATTTTCTTTCTGGGACTGCTGAAATTTGAAATTCTTTAGAACGGAGATCAACGCAGACCACTGGACCCTGAGGCAGGTGACGAAACATTGGCCACCGTTGGCCGTGGTCGCGAGCAGCGTTGAGAAAGTTCCGTTACAAAGAGGACCTGATCCGAAAAAGCTAAGTAGCTTCCAAATTCATGAGTTTAAAAAAAACTTTTGTGTACAGTTTTGAAAAATTTACACATTAAGAAAAGAAAAATCTTAGTTTAAAGAAATTGTAGTTTAAAGAAACCAGAGTTCAGAGGTTTTGGGCCGATGATGAAGCAGCCCAGCCCCCACGAGTGATAGTTATACATAGCCGGGGGCTTCTTGAGGCCTTTCCTCTATACACTAATAATGTGTTTTGCAATATACGCCAATTGAGTATATATTATTTTGATCTCCTTATTGTTCTAAATGGTATGGCAGATATATATGTAGCACCTTGCACACAACAGTATTCTATCAAGCACATGCTGGAATAGTAGTCATGCCCGTGACTTGCCCATGTCCATCTCATGTGAGCACCCCTAAGCAGTTGCATACTAAAAAATGTATGTATGCACTTCATAGAATAGTCATAACTTATGCACATAAGAATTACTTAAATTGGCCCTTGATTTGTAAGAACCATCAATATTTAGCCTTATCTAGTGCAAACTGGCACTAATTTGCAGCTACACCTGTGAGTTATGACTATTCTATGAAGTGCATGCATACATTTTTTGTATGCAACTGCTTAGGGGCGCTCACATGAGATGGACATGGGCAAGTCACAGGCATGACTACTATTCCAGCATGTGCTTGATAGAATACTGTTATGTGTGCAAGGTGTTGCATATATATCTGCCATAGACATGACATAAGTGGTTGTGCCTAAATGTTGGCATTTCAATGCCTCCTTTGATAACATGGGAATTAGACACTTAATTGACTTTATAGAATCTCCTTCTTAGCGCACAAAATTAAGTGCCTAATCTTCTTTACCTTTCTTGAATTGATCCCTATGGGGTCAATTCTATAAATGGCACCTAAACAAATCAGAACCAACCCCCCCCCCCCCCCCCCCCACTTAAGCACCATTGTATAACCTGTGTCTAAAATTTGGCGGCATGGGCCATGCGTAAATTTAGGCATGTCCATTTGCACCAACGAAAATGTGGTGCAAATGCCTGCACATAGATCTACATGTGGAGCTCCTTTATTCTATAATTGCACATGTAATTGGAATCCATGCCCGTGCTCCACCTCAAAACACCCATGACACTCATTTCCAGAATCACATGCCTAAATTTACATACGTGTTAACTGATTTCAATTAGCACCAATTGCTTGTTAAAAAGCCAGATATTGGTGCTAATTGGCTCATTACTCAATTAAACTGCACGCACAATTCAGGCACAGGCCTGAAATTGTGTGCGTAATTTTTAGTGCTTTTTATAGAATTAGGGGGGTATATGCATACGCATAGATATTCAGCCTCCATACATATAGATCATATGTTTTGTCTCACATTTGATAGCCACTAGTTGATTCTTTTGGCTACTCTTCTGACAGCTGGACCCTTTTTGCTGCAGCTTCTTTGTGCCTCTTCTTTTCATGTGAACAGCGTGCAGCCAAGAAAAGTCTTCGAAAAGGTCCTTTATTAACAACAGCTCACATAACATACACTGTAAGAGCACATTTCCACTCAAGGAACTCAACATCGACTGTGTTTCGGCTGTACAGCCTGCATTGTGAGTCTGAAATAAATCTAAACCAGAAAAAGCAAATTAAATATTAACTAAATAATCACATATAAAATCAAAGATATAAAAGAGGTTACCATGGGTAACCCATCTAAATCGATTTCGCAAAATACACATACTCAAATATGCATATGTCAGTTTCCAATTTATATATATCTACAGTCATTTTTCATATCTCTTTATATTCTTTAGTAATTATATTTTACATGCATATCCTATATAATAAAACTCACCCTCAACGTTCTGAAGACACTGACGTCAGTGAAGCCAAGCCACTGACGTCACTTCCTTCAAGACGAGTTCGAAGGGTTCGTGGTGGTGAAGCCACCGAAATCGCCAAGTCTCAGGGCCCCGCCCTCGCTCAAATGTGATGACGTCGAGGGCGGAGCAATGGCGTCACACACCGAGGGCGGAGCAATGGCGTACGGTGCGTTCAGGAGGTGCGGAGCAATGGCGTCAGAACGCCATTAGGTAGGTAGGGAGGGAGGGAGAAGGGGGGTGTTGAGGGGGGAAAACCTTGCTAGCGCCCGTTTCATTTGCTCCAGAAACGGGCCTCTTTTACTAGTTTTATATATTTATGTACTTTTAATTACTTTGATTGGTTTTTAGTCATTCTTTGTTTAAACACACTATACATTTTGCTGAACAGATTTATACACCTTAGCATGATAACCCATCTTTATTTTTATAGCTTTAATTTATGTGTGTTATATAGTTTTTCATTTGCTTTTTCAGATTTACTCCCGTTTACTATGCCGCTCTAGTGGATGGTGTGTGGCAATGCCGACACAACCCATTTAAAAGTCAATGGGCTGTGTCTGCAGCCGCTAGCATGGCTTAGTAAATGGGGGGGGGGGGGGGGTTATTTTGTACTCCTGACACAGATGTATAGCCGAAACACAGCCCGTTTTGAGTCCTTTGAACAGAAATGTGCTCTTCAATGTATGTTATGTGAGATGTTGTTAATAAAGGGACTTTTGAAGGCTTTCCTGGCTGCACGCTGTTCTTTTGGTCATCTCCACTGTTTGTTGCTGTGCTTTGAGGCATGGAGATTGCTCCCTCTTCTTTTCATTTATCAGATGTGTGAAAACCACATATGACTTGGGTCATCTGAGCCAAATAACTTACATCATCAATATTTGGTATCTTAGTCATATAACTTATACATAGAAGTCCTGAGATTTGAAATACTATGAGGCATATTTTCAAAGCACTTTGGGAGGCTAAGTTCCATAGGTTTCTATGGAACTTTGGGAGGCTAAGTGCTTTGAAAATGAGCCTCTATGTATACAAAGTATGTTCCTCTATAGTGTATACTGTCATATTCAGTACTTTTCCATTTATTTCCAAGACATTTAACTGAGAACCGATTTCAACATGTACATAAATTAAATTCTCTTTATGTGAGAGTTAATAACTGATAAATATTTATTTATTGGTATTCCATGTTGAATTCTGGGTAGAATATATTTTTTTGTATCCAGTGCTCTAAATAATGTAAAAAGCATGGGCTCTAGAGGAGAAACAGAACATCTTTCTGAGACTAATTAAATTTGATGCGGCAAATGCACGGATAGAGTGTGGAAGAATGAACTTTTTGTCCCTTTTATTTTGTCTACATAACCTTTCTAGCCATTTAATTCTAATTAGAGCCAGAGATTTGAACTGGCAGAACAGTCATTGACATTTCATTAATATTGGATGTTCTATTAGCAGTAGAAAAAAAACTCAAGGTAATAAGAGCCTAGGATATAGTTATTTGGACCATTTAAAATTAACTACTATTAAAAGTCACCTGGTAAAGTTAGGAAGGGGAGGGATATTTAGTGCAGCACTAGTTACAGAGCACCTCAGTTTTATGGGCCTGCCTTAATATCGATGGCAGTTTTTGAAATGTCAAGAATAGATTCATTTCCCAGAACAGGCCAAAAGTAGTCATTTAAAATAAAATGTACAGCTTAATGGGACTTCTCTCACTGTGTTCGCATATCGGATATGCCAAATGGAGAGATCACCATGTCCAAATGATTTAAAACTGGGTACATCTTCAGCAGCTGTAATCATTTGCAATATCAAAGAAGCAGGCTCTATTACATAGTAACACCATCTGGGCTGATGTTCAGCTAGTGCTGTCACCACATTAAGATATCAAACTCAAAATCTGAAACTGAAGGACTAGCCCTGGAATTTAATATTCAGTGCAAGAGTATTGTGGATACATTGCAGTATATGGTTAGGATTTTTATCTTGTTTGAAGCTATACATTATGGGCAGTAATAATGATATTTATGAGATTTTTTTTATATGTTGACAGGGTCTTGCATTACATGCATTGAATCTGTGAATGTATTGAGGAAACCTATGTGGAAAAGTTTGCATTCTTCTTCTTCTATTATTATTTTTATATAATCTACTTTAATGATGATCTTTCTTATACATTTATAGATTTTATTATATTTATTGATTGTAGACCCCTGATGAAAGTCCTGTTTCCATTAAAGTTGACATTTGGATAAACTGTTCCAGTGTTTGTCCTTTCTTGGATCGCTGCTGCTGTTTGGTTTTTTTGTTCTGTTTCTGCAGAAGACTGTCTCCTGTTTGTTTCTGTTTAATATTCAGTACCACTATCTATGTAATTAGTGACACTGAATGTGTACATTCAGTGATGATCATGCTGATACCATCCATTTAGGGGGAGATTCTATATATGGAGCCTAAAAAAAAAAAAAATCGGCATTTAGGCGCTGTATACAGAATACGTTTCACTGATATCTCAGCACCTAAAACCACACGCATCCATTTACACCAACAAAAATGTGGCATAAATCTCAGCACATAGATTTATGTGCACTGGGCTATAACTATGTGCGTAAATTTCGGAACACCCACGAAATGCCCATTTCCCACCCATAACCACGTCCAAATTTTCATGAGTTGTGCACGTAAATTGTAATCAATGCCAATTAGTGCTCATTATTGCTTGTTAAGTGCTGTTATCAGTGCTCATTAACTTAAGCTCGTTAATTTACATGCACTTTTGTAGAATCCGCTTGGATTTTGTCAAGGATCTCTAGGTGCACTATATAGAATCTGAAGGTTAGTGGTTGAATATTACTGTTAAACAGATAAATTTGTGGTACTGACTCTGAATTTACCCTAATCTGGTCCAAATTATATGAATATCTTCTGGCCACTTAGCAATTTAAATGGCCCATTGTCGCGTGCTCGAGGACCTTGGCATACTGTCAGGCTTCTTCCCCGGGAGCACTGGGTTCGTGAGCCCATGGGCCACTACCGTGGAGCGGCAGTGGCAGGCAAGATCACCTCCAAGGTAGAGATGAGACAAAACTGGACCGGAACCCCGGACTGGAGTTCTACACCGGAATACATGGAACTGGAACGCACCGGACGGGTGCGCACTGGAGTGGAGCCCGCTGGACTGGAACACACTGGAGGGCCCCACAGGACTGGAACATACAGGAGTGAAACCCGCTGGACTGGAACACACTGGACCTAGGCTTCACCTACGCTTGACCACCTTTCCCCGAGGGTTGAGCCCTCAGGTTCTGGCAGCCGGTAGGACTTACAGGAAAACCCGGAACTGGAACTTGCAAGCAGGAACAGCAGGAATGAAGATCCAGGAGTGCCCCCTGGCACCTAGGCGCAGGCAAGGCCAACAGGCAGGGACTGTCCGGGTTCTGGCAGTCGGCAGGTTTAAACACAAAGACTAGTAAACTGTACCTAGGCTAATAGAAACGCTATACCCAGGCAAACTAGTCATACACAAGAAACATACACAGAGCACACTCAGAAGACTTGAAAGCTATACACCAGCTAACAACAAAGCTGTGCCCAAGCTAACAAGTCATGCACTGGAAACAAACACAGAGAACTAGCAAAGCTATACACAGGCTAACAAGCCACACGGTGCCTAAGCTGGCTAGTCTAACCCTAGGAACAAACACAGAGAACTAGCAAAGCTATACACAGGCTAACAAGCCACACGGTGCCTAAGCTGGCTAGTCTAACCCTAGAAACAAACACAGAGAACTAGCAAAGCTATACACAGGCTAACAAGCCACACGGTGCCTAAGCTGGCTAGTCTAACCCTAGAAACAAACACAGAGAACTAGCAAAGCTATACACAGGCTAACAAGCCACACGGTGCCTAAGCTGGCTAGTCTAACCCTAGGAACAAACACAGAGAACTAGCAAAGCTATACACAGGCTAACAAGCCACACGGTGCCTAAGCTATCTAGTCAAACACAGAAACTCAAACAGAGCAAACACTGAAACAGTGTACAGAGCACTCTATACACCAGGGCCCTTAGATGAGATGCAAAGGCCAGGGCTGTAGTCTCTAAGTGATTAATAAAGCCCTTCCACACCAGAGGCACAGCTGCAGCAATCACCTTGCATCCAACAGAGGCTTGACACACAGAGAAGTCAGCCCAGCGGGAGCCATCTTGGATACTGGCATAGAGGAGTCGGCGGCAGCCATCTTGGAAAAGGCATAGCCCACACAGGTGAGGTTCAGTAGGGCAATCAGCACACAGAGCCAGAGAGAAACTAAGACAGAGACAGACACAGAGACAAGCAGAAGCCAGCACAGCCACTGACTCCCAGAAACAGGGTAAGTCTGAGGGTGGTCACGGTCACAGACGTAACACCCATCAGTCATATAGGGCCAGATTCTATATATGGCGCTTAAAAAATCTGCATGGAAAACATTTATGGACAAAAAATCTGCACGGAAAACATTTCTGCCTTAGCGTATTGTATAAGATTTAGGCACTGTATATAGAATAAGCTTCAATGAAATCCAAGCGCCTAAAACTATGCACCTCCATTTACACCAACAAAAACATGGCATAAATCCCTGCATGTAGATTTACGCAGACCGAGCCATATTCTATAACAAAAAGCAAAAATTTGGGAATGCCCATGGCCTTGTCCCTTTTGAACTGCGCGCTTCAGAACTTAGATGCAGTTCATTAAAGAATACGCTTAGGGAGTTATGAACATAAATTCTAATTATTGCCAATTAGTGCTCATTATTGCTTAAGTGCCGTTAAAAACACTGATTGGCTTGTTAAGCCAATTAAGTTACACACATAATTATGGAATATGTGTGATATATAGAATAAGCGTGATATATAGAATCCAGCAGATAGTGTCTCAACAAATGGAGATTTCATTCACCACTAACAAATGCGTAACTCCTACTACATATCTTCCTGTAAGGTAGATAAATTACAGATAAAAACCAAACTAGCCTATTCAGTCTGCTCAGTTGAGATTCTTCCACTTTGTGTAGCAGAGTATATAAATTCTCACAAACAACTTACATATGAAATACCCACCACCTCTTCTTGCTTTCCACCTACTGTCTCAACCCTTTATGCACCGGTGCCCTCCATATTTGCCCCAAGCGTGTAGATCTCTTCAGGCCTTGTAATCTTCAACTTTGATTCTTACAAGATCAGTGCTCTGTTCCATTTCCTGAAACAGAGTTTTGTAAGAATTCCCCACAGCCACCAAAATTAGTGAGGCCATTTAAAAACAAGACACACACACCTCCATGCAGAGTATACCAGCCAACATGGAAGCCTGCCACTGTCATACCAGTGCTGTTTAGACTTGTAAATGCCACTGTATGTAACTCACGCCAATGCCTTCTTGAAGCCCAGTGCAGACTGTTGCATTGGGTTTTACACGCCATTCCATGCAGGTCACCCTCGTACTTCTTTAACACTAGCTTATTAGCACACAGTAAGCAAAACTAAATGGTGTAATAGTTCTAATGAGAACTCCTTCAGGATGCTGATCGACAGTTCTAATACTGCATTACATAGTTGCAATGTTCTATATCCTCTGCTTTTGGAAATGTAGTCTAGGCTTCTTAACCAATAAAACCCGATATAAAAACCACCCTGTGCAATAAAAATAAAATGTGTTTATTGGATGAACACTGGAAAACCTAGGCAGCATTGAATCCTCGGGTTTTATATACCTTCTCATGCAGATGGCACCACAGCTATACAAATATGTTTCTGAAAACAGAAAAAAGTGCATAGAAATAACACCTGTGCCATGAAAATACCAATAGAAAGAACCCCTAATCAACTGGAAATCAAATACCTAAAATTAGAAGCATTATAGTACACAATATGACAACTTATGAAGCACTCTAAAGTGATCTGAATACTTTAAACCTGTCCCTCCCAAAGGTCTACTTCTAAAAGAAAATGCAAACCGCAAGATGTTTTCATGCTACTAAACTCAGCATTAACACAAACACACAACAGAGTTGTTCTCACTCACCAGCCTTGGTAACTAAAGGTCCGGAGGTACTAAGCTGTCAACAGGATCATAGATGTGATAGCATGTGAGAAAACAACTGAAAGCATATTGTATTTTCTTCAAATACTAAACGGTGCTTGCTAGTGAATTTGAAGAACAAAAAATAGCATGCACTCTCTAGAAGTGATTCTGTTGGCAAATTTAACACAAAATCTTTTAACTCCTAACCCTTACTCACTTGTTCAGTACCCTTATTTTATCATCCCCACCTAAGCAATTCCCTTATCTCTTATGTGTCCTGTTTGTCTGTCCTAATTAGATTGTAAGCTCTGTTGAACAGGGACTGTCTCTTCATGCTCAAGTGTGGAGCGCTGCGTTCATCTAGTAGTGCTACAGAAATGATAAGCAGTAGTAGTAGTAAAATCACCTAGTAAGATTATATTATGCAGTTTTTATGCATTACTAAATTACATGTGGAAATTGTGCAAAGCTGCAATTATCTAGAAAACTTAACTATATCATTAGGGACACGTAGTTAAATTCTTTTACAAAGAAATCCAGGATCTCCTATGAACTTTTATCCAAGATATACGCTATTAATTTTATTTGCATATTGAACTGAGCCAATACTACATGAAAACTTTCCTGTGGTATTGGACCATTTCTGTAAGGAAGCTTGTAATTTAATAATAAATTAAAGGTTGTCTTAAACTTAAGAGCCTGATTTCTAGTGTAATGCTATATACACTGTCCCCTATTTATTTATTTTTCAGCACTTGATATACTGCATGCGATCCCTGAGGCAACTATGCTGTTTACAAATTTCTATTACAGGTCCTTAAATAATGTAATGTCATAGTGTTTCATACCATAAAGTGAAATTGAGTAATACCTGTTAATTTCTTTTCCTTTAGTTGGTTGCATCACCCTGACTAATGAGCTGTATTTCTCACCTACCAGCACACTGAGGTAGACAAATTAAAATTTCCCAGTGAACTGGTGGAAAATTCCAGAATACCTCTCCAAAGCAGCAGAAGGTCCATTAAACCACACCCATGCCACTGCAGCAATAATATATCAGCAACTTAAAAAATTTTTTTTTAATTTTACCACCACTAAAAAGACAGAGATCTCCATGAGAATTCTTCAGGAAAGGGAGGGGTCTCGGAATGATGCGGTCATACTAAAAGGAAGAAAATGAGCAGGCATGACTAAATATCACCTTCCTTAGGGTCCAAGCTGTATCATCCTGACTAATGGGATATACCCTAGCAGAATTCACTGGCAGGGGAAGACAAGGCCAGCACATCCAGTCTGTAATGCTTCACAAAGAAATAGAGCAATGACTAAGTCGTTGCCCTGCAGATATCTTCTGGGAAGCCCTCGCAGGCCTCTGAACAAGAGGTCACCTGTGCAAGAGTCAAAGTGCACTCTCAACCCGGCAAGCATTTGGTTTGTTCCTACAAATATAGTTGGCCTCAATGGCTGACTTTATCCAATGTGCATTGGAGGTCTTGGATGCTACCTGGCCCTTACAAGGGCTGTGGAAAAGAATAAAGGGATGATCTGAGAAATAAAAAGTATCTATCTTTAAGTCCACAAAAAAGGGTAAGCAGATGTCCTGATTCTCACACGCACAAAAAAAAAAGACATCACCTTAGAAAGAATGGAAGGGACAGCATGGATAGACACCAATGCCCAGATGATCAAAAGCCCGGCGCTGTTCCTAACAGCGCTAACAGCACAGGGCTTTACCATCCCTATGATCAGAGATAATAGCATGCAAATTTATGCATACTATTATCTCTGATCATAGGGTAAAGGTGCGGGAAGATTGTGCCTGAGCATGCGCTCAGGCATAATCCTCCCGCACTTGCTTGACAGGTCTGGGCTGTCAAACACATGGGCTGGAAGTCCATGGGACCACCAGACTGCCTGAAATAGCAAGGCCCTGGTAGCCTAGTGCCCCCACCCAAGCCAGCGACATGGGGGCTGGAGGTCCGCGAGACCTCTAGCCCCTGTTTCACTGACCTGGGGTAGGGGAGCTGGGGTTTCTGGAGTGGGGCTCCTGCAGGGAGGGTTATATTGAGGGGAATAGGGAGCCTGTTAGCTGATGGACAGGGCTAGCTATTGCTCCCCAATGATCTGCAAACCCTAACGCCAGCTCCAAGCTGGCGTAGAGTTTGGCACACTGCCCGCTGATCATTGGGGAGGAATATGTTTGGTAAGCATTTGCATGCTATTTGCAGTAAGAGCCCTGTTTAGCATGCATTTGCATACTACTTGCGGTCAGAGCCCACACTCTGATCATGAGGCGATAGCAAATGCAGGTGCTAGTATGGCACTAATAGCCTCTAGCGCCCGCATTTGTTTCTGATCATCGGCCCATGAATCCTCCAAAAATGAGAAATAGAGGTCCTGACTGGATAGGGACTGAAGCTTGACACCCTCCTGGATGAAACAGTCACTACTAAAAAGTCCATCTTCAAAGTGAGACCCTTGATCGAACCCAAACGCAGAGGCTGAAAAGGAGCTCCTGAAAGGAAATTAGATTCAAATACCATGATGGAAGCAACTGTGGAACAGGAGGCTGCAAGTGAGCAACCTCTTTCAAAAGCCAAGCAATAATCCCCATGAGCCACCTTACCCTGGTAGCAGGAGAGGGCCACCACCTGGATCTTAAGAATTCAGTGTTAGCCACTAATCAAATCCCTGCTACAAAAAAAATTGATTTGAACCTGTGAACCTGAGTCAGGGGATGACTGGAGTTGGAGGAGTCCCTCAACTCCCCACAAACACCCACAGTGGCCAAGGAAACTCCCAAAACAACATGTTCATTTCTGCATCATTTGTCTCCCATAGGGGTCCCCCTCACAGTTAGAGACCAGCCTCAGTCACCAGCTCCCACAGGTTGCGCAGTACTGGCCTGCAAGCATGCTCTGTCACATGGCCACCTCACACAAGCCTGTCAACCTATCTGAGACCAACCCTGGCTCAGGACTCCAGTGATCTCACCTCCCCCATGCCTGGTTCTCTTGGATGTGGGGTTTTATATTTAGCTACTACTTAAGGGAGCAGCTTTTTTTTTTTAATTAGCTTTATTCCCCTGAAAAAGGAAAGTAAAACTAAACCTGGCAGCCCAGTCAACTAGGGTTTTGTTTAAGGCTGCCTGGAGTTGGAGGGAGCTCAGGAGCACCTCCTGTGGCAAGGGCCCTGCAGGGATCAAGCTGCAAGCCTTGCCAAGTTACTGCCCATGGGCCACACTCCAAGTCCAGTCCATGAACCAGCAATTAGCCTCAACCAAGTGGTGTGGCCTTAGCCTGCACAGCTAGGAGCTAGGCCAGGGACCAGGAGAACCAGCCTTAACATACTATCTGCGGAAGCTAATACTTGACTTTTCCACAGAGCACTACCTATTATATTGGTGAGGTCACAGAAAAAAGTCAGTTTCTAATCTCCATCTGCTGGTAGGCGAGAACTACAACCCACTAGTCAGGATTATGCAGCCTAGATGCTAAGGAATTTCTTTTTTCACTACTTTATATCTTTTTGTGTCTTCATTATTATGATTACTACTTCTGTTCTATCCTTGGAGCTTTTAACTAACTGTTTTTAGAGTGCTTCTGCACTATTTTCTACGGTCCTCGAGGGATTTATGTACCTTGAGAACTCTTTTCTTTTCAAACATTTCACCCTTATAAGAACATATGGGAAGAGTGAAACCTCCAGCCAAGTTGTATCAGAAAGTGCCAAATTATGAACTTTTATGTTAGGAGAAACTAACACCTCAGATAGTGTTACTGGGTTACAAAAAAGCTTTCAGAATGTTCAGATTCTTTTTTAATTTTGTTTGCCGTTTGATTTTTGCATTTTAAACAAAAAGAAAACTAAATTTAAAATTAGTAAGAAACAAAGCGTAAATCTAAATTTTAAAATATATTAGGTCCAATGGTAGGGCTGAATGCTACTCTTTCTCCGGTACCTCGGACCTTAGTTCTTTATATCAGACTAACCTGTCCTTAAGGCATGTGGAACCCCCCCCCCCCCCCCCCCGAGATTGAAACCGGGTCAGATGTGCTCAATTCCAGTGGTATTTAAGAAAAAGGATCTGCTGACACGGGCCCTTTTCTAAAATACCTGCAGGAATGCAGGTGTATTTGCCAGCAAGTCACTTAACCCTCCACTGTGTCAAGTACAAAAATAGATTGCAAGCCCATTAGGGACAGGGAACTATCATACCTAAATGTAACTTCTTGAACTTCTGAGAAAGGCCGTAAGCTAAATCAAAATCCATGTGCAGCAAGAACAGCCATTTTACAAAATATATATGGGAAACAATTGGAAGAAACTCAGCAATGTACATGTGTAAGTGCCTATTTACACTTTACACATGTGAGCCATTTTGGAAACCTATAAATATATAAAATACTGCTAATTACAGAGGCATGTAAAACAGACTTCAGATGTAGAAAATCTTTAGAAAATTACCCCCCCCCCCCCCTATCAAATGCCTACCCAGTAACTCGAAAATTCTTCTAATCAATAACTGGACTCTAACAACTAAATTAACAGCATTTCATACATATTTCAATCAAATTTCTCTACTGTGCACCACAGATCAACAAACTATGGGACCCTTTTACAAAGAAGCGGTAGAACTACAGACAGGTTTGTGCGCAGTAAATCGGCCCTACCACCGGGCTTGCCCAGGAGCCCAGCTGTGCACCATTTCTGGTGGTAAGGGCTCCAGCAGTAAATGGCAATTTTTTTTTTAAGTACTACACAGCCATTTACTGCAATCCCATGTGCCAATGCCACCATGGGCCACTTTTTGCCACCGCTTAGTAAAGGACCCCAAAGTAAAGAGAGATCAACTGCATTCTAACAACTTTTCCTTCCAATTCAATTGTAGTTTTCTGACAGTTTTCATGAGTCTGTTCAGAGATAGGTTAAATCCCTGTAATTTAGATTTTCACTCAAGCCTGCTTATGTTAGGTAGGAACATTTGTGACTATCTATGAGTTTTAACAAACTCTGTTAGAGCAAACAATTTGTAATACATCATTCCAAACCCCCATCCTTTTATGTGAAAAAAAAAAAATAAAGTTACAGAAGTTCAAATATAACTTTTTAAGGCTGTTTATGCACCCATGACATGAAAAAAAAAATCGGCCACTTGCAACATTTTGGATATGCTACTTAAGTCACCTTTTCCTAGAGACGGTCACATTTACCTTTAAAACTAGGCAGACCGGAGATGGATTAGTGTCAACTAATCATCTACTTCCCTTTGGCAATGAAACCTCTGCAAACACACTAGCTACATTTTGTGTTATATAACAAGTAACTTCCATGTTTTCTTTTGTCTTTTCTGCTTCCATTTTTTTTCTCTTAGAAAAACTCTATTTCTACACCTTTATACAAACCAGCTGCATCACAACATAATGCAGCAGCTACACAGGTAACTAGCAATGGAAAACTGACAAGAACCACAAACCTACAAGGACAGAACCTTAAGAACAGTCAGGGCTTTTTTTGAGGGGGTACTCGGGGGTACTGAGTACCGGCACCTTTTCCAGTGTCTGCTAAAATTGACCCATGGACCACAAGTTTTAATGAAAGAGCTCAGGCTCAAGACACCAATTCTGCCTTGTCATAGATTCTGTGATTGGTTGCAGGGGGCCTGGCTATTGTGGAGTGAGTCCCTCAGTGATCACCCCACCCCTGAAGGGTGGCCTGGCATTTGAGTACCGGCACCTTTTCTGCTAGAAAAATTGCACTGTACACAGTCCAATGGCCCAGAAAAGGCTAAATATTTTTTCAGCTATGCCCTACCCCTAGTTTACAGGCATATTTTTCACAGCTGAGATTAAGTAATTGAAAAATCATTCTCAATTATTTATGGAAAGTAACTGACAACAAACTCTGCCTGTATCAGAATACCATGAAGATTATTTGAAAATTCTATAAAAAAAAAAATAAAAAAGAAATTATATATACAAATGGCAGATGACATTTAATGTGAGCAAGTGCAAAGTGATGCAAGTGGGAAAGAGGAATCCAAACTATAGCTACGTAATGCAAGGTTCCACATTAGGAGTCAATGACCTGGAAAGGGATCTAGGTGTCATTGTTGATGATACATTGAAACCCTCTGTTCAGTGTGCGGCAGTGATTAAGAAAGTAAATAGAATGTTGGGTATAACTAGGAAAGGAACTGAAAACAAAAATGAGGGTGCTATAATGCCTTTGTATCGCTCCATGGTGTGACCACACCTCAAATATTGTGTGCAATCCTGGTCACCGCATCTCAAAAAAAAAAAAGATATAGTGGGATTAGAAAAAGGTACAGAGAAGGGCAATGAAAATGATAAAGGGGATGGAATGACTTCTCTATAAGGAAAGGCTATGTGACTCGGGCTCTTTACCTTGGAGAAATGACAGCTGAGGGGAGATATGATAGAGGTCTATAAAATAATGAGTGGAATGGAATGGGTAGACGTGAATTGCTTGTTTATTCTTTCCAATAATACTAGGACTAGGGGTCACGAAATGAAGCTACAAAGTAATACATTTAAAATGAATTGGAGAAGATATTTCTTCACTTAATGTGTAATCAAACTCTGGAATTCATTACCGGAAAATGTAATAAAAGCAGTTAGTTTAGCGGGTTTAAAAAAAAAAGGTTTGGATAACTTCCTAAAAGAAAAGTTCATAAGCCATTATTAAAATGAACTTGGGGAAAATCCACTGCTTATTTCTAGGATAAGCAGCATAAAATGAATTGTACTGTTTTGGGATCTTGCCAGGTACTTGTAACCTGGATTAGCCACTGTTGGAAACAGGATGCTGGGCTTGATGGACCTTCTGTCTGTTCCAGAATGAAAATACTTAATGTACTTATAAGAGAGAGAGAGCCAGATAAACATACATGAAGGAGGATGATCAGATAACAATTCTTTATAAAATAGTCAATCCTGCATCATTAATTTTAAAATTTAGCCACACATTTCACAGGTGGGAAAATATGTTACTCAGTATACAAGTAGTTAAGATGAGCCTTAAGAAACAGTTTACAGAAATAGTATTTCCTTCTTCTTTACCTCTGCTTTTGCAGTTTTTGAAGATAGCACCTGCACATAAATCTACATGTGCCAAAATATATCAATGTACCCTTAAGAGTCCTCAGCAGGAAATGCAATATGACCAAGGTAAAAACTGAAAAGCAAGTTCATTCTATTCCTGCCATATCTTTCTCCATTTATAGGGTAATTTTATAATAGGGTACACAGAAAGGGTAAATATGCTCTAACCATATGCCTATTTTATAAAGGCAAAATGCATACATATGTACACATATGATACAAAAATCCCCAATAGTGCATAAGTGCTTAGCCACAAAGTTACCCTGATCAGAGGTAAGCATAACCAATGTATGTATAGCTCACAACTCTAGTAAATGACAACAGATAAAGACCTGAACGGTCCATCCCATCTGCCCAACAAGGTAAACTCATTTTACATGGTATGTAATACTTTATATATATACATGAGTTTGATTTGTCCTTGCCTTTCTCAGGGCACAGACTGTAAAAGTCTGCCCAGCACTGTTCCTGTACTGAAGACCCATCTCTTTAACAAGGCATATCACAAAGATCAACTAATGTGAATATACACAACTCCTCCACATATATTCAGAGCTGTCTTATAATATATGCTCGTTATACCACTATCATGTCTTATCATTATCATGTTACCCCAAGATCCTTCTGCAACACTAAATGTCTACTTTCTAATGTATTTCCACTATTCATGATTATTGTAAGCCACATTGAGCCTGCAAAGAGGTGAGAAAATGTGGGATACAAATGCAATAAATAAATAAAATAAAATAAAGTTCTGAAGCTAACGTCAAACCCCTTAAATTTTACACTCCAGCCCATCCATATCTATTCAGTCATTTTCAGACCACAGACCGTAGAAGTCCGCCCTGCACCGGTTTTACTCTTCAAATACCGGCGTCGGTAGAGACTACCACAGATCCATGCAACCCACACCACTGGGACATTTATGTACAGTCCGCATAAAAGTACGTGTACTATTGTTGACACTTATCTATGTAACTCTGGTCAATTTTAAAAGAGCCATTTCTTATGTGGTAAGCTGTTTATAAAATTACTTTTCATAATCTCGTCTAGTTCTAGAATGAATGATATAATTTCATCAGAATGTAGTGAATCATTTTGTAATTGAACTATTAAAGCTCCAAGTTCAATACCACGACCAGTCTTCTCCATCCCTCTACAATTAATTATAATAATTCTTCTATATAAAAAAAAGTATCCACTATTCTATTCTGGTCTCCAGAAATCTAAACTCTTAAAATCCCAAATTTCTTCTTGTATGCAAAATTCATGTCTGAATACCAGGTCTCATTTATCTGCTGAGTACCATGGGCTGAATTTCTCTCAGCCAAAACAAACAAATGAATAGATGTTCTCACTCTGAAAGTTAAAAAATTTCCAAGGTTAAAGTCATAAAGTGTACACTTAGACATCTGTCACAGAATCCTGTGCTGGGGTGTATTAACCGGAAGGCATTATTTTCAATGCTATACTGTTCTCTGGATATTGCTGCAATTAATCTATTGTATTAGAAAAAAAAAAATAGATGGCCCCAGAGTGAATACAAAGCAAACTGCACTATTAAGATTCATGTTCACCAACTGCAGGAATGTAGCTTTCATAATGACATCAGCAGGACCTAAAAGTGCTCTACAACCATATTTTCAACACAACATCTATTATCATTTTACTTATTTGTGGTACAATACACATTTCCCTTTATGTATACTTAATTCAAATTAATTTATTTTTATCAGTTATATGTTTGTTGTCATATAGTTCATCTTGTGGAATGGAAGTTACATTCTATTTTGTAATGAATTTGGATGGAAGTTTTATTGAAACTAATAAAAATAATACAAATCAAAACACAATATAATTTTTTTAAAAGAAGAATTGTGTTTAATAATCACATGACAGGTTGATTAGTTACTCATATCTGAAAAGATCATTGAGTAGGGTAATATTTTATGAGCCTGAAGATAATATGCCACAGATTATTAACTTTCAAAACATTTACAAGTGCTATTGTGAGCAACTAGGATAGACTGAATACATTTTTGAATTTGAAATCTTGTCCTTGGTGGTGAAGAAGGAATTATGTCTTACCTGCTGGATTTTTTTCCTTTAGTCAAAGCTCTGGGAAGTAAATAGAGAAAGAAGTGTAAGGATTTGATTTTGGATCTTTTACGAGATATTGGAAGAATGATCTTTCCTTTGCTTATGTTGAAATAGACTCCCAGATATTCTAGAAACTGGGTCAGAACCAGCTGACTTTTTTCATAGTCGATAATCCATCCAAACGACATGAGTACAACCACCACTCTTGAAAAGACTTGCAGACTCTTCATGGGAGGAGGCTGGAGGCAACCAATCGTCCAAGTAAAGATGAGATTGAATCCCTCGCCTGCAAAGAAATACTGCCATCTTTGACAAGGTCCTTGGAGTTGTGGAAAGGCCAAAAAGAATGGCTGTAAACTTATACTGTTCTCCTAGGCCTTCAAATCAAGAAACTTTGTGTGGAGACCAAAAAAAATAAGGAAGTACGCCTCTGAGATCCAGTGAAGTCAAAAATTCTCCAGGTTGAACTAAAATTAATACCAAGTGTAATGTTTCCATTCTGAAGTGTTACACCTTCAGCATCTTGTTGACACTTGAGATCCAATACTGGTAAAAAGAAACTTCCCTTTTTGGAAAATGAAAAATAAATGCAATATCTTCCTGTACACCCTTCCAGGGACCATCTGAGCTACTCCTAAATGGAGGAGTGTCTGCTAAGTTGAACGTATGGCTTTGTATTTAATAGGAGCTTTGCATGGAAACTCCAAGAAAAAAAACCTTGCAATGGGGCTACAAAATTCTAGTTTGTTACCATCCTTTATTATGTTTGAGACCCAGTGGTCTGATGTTAGCTTGGCCCACTCCTCATGAAAACTGGAAAGATGGCCCCCAATCATTAAGGGCGAGGAGTGGACCTTGACCCCATCACCGGGAAGCTTGAGAAAAGGTAAAGGGTCTTTGATTGGAAGAGGAATTCCTTTTGTCTCTTGAATTTGATGAGGAATTCCTTTTGTCTGTTCAAAAAGGAAGGCTGATGCTTTTGAAGGCAAGAACTCTAGAAACTGGATGAGCCAGATTTTCCTCGCAGATAGCGTCTTGCATCTCTGAAATGAGACTTAGAAGATCTAAATGATGTTTTTTGGTTTATCCTCTGGCAGACACTGAGGTTTAGAGTCACCAAGGTCTTAAACCAACTTTTCAAGGTCCTCCCCAAACAACAACTTACCAATTTGGCAATTTAGCCAACTGAGACTTTGAGGCAACATCAGCTGCCCAATGTCTTGTCTTAACCAAAGCCACCTCCTATCAGATACTGCTAAAGCCATTTCCTTTGCTGTTGCTCAGATAAGATCATACAGGGCATCAGCTAAATAGGAAAACCCAGCTTCTAGATAAGGAAGAAATTCAGAAGAGACTAAGGAAGACAGTTGCCGAACCCATGAAAGGCAAGCCCTTGCAACATATGAGCCACAAACTATAGACTGAAGACTAACTGCTGTAACATAAAAAAAAAGTTTCAAGGAAGCCTCCAACCTGTGGTCATGCACAAGTTTAAGGGCTCTATCCGCCTGCTGGAGAGATATTGACTGAGACTTGTTGTACATGGCAGTATAAGGCACAAATCAGTTGAGCTATGGCCACCTGCTGGTAGATGGACCTAACTCAGTCTGGACTGATCCTTTGATGACAAAGTACAGGAAATTGTTTTATAGTGCAAAAACAAAGCTCTGAGAGAAGAGGTCTCCATTACTTTGCTCTGATTTGCTGGCAGACATTGCAGGATTAACCCCTTTGGTGGGCCCTAAGCAAACAAATACAATGGACCTCTACAATATAAATACATTTTAACACTCCACAAACAGCTCCTGCATAAAACTTTGATTGTACAAAGTGCTGCTCACTGACTCCTCCTGCCATCTGGAGAACATTAGGCAGAGGGCAGGGCGAATAGACAGAACTGTGTGGGCACCCCCCTCCCCCCAAAAAAACGTATTCTTCCTGCCAATATTTGATTTACTAGGACAAAAATATGCCTTGGGAATTGTCAGATTAGACCTTTGATAAGCCCCCTCCTAAACATTTGGGCCCTGGGTACATGCCTGATTTGCCTATGCCATAATCCTGCCCTGGACTTAAAACTTGAGATAGAAGAGAATTTGAAGGTTTCAGAATAAAGACTGATTTTCAAAAAAAAAGTAAACAATTTATTAACTTGTTTTGTCTAAAACCTTTTTTGTCAGTTTTAAAATGGCATAGTTACAGCCTAGCACATTCAAAGGTGGCAACTTGTGGAAGAATAGCCTAATGGTTAGTGTAGTGGGCTTTGAGCCTGGCAACCGGGGTTCAATTCCCACTTAAGCTCCTTGTGACCTTGGGCAAGTGGAGGAGTGGCCTAGTGGTTAGGGTGGTGGCATTTGGTCCTGAGGAACTGAGTTCAATTCCCACTTCAGGCAAAGGCAGCTCCTTGTGACTATGGGCAAGTCACTTAACCCTCCATTGCCCTAGGTACGAATAAGTACCTGTATACAATATGTAAGCCGCACTGAGCCTGCCATGAGTGGGAAAGCGCGGGGTACAAATGTAACAAAAAACAAACAAAAAAACCCCAAAAACTTAGATTGTGAGCCCTCTAAGGACAAAGTACCTGTATATAATGTGTACAGCACTACGTACATCTAGTAGCACTATACAGCGCTACGTACATCTAGTAGCACTATACAAACGATTAATAATAGTAGAAGTAAAGGTAGCCATTAAGTAGCCAAACAGGGCCTAGCTCAGTGACCTTTCCCATCCCCTGCACATCTCTAATTTACTGTCACACATTATCCACATTAATAGGGCAAGAAAGAGATTTGTCACCATAGGGTAATGTCATCAGCATTTGATTCACCCTAAACAATTATTTGAATTTCAGTTAGAAACAACTGAAAGTATAAAATTATACCAAATAATCTTAAGACCCCCACCTTAAATTATTTAAGGGATCCCTACTACTTTAGCAACCTTAAACAAACAACTGACCAATACTAAGATGTAGATAGCATTGAGATGGGTGCTATCCAGTATTTTGCATAGAGTGCCACATGTATGATCATTTTCCAGTACATGAGAGGTCATATCTGTATACTCAATGCAAAGAACTCCTTGCTCTGAGAATGAGTCTGATCTCTTGAAACTAGAGTAGTAGACTTGCAAGAGCTGTATGTAGAAGAGACCTAGAGAGACAAAGTAGAGAAGTCCCACTTCTAGTCTGGTAATAGCCTCTCACACTGAAAATGTGTGTCTCCAGGAGCTTCTGCTCAGGAAGGAAGGGTTAGGAAGGCTGTTTCAGTTGGTGATTTGATCATAAGGCAGGTAGATAGATGGATGGCTGGTTGGAACAGTGGGCTGAGAACCAGGAGACCCTGGTTCAATTCCGTCTGCGGCTCCTTGTGAACCCTCCTTTGTCCCAGGTCCAAAAACAAACAAAAAAAGAATACCTGTATGAAATATATAAACCACTTTGGCTGTATTAAAGAAAGGTGGTATATCAAGAATCTAACAAACATAATAAAGAAACAAACCTGGTCACTTGCCTACTTAGTGCAAAAGATGCAGACCTCACATATCACACAGATAAGATTTTAGAAAGTGCTGAGCTGTCTTGATACATATGGGTATCAACAATATAGAAAAGTCTAGGAAGGAGGATCTGGAAGTCAAAGTTAGGATCTTAGGTAGAAAGCTGAAATCCAGAACCTCCAGAGTAGCATTCTCAGAAACATTCACCTTCCATGCACAGGACTCAAGAGGCAGCCAGAGACCCAGACTCTCAAGACCTGGATGAGACAATGGCGCAGGGAAGATGGATTTAGATTTGTCTTGAACTGAACAACATTCTGAAGAAGGAGCTCAATCCAAAAAGATGGGCTTCACCTTAAATTGGGGGTGGAATCGGGCTGCAGGTGCTAACATTTTAAAAAGGAGATAGAGCAGTTTTAAAACTAGAACCTTGGGGAAGCTGACAGATGCTCAGGAATTCATGGCTTGGTGTGAGGAATCTTTGAAAGATACTATCAAAAGAGGGAAGTTAGGGTATCGTAACAGAGGTTAAAACAAAACCACAAGCGAAACCAAATTCCTTTAAGGAAAGAGCAGACATATTACCTTGTGGCATTTGCTATCAAACTGAACTCTACTTCCACAAAAAATAATAAATACAAATCAAAGACAACAAAGTTTAATCTTTGAATCTGTCTCAAGCAGAACTACCCATGCCTGAAAAGAATAAGGTTTTTTGGGAGGGTTTTTGTAAGACTTTTTTTTTGTAAGGGCCATCCTTACCCAAGCATTTCTAAGCACATTAATAGGTTACACAGGTTCCTCCTCCAGTGTTTCCTGCCCTCACATACCTTTACTTGATGAATAAGGTATACATTCATACTGAAAACCAAGATCAAGTGAACTCTCTGTCCTCCCTGAGTACCACTTTAAAATGCTCGTGTTAGGTAGGGTTTGAAAAGTAAACCACCACCCCAGTCAAATATCCCAGTCCCCACCTGTCACTCTCACTGAAACAGGTTGCATCCAACACGCTGAATGCTTGGAACCAGAAGCAAGAATGTCTCAGGTCTCGCTTCCTGCTTCATCAGGTAAAAGAAAAAAAAATTCCATACTCTAGTTGTCCTAGAATATGGAATTTAACTGTGCATTATATTAACTTTCTTTGCAAGGATACACAGACTGCCTTCTGTGCAAAAAAAAGATGGCCAAGAATCATTCTCTTGGCCATGTAGTGTAAATTATAGTAGAATACATTATGTTCAGTAGAGGAAAGCCTGTAATTGATTTTTCTATATAATTTAGAAGGAAAAGAATATTATAGCACTTTTCTTCCCCTACAGCTATTATAGCCTGGAGCGGCTCATTTCAAGCTTTTAAACAGAATTTACAATCACTGACGAACTGGTTAAAAACCCTCCTGCCCAACTGCAATTTATTCAAAACTTAGAGACACTATAAAGCAGTTTGTAGTAGCTAGCATGTAGATACAGATTTAACACAGCTGAGATAAGGAAACACAGCACGGAAGCATGGCATCCCTTGAACTGACCATCTCTAATGCACACCTATGAAGTACACTACATATGTTGGTAAGAGATCTGAAAATCTGATTGACAAATTGTACCTTTTCAAAGCAGTTGGACTATGTTTCCACCACAGTGATTTTATTAAACAAAACATCAAGTCAAGGATTAGGAGAACTAAAAATGTTACATGTCAACCTCCACCCTCCTGCTTGATCCTCTATGCAGTATGCAGTCCTGTCCATTGTCAGACAGTTTTGCCTAGGTGACAGTGCCAATGAACCCTTTGCTGATCAAGAGGCCGGTAGAATGTTACGGAAATTACAGCTGTCTTCGCTGCTTCCTTTGACTTAAGCATACTATCTCTATGGCATGCCCATATTCAACTGAAGAGGACTTTAGGGGGGAAGTTAACAATGGAGATTACCATTACAACTTATTATTTTACCATTAACCCCAGTTATTAGTAACTAGGTCTCATGGCATAAAAATGGGACATGCTAAAACAGATCAAATTAGGAGTGTAGTTAACAGTATGGGCAAGAATTAAGATGTCTTATATTACCACTAAAAGTGTGGGGAATTCATCAAGATGCGATAAAAGTTTACCTTTTACCGCACCTTGATCTCCTGCAGGATTCAGGTACCTATGGGATCCTGGTACCGCAGGTTGCGGAATCCCACCTTAAAAAGCACAGGGTTATTTTGCCACCCAGAAGCATAAGGCTGATAGAGATAAGTCCCCCCCCCCCCCCCATAAAGATACTCCTCTACCCTGGAAACCACCACCCCCCACCCCCACCCACGAGCTACCTTTCATAGCACTGGTGTTCCAGTGGGGAGTGGGGTAGAGTGATGTCTTTGAGGGGTCATCCAAATTGCTCCTGCCCTATCCAGCACCGCTCACAAAAAGGCACAACCACCACTAGGGGTCAGATTTCCATATAAGAAGATATCTCCTTATATAGAAACATGAACCCTAGAGGTAATCACACAGGACAACTGCTAGGGGCACCATTTTGGAGCGTGGTGATCAATATAGCAAGAACTATTGGGCATAGCCCCTGTCAGAAGACTCCTTGGACCTCCCCAGACCCCCTGATGACCCCTCTGATTCCCCCCCCCCCCCCCCCACTGGACCACCAATGCTATGAAATGTAGCCCTTGTGGGGGATGAGGCAGGGTGGATCTAGTCCTGTCAGCCCAGGAGCATCAGCTTTGTGGACTGATGCACCCAGGTGGTAAAAGCTGGGGTTATTTTATCATGCTTTTTTGACCCTAAGGCGACTTGTGGTGTACCAGTGCAAATCACATTAGAGTATTTGCATAATAATGAGATGCAAAATATAAATAATCCACGGCAACATAAAATACTGCCAAACAGCACAACAAAATTTTAGTCAAGTGGTGTTAGGCCAAATAGTTAAGGCCCTAACAATGATTGGTGAATTCACCCCCCCCCCCCCCCCCCTGCCGTGACCATGTTGTAAAAGTTAAATTGGACACTGCTGTTTTGAATTTCTGGGTAATGGAATGAGAGGTTTCACAGAGATCTCCCTCCTCTCCTATTCTCTTTAATGTTTCTTGTCAACACCATCTTGGATGTCCACAAATCAGCTTGGTTTTCAGGATTTTCACAATGAATATGCATGAGATTTATTTGCATTCACTGCCTTCCATTGCATGCAAATAAATCTTACACTGTACATATTCATTGTGGAAATCCTGAAAAATCAAGCTGTGTTGTGGACCTTGAGGACTGATTGAGGACCCCTGTTTTAGAGGATTTAATAAGAAATCTTGGATTAATAAATTCCTATGCTGACGATTTTCAAGATTTGTTCCTCATAAAAATTCTATTAGCAATACTTTTGCTATCACAGAAAACCCTCTTTGCAAGATCTGCATTTGGACAGCACATAATTTGCTGAAATTGAAAACAGATAAAACAGAAATATATTTGTATAATATGTTAGGAAATAAACTTTCTAAAACAGGACCAGGACCATTAGGAATAATTTTTCATCAAAAATTTGTTGTTCGGGCATCTTCATTGATTCAGAGATTACTATAGAGAGACAGGTTAGTCCAATTGTTAGAAAGACATAAATTTAAGAATGCCTATCTCTGGTTAATCTGAGACAGTTAGTACAAGCTAATTTAATAATCCCACTTAATCCCGTGTAAACCACGTTACGAGAACCCTCACAGCCTAAGCTGTGGGGGTAATAACATTGACTAAAGGCAAAAGTCAGTCAAGTATGGAAGGGCATAGGCGGTTGAAATGAGGGGAAGGTGAGGGTGATGGGCAGGGCAGAAGAGAGTAGGCAGGTTAGCAACAGGAGGGAAAGGAAAGGGATTGGTTAAAGAAGGAGGAAGGGGATTGGTGGAAAAGGGAGAAGATTAGATAGGGTAAGAAGGGTTTGGCGCACAAAAGACATTATGTGGGAGGGTAGGAGAGGGTTAGGGTGGATAGAGGGGGGTTTTGATGAGGGAATCTAAATTGTGTACCTGGGGGCCTGGTGGAGAGCTGCAGAGCGTCGTCGTTGGTTTCTGGAGCAGTGCGAGGTCACTTCCGGTTTCATCAGCGAGAGGAGCGGGAGGTCTCCCTGATTGTTGCAGAGAAGGCGGTACGGTTGATTGGGGGGGAGGGGTGGCTGTCGGAGCGACGAGTGTCGGGAGCGGGGCGGTAGGTGTGGGAGCGGAACAGGCAGGTAGTGGGGAACGTGAACCAATGGAGGGCTGATTGAGGTGTTTGGAGTGGAAGCGACAGAAGTGTGTGAACAGCACTTGGGGTGGGGTACTTGGTTGAGGAGTGAAGCAAGGGCGTTGGAGAGACAAGTGGGGGGGCGGGGACAGTAGTGGTGTGTGTTGGATTATTTGTAGTAAATAATTAGCAGATTTTAGTACACACAGCTTCAGCTTTAGAAATGTTAATTTCTTTCTTCATCTCTCTCTCATACACCCCTGAATAATTCACTGCTGAGTCACTTTAAAGTTGAAGTAACAAAACATCTGTTTACTCACAGTTTGTAGTTAGATTATAATCAGACAGGCTTATATATACATATTACTATACATTTGTATTATCAGCTCCTTCCATGTGCTTAGATGGTAATGGATGCTCACACCACCATAGATCCTCTCAGGTTAGGAGAGATCATGAGCTCCATGTGCTCCATGTGCTGCATCTGCTGCATCTATCCCCCACAGGAAGTTGCATAGCTGTGTGACCTCTCTAAGTAATTCACATCAGAGGTCACAGAGTAATCACAGAGAAATAATAGGTGACAGGCAATGCATGTAAAATACAATAAATTCCAACAAACCCCTTCTCATGCATAACTGTCATGCAATTATTTATTCATACAAAGTCCAAGCTTTATACGCAGATTCACAAATGTTCTCTGGGTAACGGTTTGGTCATGATGTCAGCTGTCATCTCACTGGTGTGACAATAGTGTAGACTGATGACCCCTTCTTTCGCCAACTCTCGCACGTTGTGGTATTTCGTTGCGATGTGCTTGGTGCGTGACTGAACCTTGTCATTCTGTGACAGTCGGATGCAGCTCTGATTATCTTCCATTATCTGGATTGGTCTCTTTTCAGCTATTCCGAAATCCAGCAAAAGTTTTTCAATCCACATCAGTTCTCTGCACGCTTCCGATACAGCCACGTATTCAGCTTCTGTAGAAGACAAACTCACAATACTTTGTTTATGACTGGCCCATGAAATTTGTACATTTCCATACATAAACACATATCCACTTGTGGATTTATAATCAGAATGATCCCCTGCCCAATCTGAATCACAGTAACATATTAGTTTTGGATTACTATTGGCTGAAATCTTTAATTTACAATCAATGGTACCCTTTAAATACCTTACCATCCTTTTAACTGCAGTCCAATCTGATTTGGTAGGTGAGCTGACCCTTCTGCTCAAAATTCCTACTGCATTTGCTATATCAGCCCTGTATGTGGTAGCTAGATATAAAAGCTTACCTATGGCTGATCTATATTGGATGTTATCTGGTAAAGGTTCTCTTACTGTTTCATCCTTCAGAAAATCAGTGATCATGGGAGTGCTTACAACTTGGGCATCTTGCATACCTAAACTTTCAATAAGCTCATTTATTTTCTGCTTCTGGCTTAGAAGATAAGAACCATCATTTTGTTTCTCAATTTCTATACCAAGATAGTATGACACATTACCCAGTTCTTTTATCTCAACATTCTGGTTTAAACACTTTACAATGTCCTTGTACTCTTGCTCACTTTTGCTTGCAATGAGCAGATCATCAACAAAAGCTAAAATGTATGCATATTGTCCATTTGTGCACCTAGTGTACAAGCATTTATCTGCTTCACCTTGCTTAAATCCTAAATTTGTCAATATTTCATGCAATTTTTCATTCCAACATTTTGCACTTTGCTTTAATCCATAAAGACCTTTGTTTAATTTACACACTAGCTGTCTTTGTTTTGTATTTATGAAACCTGTTGGTTGTTCCATGTACAAGTCTTCAGTTATATCTCCATGAAGAAACGCTGTTTTCACATCAATGTGTTTGACTTGCATGCCTTTTGAGACTGCAATGCTCAGAAGTGTTCTGATTGTCGTGTGTTTCACTACAGGTGCAAACACTTCATCAAAATCTTCTCCATATTTTTGAAGATATCCCTTTGCCACTAATCTGGCTTTATACCGTTCCACTTTTCCTTGTGCATTCCTTTTTAACTTGAATACCCATTTGCATCCTATAGCTTTCTTGCCAGGAGGTAATTTTGTAAGAATCCAAGTATTATTTTTATCCAATGCATCAATTTCTTCTTGTGCAGCTTTATGCCATTCAGCAGCTTCTTCTGCTGGCATTTTCTCAATCTCATCCCATGTTAAGGGCTCTTGAGCTTCTGCTGACTTTGTTAGGTAAGACAGTCTTGGGGGTGGAACACCTTTGTTTTCCCTGGATGAGCGTCTGACAACAGGTTGGTCTGACCTTTCCGCATCCTCTAAATCTGAGAGTTCTTCTCCAATTGATTCCCCTTCTCCAACTGTACTGTCTTCTTCAATGATCCTTTCTGTGTCTGTTTCCTCTGCCTGTTCCTCGTTAGATACAGGTGAGTTGCTTTCAGACATCTGCCTTGGTATGGCATTTATATACACTGGCATGTCTATTATGGTTCTAGTTTCATATTCTGGATGATAAGGCTCATCTGGGATAATCCAGCCTTTATCAACCCTTTTGTTTTCATCAAAATATGTAACATGTCTTATGCCAACAATGCCAGTTTTCAGATTCAAAATTCTATATCCTTTGTGTCCTGGAGCATAGCCAACTAAAATGCCCCTTTCTGTTGTGGAATCCAGCTTATGCCTTCTTTGCTTTGGTATATGAGCATATGCTGTACTTCCAAATGTTCTTATGTGTGACAGGTTTGGCTTCCTACCATGCCATGTCTCATGTGGTGTGCGCTCAGCGCCTTTAGTTGGCATTCTGTTTTGTAGGTACACTGCTGTGAGAATGGCTTCCCCCCATAGTCTTTTAGGGAGATTGCTATCTGACAGCATACATCTGGTCATTTCCACAAGTGACCTAAATTTTCTCTCTGCAACAGAATTTTGCTCTGGTGTATAAGCTACTGTTGTGATATGTTGAATGCCTTCTTGTTCTAGAAATGTGCGCATGCTTTGTGAAGTGAACTCACCACCATTGTCGGTCTGAAGAACCTTTGGTTTTCTTTCAAATTTATTGCTCACCATGGCTACGTATTTCTTCAGCATGTCTGTGACTTGACTTTTCTCTTTCAGCAAATAGGCCACACAATATCTAGAGAAATCATCCAAGAATATTAGCACAAATCTGTTATTTCCCAATGATGGGATATTAAACGGTCCACATAAGTCACTGTGTATTAAGTCCAGTACTTTATTACTCCTATTTCCTGTGTATGCAGGAAATGAGGGTCTCACACCTTTTTGAGTAACACAGTCTATGCATTTCTCCATTTTACCAGCATCTGCACTTATCTGAATGCCGGTGGCCAGTTGCTTACTGTAAAGATCCTGGATCACCTTAGAATCACGATGTCCCAGGCGGCGATGCCAGATTTCCAGACTACATTTACCATCATTCTTCCTTACTTGCGCCATATGTGAGGCTTCACCTGAAATGTTCAGCTTATAAACATCATTATGCATAAAAGCTTCAGCATACACTTCATCATTTTTAGAGATTGTGCACTTACTATTTTCAAAATGAATCACAAATCCCTTCTTATCTAATGTAGATACACTAAGCATATTGCAAACTGCTTGGGGAATATACAAGACATCACTTACAGGAATTTCTTTAACTTCATTAGACACTTTGCATTTTAAGAATCCAATACCTTTTGCTTGGATCTTAGCAGTCCCTGCGTTTGCAGTTTTAAGAATACCTTCCTCTGGACACATTTCCTGAAAGAAATTCTTACAATTGGTTAAATGGCATGTACTCCCCGAATCCAAAATCCAAGTACTTTCATTTGAATTATTATTTACCATAGTCAAAGATTTTTCTGCCATTAGAAAGCCCTTGTGTTTATCTTTGTCCTTCATACATTTCCTGGTTTGAAAATTCTTTAGTTCCATTGGCTTAGGTGAGCTAGAGGGAGTGTTTTGTGTTTCCTTACACCATTTAGATACATGTCCCTCCTTTCCACATGAGTAGCAAATCAGCTTGCCCTTGGGTGGAGTTTTCCCATAGCTCCACCTTCCTCTGTTCTTTGCCAAGAAATTTGTTTCATTTCTCTCTGACTGACTTTGAGAACACATCTCCTCAGAATCATTTATTATGCATTCCTGCCTTAGTTTTGATGTTGTCTGTTCAAAAGATTGCCCTTCAATGGCCTCATTTACAGACCTAAAAACATCAAACTTCTTTGATAGTGAGGTAAAAAGAAATGCTCTTTTCAATGCATCACACATGGGAATTCCAGAAAGTTCTAGTTTTTGAAATGAAGACATAAGATGCATAATGTGATCATTACATTTACTTTTATCCCTTAATTTGGTTTCATTCAACTCTGCTAACCAAATTGGTTGCTGCTTTGCATATGTAGTTGCATACATAGTTCTCAGTTTATATAAAATGTCCTTTGGTGTATCTTTTCCCTCCACTAATATGGCTTGTTTCTCTGAGAGAGCTTCCAAAAGCATGCACTTCACATAATAGTTTGCATTGTCCCATTCAGCCATATTTTCAGCTGTTCTGTCTTGGTCTAAGCATATATCTAATCTTTTTGCTCGAAGGAGACATATGAATCTTAGTTCCCACTGCTGATAATTAAACTCAGTTAATCTAGGCACCTTGAGAGAATAGAAAAATGGTGAATTTCTTCCCTCAGCCATTTTCTTAGCCTTCTGTCTGCTGTGTGGGGGGAGAGAGAGACAGACTGAATCTTTCCTTTAAAACTTAAGAGAAAAAATGTGGCCTTTTTTTCTGCCTGGTAATATTTCTCTTCTTTTTCAATTCCTGGACCCTGGGCCCATAACCCTTTTTGTTGGATTATTTGTAGTAAATAATTAGCAGATTTTAGTACACACAGCTTCAGCTTTAGAAATGTTAATTTCTTTCTTCATCTCTCTCTCATACACCCCTGAATAATTCACTGCTGAGTCACTTTAAAGTTGAAGTAACAAAACATCTGTTTACTCACAGTTTGTAGTTAGATTATAATCAGACAGGCTTATATATACATATTACTATACATTTGTATTATCAGCTCCTTCCATGTGCTTAGATGGTAATGGATGCTCACACCACCATAGATCCTCTCAGGTTAGGAGAGATCATGAGCTCCATGTGCTCCATGTGCTGCATCTGCTGCATCTATCCCCCACAGGAAGTTGCATAGCTGTGTGACCTCTCTAAGTAATTCACATCAGAGGTCACAGAGTAATCACAGAGAAATAATAGGTGACAGGCAATGCATGTAAAATACAATAAATTCCAACAGTGTGTGTGAGTCTGCGGACAGTGAAGGGGGGGCTGACTGGCAGTTTTAGTTGTGGTAATTTGGGTGCAGTGGGTTGAGAGGGAGCGAGTGTGGGGAGATTTATGATGGTACATCGAGGAGGGGTTGTCACAGGGGGTGAATTGGGTGGGGAATAGAGGGTCTGAGTGTGGGCAAAACGGAAGGGGAAGGGATTGGTGGTTTATGTGGAGAAGTAAGAGGTGATTGGGAGAATTGAGTTGGGGAAGTGAGGCAGGGGCTGTTGGGTAGGGTGTGTGGGGCGCAGTGAGGTGGTGTGATTGGGATACTTTGGGTGTGTTTGTGAGGATGGGTCCCAAGAAAGTGGTAAAAGGTGGGGGAAAAGTGAGTGGGAATAGGAAAAATTGTATGGGAGGGGCAGTTTCTGGGGGTAGGGATATGCATATGGGGAGAGAGGTGGAAAGTGTGGTAGGGGGCCCGTGGTGGACTGCTAGTGGAAACAGGGTGTCAAGTGGGCTGGAGCCTGGAGCAAGAGAGAGCTGAATAGATGGCAATGGGTGCGTCTGCAGGACTTGGAAGGAGTGCTGGTGTTCAGATGCGAGATGAGGGTCCAGGCGGGGATGAAGCTGGTGAAGATCCACTAGAGGGGCCTTCTACGGGGAGAGCTACTGGTGAGTTGGAGGAGTTCGGTGCAGTTGGGTATGGAGTGGGGAGGGAGGGAGTGCAGTTGCGGGAGGGGATTCGGGAAAGGAGTGGTAGGGAAAAACGGGTGCATGGTTGGGGTTTGCGGAAGAAGTTAAAGAATAAGAAATTTTTGCGTAATTTGTGTCACGTAGTAAAGAGATTGGAACAGGACAAACGGCAGAGGAAGGGAGTGATCGGTGACCCGTTGCAGGTTTGGGAATCATCGGACTCCTGGGATTCCTCGGGGGCGTCTTCCTCCTCTTCTGAAGAGGGGGAGGAGGACGGATTAGGGTGACTGGTGTGGGGAATTCTCAGATTGTGGATGTGTGTGCGGGTTCGAGGTTGGGTCATACATTATGTAATAATGCACCTTTGGATAGTTATATCACGGTGAAGTGGAGGCAGCGAATTTTAAGGGGTAAATTTATTGATTTATTTGCATTGCTGGCGCATGATAAGGATGGTAATGGGGGGAAGGATGAGGGGAAAGAAGAAGGAAAAAAGAAGAAAGGGAGAGTCGCAAAGACTATTATGAATTGGTTGTTGAGCTTTCATGTTTTTACAAGTATGTTGGGAGCTAAGAAGCCTGAGTTGTAGCCGGGTTTGTGGAGATATTGTGATTTAATATTAAGAGCATATAGAATGTATGGAAGTTGGGGTTGGGTTAACTATGATGAGCAGTTTAGGTGGAGTTTAGCACGGGATAAGTTTGAGAATTGGGGTATACGTGATGTGGATTTGTGGATTGCAAATTTTACACCCACGCTT
The DNA here is from genome assembly GCF_901765095.1 of Microcaecilia unicolor. Classification (NCBI taxonomy): domain Eukaryota; kingdom Metazoa; phylum Chordata; class Amphibia; order Gymnophiona; family Siphonopidae; genus Microcaecilia; species Microcaecilia unicolor. The sequence continues at coordinate 159,029,039 of NC_044040.1, read as the reverse complement.
AATGTTCCCTTTCGTATGGGAGCCTCTGCTGGAATTCCCGGATATGGTAGTGGCTCCGGGGGAAGTGCCGGGGGAGTGGAGGAGGAGTTGGAGCGAGTGGATTTGGGGGGTAAAGGGAGTGTTCCCGGTAATGCGTGTTTTCAATTTAATGCAGGAAGATGTAGCCGGGCTTCCTTTAGATTTAAGCATTGTTGCACCATCTGTCAGGGACTTCACCCGGCGTTTAAATGTCTCAGAGGAGGATTTGCAGGTAGAGGAAGGTTGGGTCGCGGAGGATTTCCAAGTGGACCTGGTTTGGGTTGGCAAGGCCCCTTCTCCCATTAATCTGTTGGCTTTAAATACCTGGTTGCACCGGTATCCGTGTAGTGGGGATGCATATTTGCTTTGGGTTGGGATTTCTGAAGGTTTTCCGATACCGTATGACGGACCGCTGTTGGATCATAAGTGTGAAAATTGCGTATCAGTGGTTCAACATTCGGAGGTGGTTAAGAAAAAGTTGTTGAAAGAGTTGAGTCTTGGTAGGATTGCTGGACCTTTTGTTGACCCTCCAATTCCAAATTTGGTCATATCCCCATTGGGTGTGATAACGAAGAAAGAACCAGGTTCCTTCCGGTTGATTCATAATTTGTCTTATCCGGTGGGTTATGGTGTCAATGCTTTTATTGATCCGGAATTGTGTTCGATGCAATATGCAAGTTTTGAGCAGGCGGTGGATTTGGTAAGGAGGATGGGAAAAGGTGCGTTGATGGGAAAAGCAGCTATTGAGTCAGCTTTTCGTTTGCTGCCAGTGCACCCAACTGCGTTTAGGTTGCTGGGGTTTAAATTTGCAGGCAAGTTTTATTTTGACAAATGTTTGCCTATGGGGTGTTCGATTTCATGTAATTATTTTGAGGCATTTGCTACATTTTTACAGTGGGTAGTGCAACAGGTTAGTGGTTTGGATTCTATGGTTCACTATCTGGATGATTTTCTATTTGTTGGTCCAGAGAATTCGGATCGGTGTGCTGCGCTGATGTCAGCATTTAGTACGGTAGCAAAGGAGATGGGTGTACCTTTGGCAGCGGATAAAAGTGAAGGCCCGGTCACTCAGTTGGTGTTTTTGGGAATTGAACTAGACTCTGTGAGAATGGAGTCACGTTTGTCCAGCAAAAAGATTATTGCGTTACGGGAGGAGATTGAGCGGGTGTATACCAAGCGTAAGGTGACCTTGAAGGAAATTCAGTGCTTGCTGGGACATTTTAATTTTGCTATAAGAGTGATTCCAATGGAAAGAGTATTTTCCAGACGGTTAGCATTACTGGCAATGGGGCTGAGGCGGAAGCATTTTAAGATGCGTTTGACACAAGCAGTGCGGGCGGATTTGCAGTTGTGGAAAAACTTTTTGTCAGTGTTTAATGGCATCTGTATATGGCAGGACGTAGTAGTTTCTAATGTGAATTTGCAATTATTTACTGATGCATCAGGGGCAATAGGATTTGGGATTTATTTTGGAGGTGCATGGTGTGCGGAGGTTTGACCTCAATGGTGGAAAGAGATGGGATGGTGTGCGAATATTTCTCTGTTGGAATTATTTCCGATTTGGGTGGCATTGTGTCTATGGGAAAGGAGATTGAGGAATAGGAGGATTGTCTTCTATTCGGACAATATGTCAGTGGTATGGGCCATCAATAAGCAATATTCGCGTTATCCGCTGTTGATAGAGCTGCTGCGGTTAATCGTTTTGAAATGTTTACAATTGAATTTCAACTGCTAGACATGTGCCTGGTGTGTCCAATGAGATTGCTGACACTTTATCTCGTTTCCAGCTACATCGTTTCAGAGCTTTGGCCCTGTCCGCCGTCTGGGATCCCACAAGGATGTCCGAAGATTTGTTGCGCAATTTTCGAGAGGTTGTGAAACATTGCTGATGAGAGCGCTAGCTCTGAATACGTGGAAGGCATATGGAGTTGGTTGGCATAGATTCTTAACGTTTTTGGAAGAACAGGATTGGGAATTGGTTTTTCCGATTGGAGAAGAGAAAGTGGTTCGATTTATTGCCTTTGCAATGGAGAGAGAATGGTCATTTGGGATGGTTTCCCAGACGATTGCCACGATAGCATTTGTTGCTAAATTGCTGGGTTGGACAGATCCAGCGGGAACTTATTTGATCCGCAAATTATTGTGCAGTTATTCAAGGAAGACAAAGAATTTAAGGATGAAGAGGGTTAGGCTGCCACTGTTCTATGTGCAGATGGTGCAGTTGTGTAAAGTTTTACCAAGGATTTGCTTCTCGGAATACGAAGTAAGGTTATTTCAAGTGGCGTTTGTGGTGGCTTTCTTTGCTGCTTGCAGTGTGGGGGAATTGGTGGTTTCCTCTAAGAGGGCAGAGAGTCTTGAGGGAGATGTGATTGTAGAGAAGGGAGTGTTGCGTTTGTATTTACGTAAGTCAAAAACGGATCAGGCTGGAAAGGGCACGTGGATTATTTTGAGGGAAGCTAAGGGTTTGGAATTTTGTCCGGTGCAATGTGCAGTGGATTACAATGGGATAAGGACGGTTGGTGGGGAGGTTTGGTTGGTGCATAAAAATGGTATCCCACTGACTAGGTATCAGTTTGCAGCTGTGCTCAAAAAGGGTCTCAGACAGATGGGTTTGGAGCCTGAGGAGTATGGAACGCACTCATTTAGAACTGGAGCGGCATCTAACGCAGCTCGGGGGGGGTGGGGTTCGCAGGCTTTGATACAGCGTTTGGGGCGGTGGCGTTCTAACCGATATAAAGGGTATATTCAAGAAGGGAAAGTGAATATTGCATGTTAACTGTTTTAGTTTATTTTGCAGATCGATTGCCTCCTGACATTTGCGAGTGGATTTGTGGCCAATCATATGTCTTCTGGGCGCACAAGCGGGCTCGGGAGTCCAAGTGGGGATCCAACTTGGGACTCGTGGAATTCGGTATTTGGATTCGATGGTTGACCATACGAGGCATGATGTGGAAGCAGTTGGTGCCAGCATTGCTACAAGCCCAGAGATTTTCATCCCCAGTTTTAATTTGTATTCATTGGGGGGGTAATGATTTATGTAATATAAAGGGAGTTGATTTAATTCGGGTTATCAAAAAAGAATTATTAGAGGTGATGTGCTATTTCCCAGAGGCGATGATTGTATGGTCACATATAATTCCCAGACGAGTGTGGAGGGGGGCTCATAATTCTAAGGGCATTGAACGTTTGCGGTGTAGGGTGAATGGGGAAATGTCTTAATTTATGGGAAGAATGGGGGGTTTAGTGTTGGTGCATGAGTTGATTTCTGCGGATTGCGCAGGATTATATAGAAAAGATGGAGTTCATCTTTCGGAGATTGGGATTGATATATTTTTGAGTACACTCCAGGATCTCTTGGAGGATTGTTTAACCAAGGATTTGGCGGCAGCTTATATGGTGGGGGAGCGGTGACAAGATGTAATCTGTCACCGCATGTGGCCTGTTTGAGGGGTTAAAAGGCACCAGAGGCAGTTAAAGGAATATTTTGAAATATATGGAATGAAAAGAACTCGGGGGCGGCACCGCCATGAGTAAGATGTGGCTTGATGGCACCGTAAGTCACATGGGGAGAAGGGGGATAATGTGGGGGAAAAGTGAGCCAGTTTCGTTACCGAATGGCTTAACACTATTGAACCACTATGGGCAATTAACCTGGTTTAAAAGATTGATATGTTACAAAGACAATGTTAAGTGAGGTTGAGATTTACTGATGTTTGGTGAATAAAGCTGCAGCCAAATTTTATTACAAAGAAAGTGTTATGGTGTTATTTGATTTACTAGCAGGAGTGTGTGAAAGGGACTGACTGAAGTGCGAATGTCAATGTTTAAGTAATTTATCTCAGAAAAGTCTATCCTAGCAACAATCTCTCTCAAAAGCACTGCCACTAAAATGATTCTGGGTGGGAAAAGTTGGGACAGAGTTTCTTTTTTACATTGTTCGCTATACTAGTTGCCAACTGGAAAGATAAATTATATGTAAACTTCTCCTAATAGTGTTTAGCATACTGCCCAATACTGGCCACAAATGAATTCAGAAATATTGTCACCAAACCAAAGAGGCAGGTGCCCTGCACAAAGCCTTCTTCTGTGTGTTAAACCTACGTACGACTTGGCACATCTTAGTATAAGGGTCTCTCCTTTTTCCTAAATCCTTCCTCCATCTCAACCACTAGTCTATATTTCTCTGTTCTCTCTCCATTCTCCACTTATCTCATCTCCTTAAAAAAAATTTGACAAAACTGTCAATGGAAAACATATGCTGTGCAGATATCCCTTTTTCTTATGAACATTAACTTGATTATATGCATAATTTGTGTATGAATAGTGTGTCCACAAATAGCAGACTTGGTCATCAAATAATTCTACACATTTGAACTTAGGCGTCCTAACCTATAGAGAGAAGCAATTCTGCCCTGCAATGGCAAAAGAAAGCAAGATTTTCAGTAAAAAAATAAATAAAAAATTGGCACTTGCTTCCTTTTGCCATTGCTGGGAAGAAGTATCCAGCACTATATGAAAATCTTAGGTTTGTTTTAAACTATTTACATTAAAGTACTGCATTAGTGATAGTTCTGTGCACGTCCACTGTTGGAAAACGTCCACACCCAACATTGACTGGATAGCAGAATGTTCCATTTTGCAGGGTCTGGTAACATCCCACAGTATTTCTCTGTCACTAAACCATCTGTGCATGCTGAATGACAGTTGCCAGCTTTTTAAAATCCTTTTTAAAGCACTAGAACCTCCTTCATGTTAAACAGCTTTTGACACCATCAAAATCACACATATGCTACCTATTATACCTTACAATATCTTTTTCAGTAGCCCTAAAGCTAGTTTGGTTATTTTAAAAGTAGTAAAATGTATGTTACATTTTGGCATGAACATTAATATCTTCAGGCTAAGAATTTAACAGGATTTTTTTTTTTTTTAGTGAAAGGTTTTTATTCACAAACAGCCACAGGATGAACACTCAATTAGTTCTTGTAAAATGAGAAAATGGCTCAAAGATAAGTAAATCTGTTTAGGGAAGTTCCAAGCAGTATATACTGTTCTACATTAATGATTTAGCTGAATAGTGGGCTTTGTCAGCCTATTCATACCAACAGTTTGAAGTATGCAATAAGTTCCAGCACTACTTCTGCATAGCTAATGTAAAGAGCTGTATCCACAGTAGAGAATGACATGGGGACCCACAGTAACCGCGGGGATGGGGGTTGGAGACGGGGTCAGAGCCTGTGAGGATGGGGACAAACTTTGTCCCCGTGTCACTTTCTACTTTGAAGGCTGTTAATGAACTGGACTGTTATGTTTGATTGATGCAAACGACAATATTTTTATTATTTAGAAAAAACAAGCAATCATGCTGGCCACAGCTAGCAAAATTTGCATGGGGGATCCTGTACATCCTGCTACCGGCACATCTTCTAAGAAGACAGTTTCTATTGCAGGAGGGACTGTGGAAGACAAGAGAGCTAGACTGAATCCTGAGATTGCTGAAGACTTCTTATTCATCCACAGATTGAAAAAATCATAACAGTGCTTCATAGGGTATATTTCTCCCCTCTAGGGCATACAGAACAGATTGTATTTTGTCTGAAAATAACAAGCAGCAGCATAAGGAGTGTCAAAGCAAATGCAAGGCGCAGATAAAGAAGGCCAAGAGGAATTACGAGAAAAAGATAGCATTAGAGGCAAAAAAACATAGTAAAAATCTTTTCGGTATATTAAAAGCAGGAAGCCGGCAAAAGAATCTGTTGGGCCGCTGGATGACCGAGGGGTAAAAGGGGCGATCAAGGAAGACAAAGACATAGCAGAGAGACTGAATGAATTCTTTGCTTCGGTCTTTACCGAGGAAGATTTGGGTGGGATACCGGTGTCGGAAATGGTATTTCAAGCGGATGAGTCGGAGAAACTTACTGACTTCACGGTAAACCTGGAGGACTAATGGGGCAGTTCAGTAAACTGAAGAGTAGCAAATCTCCTGGACCGGATGGTATTCATCCTAGAGTACGGATAGAACTGAAAAATGAGCTTGCGGAGCTACTGCTAGTGATATGCAACTTATCCTTAAAATCGAGCATGGTACCGGAAGATTGGAGGGTGGCCAATTTAACGCCGATTTTTTAAAAAGGCTCCAGGGGAGATCCGGGAAATTATAGACCGGTGAGTCTGACGTCGGTGCTGGGGAAAATCGTAGAGGCTATTATTAAAAACAAAATTACAGAGCACATCCAAGGACAAAATTACTGAGACCAAGTCAGCACGGCTTTTGTGTGGGGAAATCTTGCCTGACCAATTTACGTCAATTCTTTGAAGGAGTAAACAAACATGTGGACAAAGTGGAACCGGCTGATATTGTGTATCTGGATTTTCAAAAGGCGTTTGACAAGGTACCTCATGAAAGGCTACAGAGGAAATTGGAGGGTCATGGGATAGGAGGAAATGTCCTATTGTGGATTAAAAACTGGTTGAAGGATAGGAAACAGAGAGAGTGGGGTTAAATGGGTAGTATTCACAATGGAGAAGGGTAGTTAGTGGGGTTCCTCAGGGGTCTGTGCTAGGACCGCTGCTTTTTACTATATTTATAAATGATTTAGAGATGGGAGTAACTAGCGAGGTAATTAAATTTGCTGATGACACAAAGTTATTCAAAGTTGTTAAATCACGACAGGATTGTGAAAAATTACAAGAGGACCTTACGAGACTGGGCGGCTAAATGGCAGATGACGTTTAATGTGAGCAAGTGCAAGGTGATGCATGTGGAAAAAAGAACCCGAATTATAGCTACGTCATGCAAGGTTCCACGTTAGGAGTTACAGACCAAGAAAGGGATCTGGGTGTCGTCGATAATACACTGAAACCTTCTGCTCAGTGTGCTGCTGCGGCTAGGAAAGCGAATAGAACGTTGGGTATTATTAGGAAAGGTATGGAGAACAGGTGTGAGGATGTTATAATGCCATTGTATCGCTCCATGGTGTGACCGCACCTCGAGTATTGTGTTCAATTCTGGTTGCCGCCTCTCAAGAAAGATATAGTAGAATTGGAAAAAGTGCAGCGAAGGGCGACTAAAATGATAGCGGGGATGGGACGACTTCCCTATGAAGAAAGATTAAGGAGGTTAGGGCTATTCAGCTTGGAGAAGAGACGGCTGAGGGGAGACATGATAGAGGTATATAAAATAATGAGTGGAGTGGAACAGGTGGATGTGAAGCATCTGTTCACGCTTTCCAAAAATACTAGGACTAGGGGGCATGCGATGAAACTACAGTGTAGTAAATTTAAAACAAATCAGAGAAAGTTTTTCTTCACCCAACGTCTAATTAAACTCTGGAATTCGTTGCCGGAGAAAGTGGTGAAGGCGGTTAGCTTAGCAGAGTTTTAAAAGGGGTTGGACGGTTTCCTAAAGGACAAGTCCATAAACTGCTACTAAATGGACTTGGGGAAAAATCCACAATTCCGGGAATAACATGTATAGAATGTTTTACGTTGGGAAGCTTGCCAGGTGCCCTTGGCCTGGATTGGCCGCTGTCGTGGACAGGATGCTGGGCTCGATGGACCCTTGGTCTTTTCCCAGTATTGCATTACTTATGTACCCCTGGACATTTTAACAGGGTGGATTAGGATTCCTTGGGGCAGTACAAGTCAGCTATTGTTGGGGTTGGAAGGGTAGAAGGTGGTGGTGGTAAGAGAGTTTATTATAGCGGCTCATTGTTATTGTTGTTTTCTATTTGTAATTTATAAACAACAGTTCCACAGCATACCTGTTCCTTTTTATACTTTAATAAAAAAGATTTAAATATAAAATCATAAGTGTTTGAGGCTTCTGCAGATGAGAACAGAGCCCACAGGGATGGGGTGGGGACAGGGACAGAACCTGCAGGGATGGAGTTGGAGATGGGGCGGGGACAGGGACAAATTTTATCCCTGTGTCATTCTCTAGTCCACAGACATATATTAACATTGCAAAAGTTACATGTTCTAAAAAGCCTTCCATTACTGTATGTGCATCTTCTTGTGCAGGATTGTAACAAAATGAAGAAAAAATGTATTCTGCTCAACATTTAGCCCATGATGGTCAGTGATTGTTTTTAAATACGGACTGCCTAGGGCAGAATTGGCTATGCATATCCAATGCCAGGCCTTGTCTGGGCACCGGCACTAAATAGCTGGGGCCAATACAACATCTTATGGCCACTGAAGCTTATGCAGGTCCCAAATCTGCATAACAGGAGGTGTTCTTCAGCCTTTCCAATCCTGCCCCCTCCCCCCCAAATCAAACGGTAGTCCCAGCCTGAGTCGCCTCCCTTCCCAAAGCAGATTAGTTCAGTTTCACATTCAGGGCCACTCTCACCTCACTCATCTATTGTTCACCTGGAGTCGAGCTTAGGAGTGGGTCTATGGTCTGGAATAGCAATCTGGAAGTTTGGGAGGCACTCACACCCTTGTGCTCAAAGATGCATGGTAGTCACAGCTTATGCAAACTCAAACAGTTTTCTCCTCCTCTCAGCACAAATTCAATCTCTGCGGGCTCAGACCCTCTTCTGGTCTGACCTTCCCCCCCCCCCCCCCCCCCCCCCCCCCCCCCCTTCTTGATCTACCCTAGTCCTGGGACCGAGCTCTCCCTAGCTCCAATCCCCTGCTCCCAGGCTGGGTCTCTCCTCTGCCCACCCGTAGAACACAAAGTATCCTGGTTGCCACTTTCAGAAGCCGCAACCCATCTTACAACCAGTGATCACACTCCTCACTTAGGATTCCTCTTTTCTCTTCCTGATCTCTTGGCAGGAAACCATCAGGCAACCAAAGACAACCCTCTATAGGCATAATTCCAACCTTTATCCCCACTGTCACTCTCCCCTACCCCCCCCCCCCCCCCTTTTCATTCTCTACAAGGGCAACTCTTTTCTCCTGCATTATATTTCTTCCCACCCAGGGACATCCTACCACTCCAGCCCTCTAGCAGGGAAATACCCCCTCCAGGAGTGAAGGAGTGGCCTAATGGTTAGTGTAGCGGATTGCGGACCTGGGGAACTGGGTTCAATTCCCTCTGCAGCCTGATGGTCGGCAGTGGGTTAAGATCCTGGGGAACCAGATTCAGTTCCCTCTGGAGCTCCATGTGACCCTGGGCAAGTCACTTAACTCTCCATTGCCAAAGGTACAACAGCAGTACAATGTACTACTTAGATTGTGAGCCCTCTAGGGACAGACCCAGTACCTGTAAAATGAAACTGTAAACTGCTTAGGTCTAAACAGTATATAAATACTTAAACAAATGAATGAATGAATGAATGAATGAATGAATGAATGAATGAATGAATGAATGAATGAATGAATATCACTTTGGTTAACAACCATTCCCATGGGGTATTACAAATGGATAGCATCAAGGACTACAAATAGCACACTGAGTTAGGATGCAAATTAAAAAAAATAATAATAATAATAATCAGGACGGGCTAAAAAGCCTCACTCCTGGAAGTGACTTGGCAGCTCTGGAACAGTGGTCTAAGAAACAGGAAATTTGGGTGACTTATTTTCACCTTCCAATGCCACTGGTTCAAAGGTGGACTGCCCCAAACAGTGAGATTATATAAATTCACAAAGTTTTACATATAACGAAAGCTGAACAAATGGGAAAAAAAAAATTATATTTAGCTTTCTTTGGTCTTCTGTCAGATACAGACAGATTGGAGAATTGTACAAAGAGTTTTCAAAGGAATTGTAGTAAGATAGTTTTCAAAGGAATTTTGCCATGTAACTTAACAGTTAACTGGGTAAATTCTCCAGGCTAATCCCTTCCCTTGGTATACACACAACTACACTGTATCAAATGGGAAGCTTTATTCATAGGAGACTGTCCTCACCAGACAGAAAAAAACACACACACACAAAATGCATTTTCTTGTTCTTTTAAATATACACTCTTCAGGCACATACATGCATGCAGTCTGTCACTTTTCTGACAAACATGCACCAGATCTGCCAAGTCTCTCGCTTTCAGTGGGAAACTCACTTTTGTGGGTCATCTCCTGCTCAGAAGTCGGGATTTCCCACTGAGTGGCTTCCCCGTCCAGCGGCAGCAAGAAACGCCTTCATAAAGCACCATCTCATGCTGCTGCTAATACCACAGCAGCATAAGATGAAGTTTTATGAAGGCGTTTCCTGCTGTAACTGGATGGCGAGACCACTCCTTTTCCCGCTGGGCGCTGGCTGTGAATCAGCTGTGCTGGGACAGACCAATGAGTTGGGATGGGAGGAGCAATAGGCAGGACAGAGCAGAGCTGGGGTGGGGTGGGCTGGGGCAGGCCCTTTATGTCCTGCTGAGTGAGTTGGCCCGCTTAGCAGCTCTGCATGCACTCTCTCATCTGGTACAGTGCTGTCATAAGCTCATTCAGTTGGAAAAGGGGTTCCAGAGAAATAAACCCCTCCTCTCCCCCCCCAAAAAAAAAAAAACTAGACCAATGAATTTCTGTGGGATAAACAATTCAAGCTTCTGTGCATAGAAATATATATACACAAGGAATTCCTCCATTCAAACTTGCTCTCCCTTGTTTACTGCTCTTTCAATCTCCCCAAACTATTTCCCCCCCCCCCCCCCAAAAAAAAAAAAAGAGAGAAAAATCTACCAACCTACAACTGATATTAGAATGTTTTACTGCTATAATTCATATTTCCTATCTCCAGGTCATTTTTGGCAGTACAACACCTTGGGTGAATTTCTTTTAAAAAAGTAATATATAAATCCTAATAAACTGCACTCCCCCCCCCCCCTCCAATATACACAGACACACAGAGGGGTTGAAAAGAATTCCATAAGCCATGCTCTTCATGCTTTTCCCACTTGTTGCATTTTCAACAATTTCATCATGGATTAAGTGTTTTATTTCTCTTTGGTCTTCTCCCGACTATTCCAACCTCTACTCAGTATCTTTCTATCTTCCCTAGAGAGCTCTGCTAAGTACAACTACTGTCAGTTTTGATTTCTCTTCTGCTGAACAACCATATCATCTGTTCTGTTTTCAAATATCTTCTGATCCCCATTCCAGCAACTCCTATCTCAACTGCTCACTTCCTCCTCAAAATTTATACCACATGCTATCTATACCACTTCCCCTGGGTGCTAGCTTCTTCATTTCTACTGCTGCCTACATTCTCTGTCCTCCCCATGGTGAAAGAAGATGGGATTTTGATATACTGCTTTTCTTTGTTACAATCAAAGCGGTTAACATATTACATACAGGAGCTTATTTGTGCCTGGAGCAATGGAGTGTTAAGTGACTTGCCCAAAGCTGCAGTGGGATTCTTATGCTACCCCACAGTCTCACTGTTTTCCTCATCTAAGCTGCTTGCTAATACTCACATTCAGTGATCATCCTCAAATCAAAACCACATTTCTTCTGGCCTTCTTTCCATTAACATTCTATTCTAAACTCCTCTTTTCTCACCGATGCAGTCCAACATTTTTCATCTGCAATAGTGTCTCCCACTCTCTTCAAACTTCATGCTATTCTCCCTTTCCTTCCTCGAGTGATCACTAAGGGGCTCTTTTACTAGGCCATATTAAATACTAATGGATGCATAACATGAGGAAAAAAAGCCTACCACAAAATACTTTATAATCTGATATTTCAATTCTGCTGAATCCCACAAGGTCCTAAGTGGATTACAAAATAGCATGAAGTGCAAGCACCAGCAAATAACTGGGTAATACACATTCAAAACAAAAAGACAAAAGATTGTCACAGGAATTTGTGAAATAAAGTCTTAAGAGAATGCTAAAAAAAGGAGCATAAGAGTTTAAGGGCCCTGTTTACTAATTTAATATTTTATGTTTCTGTAATTAGGTTCCTGAGACAGGTCTTATTGGCCGAAACACAGCTGTGTCGAGTCTTGTTATACAATAAACTCATAGACCCGTTGAAGCATTGTCTGTTTATTTTTGAGTCATCAGGGACCTGTTTCTTTTGTTTATATATTGCATTATTTTTAAACTCTTTGAGAGAGTAGGCTCAGAGTATGATTCAATTTTCTTTTCCTGAGAATGTTAAAATATTAAGATGCTTAGCCTTATTTGTAATTTTTCCTATCTCCCAAAGGTGGGCAGTATTCTAAGACTTTTAAAAGTTGTTTTGCTTTTCAAGCTGTGCAATGTTTGAACTCTCTTCCAATTAGTCTTAAAAACTTAGGGCCCAGTTTACTAAGTGTTATAGGCACGTTAACCATGTACGTGCCAACAATATCCCTATAGGTGTCTACATGGTTAGCTCGCGTGCTAAGTGTAGGTGCTATAAAAACACCATAAGTATTAAAGTAATAGATTTAACGCACTGTGCATTTGTTTTTTCCATTGACAGCAGACAGTTACACTAGCCTGGGTATTTCTCACTTTTCTGATGTTTGTAACACAATATTGGTTTGCTATACGCACTGTCACTGGGTTTTTCAACCTATATATTTCACCAGTTGGACCATGGGATGAGTCCCGCCGACACTTTAGAAACAAACAGTAAAGGTCTGGTGCTTTACATTCACGATACCAGCTTTTTTCACATTTTTTAGTACACATCGGTAATTTTTATTTAAAGCAGTGACAATTTTTTCCCCTAGAGACGCCAATCCTTTGTGAGATGTTTTTATATCCACTTTTTTTTATTCATCATTCTCAATACAAATTTATCCAGGCAGTACAGCTGATACTTTGCTGACACTTTTCTGACGTCACCCTTGACATCAATTTTGGTGCTTTAATATGATAGTGAAAGCAGAAGATTTCGGAGTTGCGAAGTGATTGTGACCCTCCCTGACCCTCACCCTGATTAGTTTCACCCTGTTAGATGCTGTTCCCCCTGTCTACTCCTTGTATACTTTTCTGAATGTCCTATTTTGTAATTTTACTTAACTTTTTGTAAGCCACATTGTGCCTGCATGAGTGGGAAGAAATGTGGGATATAAGCGAACCATCCTATATAATAATTCTCACCTCCAACGTTCTGAGGCTGCCTGGAACCGTGGAAAAGGAAAGTGGAGTAGATAAAAGTGACATCATTCCTGAAGTGCCACTGATTGGCTGCTATGACATGCTGCAGAAATTTCAATAGACAGGAGTGGAAGTGAACAAAGCAAAACTATGGTAAGCAAGGAAGCCCATTGGTTAATCTCTGATTCCACTCCCCAAAGCAGCCGTCATTCCTATACACACAAAAAAAAGGAAACCTAGGAGCTGCTTCTCATTGCTGTTTTTACAGCTGTTTACACTGGACAAAAGGAGGGGGGAGACACACAGACCCTGCAACTGGGAGGGGGATCACCCCTGCAAATGGAAGACATACGGGGGGGACAACCCTGGAACTGGGAGAGAGGGGGGACCCTGGCACATACTCTCATTCTCACACACATACTCGCACCCAGTCTCACTCTGTCTCTGTCACACACACACATACACTCGCACATTCACACTCTCTCAAACATACACACTCCGAGGAAAACCTTGCTAGCATCCGTTTCCTTTAAAACAGAAACGGGCCTTTTTTTACTAGTAAATAAATAAATAAACATGGGCACCTTAATTTTCAAGTCGCCGTTTCTTGTTTATGTTTCATTTTTTAAGATGCTGTCTTTCTCAATATACAGGAAGCCATTGTTTTGGTGCACAGAGCGTTTTTTTTTCCCATTGGTGACAGACAGTAAGTGTTTATATACCAGTACAGGTATTAACATTCATTTTATGTTTGTAGCACAATCTTGATTTGCTATACACATTCTCATTGGGTTTAACAACTAATATTTTATCTGTTTGGATACGGGGTGAGTCCTGCCGACACGGTCGAAAAATAGTAAGGGTCTGGCACTTTATATTCACGTTTATTTTCAGTCAACGAGCGAGTCACGTTGGCACTTTAGAAATAAACATGTCTAAAGGTCAGTGTGTTATATTCACAATTATTTTCTGTTGTTCTTGAGTACTTATGATGGGGCATATTTTTTAAATATTCTTCCCCGTTAGTAGTTTTGCACATCCACACCTTCTGTGCAATGTCTGCATTGTATAAGACACGTAGGGGTATGTGTAGTAAGGTGTGTTAGCATTTCTAACGCACCTTTAAATTTAAGGCGTGCTAAACACTAACGTGCCTATACATTTCTATGGGCGCATTAGTATTCAACGTGCATAAACCATTCACGCATGTTAAAAACACTAACACGCCCATAGCACACCTTAGTAAACATAGGCATTAGGGCCCTGTTTACTAAGCTATACAGTAGGCACACTAATTTTTTAGCGCGCTAATGACAGAGACACCCATTACATTCCAATGGGTGTCTCTAGCATTAGCGCTCGCTAAAATGATTGCACACCTCCAGCACAGCTTAGTATAAGACGTTGGTGAGGCCCCACCTGGAGTATTGTGTTCAGTTTTGGAGGCCGTATCTTGCGAAGGATGTTAAAAAATGGAAGCGGTGCAAAGAAAAGCTACAAGAATGGTATGGGATTTGCGTTACACGACCTGAACATGTATAACCTGGAGGAAAGAAGAAACAGGGGTGATATGATACAGACGTTCAAATATTTGAAAGGTATTAATCCGCAAACGAACATTTTCTGGAGAGGGGGAGGCGGTAGAACGAGAGGACATGAAATGAGATTGAAGAGGGGCAGACTCAAGAAAAATGTCAGGAAGTATTTCTTCACGGAGAGAGTGGTGGATGCTTAGAATGCCCTCCTGCGGGAGGTGGTGGAAATGAACACGGTAACAGAATTCAAACATGCATGGGATAAACATAAAGGAATCCTGTTCAGAAGGAATGGATCCTCAGGAGCTTAGCCGAGATTGGGTGGCAGAGCCAGTGGTGGGAGGCGGGGCTGGTAGTTGGGAGGCGGGGATAGTACTGGGCAGACTTATACGGTCTGTGCCGGGGCTGGTGGTTGGGAGGCGGGGATGGTGCTGGGCAGACTTGTAAGGTCTGTGCCGGGGCTGGTGGTTGGGAGGCGGGGATAGTGCTGGGCAGACTTGTAAGGTCTGTGCCCTGAAGAGGACAGGTACAAATCAAGGTAGGGTATACACAAAAAGTAGCACATATGAGTTTATCTTGTTGGGCAGACTGGATGGACCGTGCAGGTCTTTCTGCCGTCATCTACTATGTTACTTTCCAGCTCATAATCGAAAGTGATCGCCGGCCATTTCCCGACACAAATCAGGAGATGGCCGGCGATCTCGGAAAAGCGGCGAAATCGGTATAATCGAAAGCTGCTTTTTTGACAGCATCGCCACTTTCCCGTCGCCTCACCGGTGAAAGTTCAAAGGGGCGTGTCGGCGGCGAAGCGAAGGCGGGAAATGGGCAGGTATGGGCTTGGCTACCAGATAGCCGGCTTTCGCCGATAATGGAAAAACAAAAAATGGTGTTAAGCTGTATTTCACCAGGTTTACTTGGTCCTTTAATTTTCACGACCAAGCCTCAAAAAGGTGCCCCAACTCACCAGATGACCACTGGAGGGAATGGGGGATGACCTCCCCATACTCCCCCAGTGGTCACCAACCCCCTCCCATAGTAAAAAAATAAAAATAAAAACCTTTTTTGCCAGCCTGTATGCCAGCCTCAAATGCCGTACCCACCTCCATGACAGCAGAATTTGTTCTATCCTCTGACAGCCTTTCCCTGGTTGTCTATGAGGTAGTGGCCATTTTTGTAAGCCAGTTTTAGATCCCTTTCATGTGTTACCCACGTTAGAGAACTTAGTTCTTACCTTGAATGTGGCTGAAAGAGGGCATTGTACACCATTCTACCAGCTCTGACCTACTGCTAATCTCAGTACCAGTGGGGCACAACCTCTGATCTGCAGTTAACTGTGAGTAAACGTGCTTATTCAAATAAAGGAGTTTTTCAAAGAGATAAGTCTTCAGGTGTGAACTGCTGTGCCAAGGTTATACAGCAGCAACAAGTCCTAGAGGCCTACATGTATGCAGGTCCCTGGAGCACTTTTAGTGGGTACCGCAGTGCACTTAAGGCAGGGGGATCCAGGCCCATCCCCCCCACCTGTAACACTTGTGCTGGTAATGGGAGCCCTCCAAAACCCACTGTACCCACTTGTAGTTGCCCCCTTCACCCCTAAGAGCTATGGTAGTGTTGTACATTTGTGGGTAGTGGGGTTTGGGGGGGGGGGGGGTTGGGGGGGCTCAGCACCCAAAGGGGAGCTATGCATGTGGGAGGTTTTTCTGAAGTCCACCGCACTGACCCCTAGGGTGCCCAGTTGGTGTCCTAGCATGTGAGGGGGACCAGTGCACTACAAATGCTGGCTGCTTCCACGACCAAATGCCTTGGATGTCGCCAGGTTGGAGATGGCCGGCATTTTTTTTTCCATTATCGCTGAAAAACAAAACCGGCCATCTCAAACCCGGCGACATCCAAGGCATTTAGCCGGGCTAAACTGTATTATCGAACAAAAAGATGGCCGGCCATTTTTTTTCGATAATACGGTTCCGGCCAGTGGTAATGCCGCCGGCGATCTATTTGGCCGGCGACGTTTGATTATGCCCCTCCACGTTACGTGAGTAAACAGGGCCCTTAGAAATTGTTATTGCTATAATGCATGGTACATTATTTCAGTCCTCCTTAAGATGTTATGTTTGTTCAGTCATATTATATTTTATCACCCTGTCAATTGGTTTTTATGTTATCTTTCTGACTGCAGGCTTTTCTGACATATCTTTTGCCAGTCGCTCTTGGTGGATGATACAGTCTAATCTCTGAGAATTTTACTGCCAATAATCCTCAGTGGTCACCATCTTGCTCAATAGTGGAGAAAGAAGAAGTGGCAAATGCATAAGTACAGCAGGAAATACAAAGTTTTACTCCTGAAACCATTTGTTCATCAAAATTGGACACATGAATGGTTAAGGAGAAGTGAATCGAAACCTAAGAATGAGCGATTGATAGTAGCAGCCCAGGAAGTTGGATTATAAATAAGATGGTTTACAACAAGCATTAGAAAAAAAAGAAAAAAAAACAAACTTTAAAGCATTCCGAGGTAGTTGGCCTCTTAGCGATACTCCAAGGAGACATTATTAATTACATTAGTCATAAGAGAAAGGTGAGAGAAAGAAATATTACACATGGAAAAGCAAGCTACAATATTCAACAACCTCCTGTCACTTTGCAAGAGCGCTGGAGAGTCTCAACACCGTGCGGGCCTATCTGGAGGCCACTGGATGTCAGTGCTATGACAGTTTTTACCGTCTGGCAGACGTAGTCTACGGAACTCACAGACACTTGAGTGTACAGAGGACTATGACTGATTACTTCAAGTAAGCCTAACGTCAGTTAACGGAGACTGTATACTGTACGTACAACAGTACTGTACATACGTTTATCAGATGTCAAGCTTCTTTGGGTCACAACGGTTAAGTGTACGCTCCGGTTAACTGCATGTATTTCTTTGGTACCAGACCCTTGCACTTAAGCAGATTGCTTACTTTTCTTAATTGTAAGATATATATATATACTAGTAAAAAAGGCCCGTTTCTGACACAAATGAAACGGGCGCTAGCAAGATTTTCCTTGGAGTGTGTATGTTTGGGAGAGTGTATGTGAGAGTGACTGTTTGAGAGTCAGAGTGAAAGTGTGAGTGTGTGAGAGAGAGAGTGAGTCTGGGTGTGAGTGTGTTTGTGAGAGAGTGTGTGTGTGAGAATGAGAGTGTGTGCAAGTGTGTATGTGAGACACAGTGTGAGAGAGAGTGTGTGTGTGTGGGCGAGAGAGAGAGTGTGTGTGAGACACAGATTCTCTGTGAGAGTGAGTGTATGAGACCAAGCGAGTGTGTGAGTGACTGTGTGGCACATAGAGAGTGAATGTGATACAGTGTGAGACAGAGTGTGTGAGAGTGAGAGTCAGAAAGACATTGTATATGAGAGAGAGAGTGTGAGCCGTGCCCTCCCAATCCATGGCCATCTGTCCCCTGCCCCCTCCATTCATCCTTTTCCAGCAATTCCCCTCTGTCCCTGAGCCCTGCCCTCCCAATCCATGGCCATCCATGTTTGTCTGTCACCTGCCCCCTCCATTCATCCCTATCCAGCATTTCCCCTCTCTGCCTGAGGCCTGCCCTGCAATCCATATCCATCCATGCCCATCTGTCCCCTCCATTCATCCCTATGCAGCAATTCCCCTCTCCCTGAGTCCTGCCCTTCCAATCCATGCTCCTCTGTCACCTGGCCCCTCCATTTTTCCCTATCCAGCATTTCCCCTCTCTGCCTGAGGCCAGCTCTGCAATCCATATCCATCCATGCCCATCTGTCCCCTCCATTCATCCCTATCCAGCAATTCCCCTCTCCCTGACTCCTGCCCTTCCAATCCATGCCCATCCATGCTCATCTGTCACCTGGGCCCTCCATTTTTCCCTATCTAGCATTTCCCCTCTCTGCCTGAGGCCTGCTCTGCAATCCATATCCATCCATGCCCATCTGTCCCCTCCATTCATCCCTATCCAGCAATTCCCCTCTCCCTGAGTCCTGCCCTTCCAATCCATGCCCATCCATGCTCCTCTGTCACCTGGCCCCTCCATTTTTCCCTATCCAGCATTTCCCCTCTCTGCCTGAGGCCTGCTCTGCAATCCATATCCATCCATGCCCATCTGTCCCCTCCATTCATCCCTATCCAGCAATTCCCCTCTCCCTGAGTCCTGCCCTTCCAATCCATGCTCATCTGTCACCTGGCCCCTCCATTTTTCCCTATCCAGTAATTCCCCTCTCTCCCTGTGCCCTGTCCTCCCAATCCATGCCCATCCATGCTCCTCTGTCCCCTGCCCCCTCCATTCATCCATTTCCAGTAATTCCCCTCTCTCCCTGTGCCCTGTCCTCCTAATCCATACCCATCCATGCTCCTCTGTCCCCTGCCGCCTCCATTCATCCTTTTCCAGCAAGTCCCCTCTCGCCCTTCCATGACCCCCCCCCCTCGCATCCATGCTACTCTCTCTCCCATGTCCCAGCCTGGCCCGCCCTCTTCTCCCCCCCCCCCCTTCGCATCCATGCCTCGCATCCATGCATCCCTTTTTTTTTTAATTATTCTTTTTAACTTTACCTCCGTGGCGGTTCGTGCAGCGAAGCGTCAGGGAAGGAGGCGGCGCTCCCGACGTCTAGCTTTCCCTTCGCTGTGTTCCGCCTTATTTTGAAGGCGGAACACAGCGAAGGGAAGGCTAGACGTCGGGAGCGCCGCCTCCTTCCCTGACGTTTCGCTTCCCGATTCGTTTGTTTTTTTTGCGAGGGCGGGGCAGAGACGGCTGGCTGGCTTGAAGGCTTCACACCACGAATCCACGAACCCTACAGCTTCAGTGACGTCAGATGGCTTCAGGGCTTCACAGAACGTTGTCCTCATTAGAACGTTCACGGTGCGTTTTATTATATTATATATATATATATATATATATATATATATATATATACAGTGCAATCAGTTCTGTAAATACCACATTTTTGGCAGGTGAAATTTAGGTATATGAATATCTAGGTACAGATCAGAGCATTAGTGTTAATAATCTGAATGTCTTCAAGCAGTAACTATAGCTGCAAAAGAAGAAACTATGTTAAAGCCCTCTAAGTCTGAAATGTTGCGGGTCATTAAACAGAAGAGTTAATTTGGTTTCCTTTACTAGAAAGAGTTGATTTATGACCCAAAAATGGGGGAGGGCACTGTGACTGCATGCATCTAAATATGGAAAGCAAATATCAGGTATGGTAAAGTGTGAGGGTGTTTTGACCTCTTACTTGATCCAATAGCTTCACTTGACAAAAGGGATCTATTACTTGTAAATCATTTTGAGATTACTACAAATATCGATTATTGTAGTTCACTGTAGTTAGTCTATTTGCTAGGATAATGAGAGGACTTGAGCTCATGCAATTACAGTTGCAAGGATATTAGCTAAGTGAGAACCACATTGGAGAATGCCTCCACTGGCATCTGGTCTCTCTCATGATAAAATTTAAAAAAATATATGAGAGAGAGAGAGATTTCATCTTTCACACAAGCAAACCAAACTTCTCCAGAAAAAAGATACATAAAGGGGGAGGGGAAGGAACATCATACATATCCAAAATAAGAAACAATTAAAAATGCTTTTGGTCTCAACAATTACTCTTTTAAATAACAGTATCTTTATTCCATATGAAACTATAGATTTTGTTTTTTGCTAAAAGTGAACATAGTGAGTTTTTCAAACTCCTTTTAATTGTGCCTACATTGCAGGTGTGGAGATTTACACCTACCCTAAATGCCTGCACCTACTTTTAACTAGATCATATTTTATAATCTGTGCACATTTTTTTTTTTGTTCTGCTCTGCCCAGGTTCTTGCCTGTACATATCTACTGGCCAGGTACATGCCATCATGTCATGTCATATCCTTTTACTCTAGTTAGTATTTTATGAGCATATTTACACATGTTTTTGCCTACATACACATGAAAATGATTTCAGGACTTAACCTCCTTAATCTTACAGGGACAGGCTCATGGAATAAAGTGCATTTGTTCCTCCAACCAATCATCTTCTGGTACCTCTGGTTTGGTACCTTGCCTCAAACACATACTAACATCACTGCCAGCTGCAGTGCTTAGTACAAAAATTTAAGTTGGATCTGCTGTTTGCCGATATTCAGATAGGTTAAAAAAAAAGTCCATCCTCTGCATTTTAAAAATATGCTCATGAAGAGTTTGCTAGGCCATTTTTAACAGTATACATTTAGAGATAACTGCAATCCCAGATATTTGGCAAACTGACTTAACACAAGCTTGCATAACTAGAGGAAAAGAAATCAGCAGCTGTTAATTTGTTCTAGGCAACTGTGCTAAAAATCTGGAAGGCTTCAAATGTACAGTTAGGATGTCAGACAAATATGGTTTTTGTTTAACAATATAGAATATATATATTCTATATTCTGTTGCAAGAAATTGCAACAGGCAAAAGTGTACTTCTACTACAATTTGACATGTCTAGTGTGTTTGATATGGTAAACCATAAAATACTACTAATCATCATAGAATATTTCGGGATTGGGGGAAGGGTACTTAGTTGGATCAAGGAATTCCTTACCACAAGAACTTACCAAGTGATATCAAACTCGAATAGATCATCACCATGGAAACCAGAATGAGTAGGCTCACCACTATCGCCGACCCTCTTTAACCTCATTAATCTTTAATGATGACCCCACTTGCCAAATCCTTATCTAACCAAGGCCTCAACCCCTACATCTACGCAGATGATGTCACGATATACATCCCGTTTAAACACGATCTAACAGAAATCACAAACAAAATCAAACTCAGCATGCAAATCATGAACTCATGGGCAGATGTATTTCAATTAAAGCAATGCAGAAAAAACACATTGTCTCATCATATCATCACAATACAATACATACAAACCCACCAGTATAAACACCCAAGATTACACTCTTCCTGTCTCAGACAACCTGAAAATTCTCGGAGTCACCATTGACCGAAACCTTAGGCTAGAAAGCCAAGTGAAAATTACAAAAACAAAAAAATGTTCCACTCAATGTGGAAACTCAAACGAGTAAATCCTTTCTTCCCAAGGGAAATATTCCACAGCCTGGTATAATCAATGGTGCTAAGTCACCTAGACTACTGCAATGCAATCTATGCCAGATGTAAAGAAAAAATTATGAAGAAACTTCAAACTGCCCAAAACACCGCAGCCAGACTCGTATTTGGAAAAACGACATATGAACGCGCCAAACCACTACGTGAAAAGCTGCACTGGCTCCCAATCAAAGAAAGAATCACGTTCAAAATCTGCACCCTGGTTCACAAAATTATTCACGGCGAGGCCCCAATCTACATGGCAGACCTCATAGACTTACCAACCAGAAACACAAACAGGTCAGCACGCACATTGCTAAATCTCCACTACCCAAGCTGCAAAGGACTAAAATACAAATCAACATATGCATCCAGCTTCTCCTATATAAGCACACAAATATGGAATGTACTACCAAACATCACGAAAACAATGCATGACCTAGCAACCTTTCGGAAACCATTAAAGACCAATCTGGACAAGAAGGCTTACCACAACGATCCAACCTAAACACCCGAACCCTGCAACACAACGAAACTTGTACCAGAACAGAACACTTATTTCTCCCTCCTCAACTAACTAACACCCTGTTACTCATGAACTTTAACGCAATTACTACACTGTATCTCTGACACTGGAATTGGCGTTCGCCATCACAGTACTATGTAAGCCACATTGAGCCTGCAAATAGGTGAGAAAATGTGGGACACAAATGTAACAAATAAATAATATATACTTTTTTTCAGCTTTAAGATCTGATTTACCAGCATGACTCAGTTAAAAGTCTTAGAACTGTTTACTAAGATGTAGTAGCATTTTTAGCACATGCTAACGCTAGAGAAACCCATAGGAATATATGCATGTCTCTAGGGTTAACATGCGCTAATTTTTAGTACGTGTGCTAAAAACGCTAGCACACCTATAGGTCAGCTTAGTAAACAGGGCCCTTAGTAAACCCCATTCTAAACATGTTTCACAGAAAATACTGCATAATAACTGAAATGAAATGATTTTCCCTTCCATATATGCTTGTATTGGGATGCAGATATCTAAATCATTTCTAATAGTAATTTTATCAGGAAAATGGTATATAAATGTAAATAAAAATAAAAGAAGGTGATATACATGGAAATGGAAATAGTTTTTACTCCCTAATGGATTGGTTAATCAGAGTCTGAGGTATATTAGGACTTATGTGTCATAGTAAATGTTGGCAGATAAAGACCTGCATAGTCCATACAATCTGGCCAAAAAGGTGGCCAGAGTTAAATCTGGCACAATGCACAGGTTCCACTTCTTCATGATTAAATACTGGTATGTTTAATCTCTATTTCTCTCTACCAATTTTGGGGCACAGACCATAGAAATCTTCCTGGCACATGTTCTACTTCCCAGCTACTGGATTTGCTGTCGAAGATTTGCCATTTATGGGACCCAGACTGTAGAAGTCTGACTGGTATTGGTCTTGCTTCCTAATCCCCGAAGCTGCCATCAAAGCTCACTCCAGTTTTGAGGTCATTTAAGTTTAGCTTTAATTGGATTCCATCCTTTTTATGTATGGTGATCCTCTGTTTAACCCATGTAGTCTTAAATTCCGTCACCATTTTTAATCTTCACAACCTATTGCAGGAGGGCATTCAGAGTATCCGCCACCCTTTCCAGTGATAGCAATTTTGCCCAGTGTCTTAAAAATTAATGTACATTATCCGTTACTTACAGCTAACGTGGGATGCGATGAGGACTTCACATTCAAGTTGGATATACTCAGTATTAACTGTTAATGAGCAGATAACAGTTCATTTAATGCCAACTCAACAGATGCAACATGGTGTTATTTGCTGAGCAGTTAATGCGTGATAATTACATTTCCTCTGTTAACTGAATGAGAAACTGATAGGAATACCGCAAACAGTTAATGAGAGATTGTGTAACTATCACATATTAATTTTGGCAATTACTGCTCAGTATGTGCAAAAATCACATGCTGTTAAGTAAAGTACAGTAAGGAGACTCCTCAAATAGCTTGATACTAAATTATTTTCTACATTAAAAAAAAAAGATAAGACTTCTAAATGTATTGTACGAGAGGGCTGACATGGTGTGATGTGCTGCGGGCTGCTTCAAGTTTCTCCCCAATGTACCTTGTCTCTTTTTCCAGAGAGATGCCTAAGAGGAAGGGGAAAGTAAAGGAGAATTTTGCTGGTATTCTTCCTTCGAGTCAGGCCTCAATTCTATGGTATGCACATCTTCTCAGGGGAGGCTGGAGGCATCTTTGCTGCCCTGTCAGTACAGAGAGAGTTTTATTCAGCCTGCCGATCCGAGCGCCTCCACAGCCACTGGTGTGCAGTTTGCTGACCACGGAAGGAGTTCTAAGTGAATAGGGTATGGCAGCCTCTTTGGATGTGGCATGTTACTCTGTTACGATCTACACCTTGAGGGGGCCAGAATCTGCTTTTCCTGGTGGGGATGATTCCAGACAGAGTGGGGCCAGCAAATTTGCTCCTGCCACAAGCTGTGTCTGGGCATTGTTCCACTATGGGGAATATGGAGCTGGAACTCGGGTCATCTGAAGCAGCGGAGGCTGCAGCTGAGATCACATTTTCCTCTATATGGAAAGCAATAACTATGCTAACAAAGACTGTGTATAATAGACTGGACCAAGTAGAGAAAGTTGCAGACAAAGTATCACTTTGGGTCTCTGGATTTGAGACAGGTTTGGAGGAGAACAAGGGAAGAATTAAAAGTTTTGGAGGAAGACTAAAGTTTTGAAAGAAGGTCAGTTGAAATTTAGCTATGAACTCCGTGGACATTCATTTTAAATTGGAGTAGGCTGAGAATTCGTTATGTGCTTGTAACCTTAGGTTTCTGAATTTTCCTAACATTCATCTGTTGTACTGCCACCACCAGTGTGTACCATTTCCAGCGCTAGTGGAAATATTTTAAAAATATTTCTGTAGGGGGTTACCCGGCGAAAATCAGGCATTGCACACTGCTTATTTACCACCAGGTTAGCACAGTAAATGTTCCTCTCCCAAAACGGCTGCGTGGCAAGTGCAAACTTAACACACCGCCATTTATTTTTTTTTACCTTTTACCCGCTGCAGTAAAAGGGGCCCTGGTGTATGGTAAAAACAGCCACTAGCACACTTTTACTGCAGCTTAGTCAGAGACCAAAGTTTTGAGATATGAAGATGCACAAGTGGGCTACAAGTCTCTATAGAATGCAGACTTTCTCTGGCATTTCATTAGGGAAAAAAGAAAAACAAATGAGTGTTTTTAATGCTCTCCCTGTTGAGCTTTGGTGTGCTGTGAAACATGTAGAAGTGTCAGATGTACTTAAATTACTTAATGCTGCTGGTACATTCATCTGCAGACTCATCAAGCTTTTGTTTATTTATTTTATTGCATTTAAAAATATACAACATAGAAATAATTTCTATTTAAGAATGAGACTATAACACAAGAAGTAGGAAATAAAAAGAATAAAGAGACTCCTCAATCTATCCCAAGTCCTCAAGAGGGGGATCTCAAGAGTTCAAATAGTTTTAGCAAATACAACAAAGAAGAAATTAAAGAAAGAATCCATAAACTCTAATCTGTAGGTTGCAAGCCCTGCTACCAGGTTCAAGCTGAATTGCATTACCTGCCTCCACAACCTTGTTACTCAAAAATAAAGTTAATTAACACGGCTCGAAGAAAATATGTCTTCTCTTGGAACTTTATCATATGTTTACATGGAAATTTAAGTATAAAGAAAGCTCCTATACTCTCAACCCGTGGATGAAGAAGCAAATACTGATTCCTTCAGCACTGAGCAGCTTTAGCAAAATCAGGAAACATTCTAATATTTAAGAAAAGAAGAGGAGCATTCTTATGTCTGAAAAACAATCTCAGGAGACAGAGTTACTACCAATGCTGAAGGTGTAACAAGTTCTTCTCTAGAAGGTTCCAGAAATCCTGTTAAGTCCAGAAATTGGTGAACAAAAACACGTTTTGGCTATCTTCAGTTCTCTTCTTGAATTGTGGAAGAATTAAAAAAAAATCCTTGCTATAGGTGATATAGATTGAGAAGGAACTTATAGATGTTCTAACATGTATCACTTAAACATATCCAACGGTGCAACACCTGGTTTTTTAGGTAAATTTAATCAGGCACAAATTACTGCGCCAGACTGTATTTTCGAAGATCTCACATTTAATCAGCAAATTTGAATTCTCTAGCAGCCCCTGAGCATACAGAGTCTATCCTAGAAAAACCTACTTCCAACTTCTCAACTCTATTATTTTCAGTCACCAGACAAGTTTCATGGTCTTCCAAGGTAGACTCCAATTTATTAACATGAGTAATATTCTGTATTAGCTGCTGCGACAGATTCTGGCCACAAGTCATTCAGAGTCAAGTAATCAGATCTTTCTGGGTAAAACTCCATGATTATAAGAATAGACCCCTGCATCAAACCCTGGCCTGCAGCTCCAGCTAGAGGCTTTTTCAAGATAAAAAAAAACTCTCCCTGATTTTGACTTGCATACATGGTCCCGACGCAGGTTCTGGGGTCAGGAACACTGCACCCCCACCCGTCACATTCAAGCAGAAAGCAGAGTCATTCTTCTGCACATGGATCATCGCACATGCAGCTTCCCTTGCAGGATTGCTTGGTGGAACCTGCTTCTCGAGGGTCAGCAAAGCACTGTGCTCTGGGGGGGGGTCAGAATCAGCATCTTACCTCCTGCCACCTCCAGTAAGCCATCCCCAGTAGACAGAATTTTGACTACAAAAGCATCCGTTGTTGAAGAAAACACGGAAGGAGTAGTAAAGGCACTGCCGAACCAGTACTCAAACTCCCTTTCCTCTTAATTTTCTTAACAGACATCACTGAAAAAGGAGCTAGTACAGTCACGTCCTCCATCTAAGGCAACATCTTGGATCCCCCCAACTTGTGGCCTTGTTAAGCTTTAACAATCCTGTATATCAGCTTGCATTAACGAATACTAACTATGCAGATGATGTAAACACTGGAGGAACAAAATGAAAATTGTGTATAATGGTTAAGTAACTTACTGAATAACGTACACAAAAGTAAAAAAGTCAAAAAAGATTGCCTTTACAATGTCTTATCATTAATGTCCTATTTTTAAGTACAGAATAAAAATGCTGTGTTGTGACATATCTGTTCCCAAAATCTAAAAGTTTCTTTTACAGGCTCAACCGTAATTTCTTTGCTGGTCCAATACAACCAGTTTTGTCACATGTAGTGACGTTTTGAGTAAACAACAGAAAATAATTTGAAGTTTTAATCTTAGTTCAATATTTTTAATATGTTGAACCTACTTTAGTTCCATTGAATTTCAAGGATTTGTGTGTTAAGACTGGCATAGAAGGAAATGCATAGGTTTCTCTAAAATTCTACAGTTTACGTATTAACATAACTCATGCAAGATTTTAAGTAATACTTATAATTATCATGCTTTACCTTGTTCCTTGTGTATTTACTCCACTTCTCGTAGGTTCTCTGATGCAACTAGAATGGACTTAGCAGCAGAGGCGTAGCTAGGTGGTTCACCAGGGGAGCAGCCGCTCCCCAAAACAGACTTCAGACGGTACTAGCTCCTATATTTCATGCGATCTTTTGCGTTTAAAATACATTCCGGCACCATTGACAGTCCATTCTCCACTCCCCCTGTACTATCAACCTGGCTATGCAACTAGAGGCTATTAGTGTCATACTAGCACCCACGTTTGCTACTGTCCCATGATCAGAGCCTCCGCGTGCGTGAAACACCACGCTCACGGGCTCTGACTGCAAGTAGAATGCACATGCATGCTAAACAGATATTTTCTTATTTATCCCCAATGATCAAAGGGCAGCGCGCCAAGCAAACCCTGAGCTGGCTCGGTGGTCTAGCAGCCCCTCTTCCTCCTGTACCTTTCCGGTGGAGGACGGAGTGCTACTTCCTCTTCTCTTTAGCATCATCTTGAAAATGGCAGCATGATGCACTGGGTGAGGTTTCACTACCATATAAGAGTGAACCATAAATGGTAGCGATGCCCTGCCCAGTACATCCCAGGATGCACTGGGCAGGGCTGGGCACAGTCATTTTCAAGGCAGTGATGGAGAGGAGGGAGGCCGTTAGATCACCAGTTTGAGGAGGGGCTTGGGTTTGCAGCCTACTGCGCCACCAGTGCTTTTTTGGGGGGTTCTAGGGAGGTTAGGGGGGCTGGAGAGCCACCAGATCTAAAGCCCCCCCATGAACATGTCTGGTGGGGGTCAGGGGACTGGAGGACCATTAGACCTCTAACCCCCATGTCACTGGCTTGGGGTAGGTGTGTGGGGGCACTAGGCCACCTGGGCCTGCAGTTAGAGGGAGGTCTGGGGGTCCCACGGACCTCTAAGCCCCTGTGTTTAACAGGTCTGGGCTTTTGACAGTCCGGATCTGTCAAACAAGTGTGGGAAGACTGTGCCTGAGCACATGCTCACTTAGTAAAGGAGTTTAAGGAATTGTTTTTCTTAGCAAATAAAGTCTTTGCTACAGTTCCACAGGCTAGCATTTAAGGGAGCTCTTTTACAATTATTATAGTATCAGTATAAAGCACAGCTAATAGGCACAGGAAGCCTCGGTTTAGACTAATTCCCTTCTACCTATCCTGTCCTGATCCCTAATTTACAAACCCTTGAACCACCAGATTTATACCTAAAAGACCATAATGCAGTTGGCCCAGAAGCTCAACTGAAAGGAACCAGGAACCCCTCAGAGGAACCATAGACAGAGCTGCACAGCGAGGTTCAACTACCTTCTGGAGATACAGTTCTAATGAACTTGCTATAAAAGGCTATGTACCAGGTTCCATTACTATCTTTCTCTCTCTCTCTAGCACCACTTGCTGATAAACGAGCACAACTCATAGGTATGGACTAATCCTTTGGAGATGAAAAGGAAACAGGTGCTCATTTTGGGCAGCATAGTAGGCATTAAAGGCCAGCTCAGTTTTAAACTGAAGAACCTAAACATCCATTTTCCTACCTAGAAAATCTATACAAAGTTGTCCTCATAATTTTGTAGTAAAAGGATTGGCCATTGAAAAGCCTTACCAGCTTAGTTGAAATTAGATCTACACAAGTGTCAATCTACCATACAGGAAATAGGACAAAATAAAGACAGCACAATTCAGTCATGTGTCAAGTTCAATTTTAAATCTAATACTTTACACACACTTCTTAAGAGCAAATACATGTATTAGGCCAAGATCTTCTTTCAAACTCTTGACATTACAGAAATGCTGCATAGGTTGAAAGGAAATGTTCTAACCTTTCTTTGTAAAAGCTCAAATCAGTATGCAGTGAACCATTTTTTTTTTCTGGAACAATAGGATTCTGATAACTCATACAGTAGAAACAGCATTCTAAAACAAAAAGGTTGCCAGGACTTGTTCAACATAATGTCAATTTTAAGTGGAGAAAAAAAAAAGGAATTACCACTCTTGTGGGTATAGAATTACCATTCCCATTAATTATAGTTGCCTAGAATTGTAGGGTAGCATGGGATACAAAATCTATATATATAAAACTCACCTTCAACGTTCTATTTGCACTGACATCACTGAAGCCAGGTTCGTAAGTTCGAAGCTCTGAAGCCACACAAAATCACAGTCTGTGGGCCCCGCCCTCACGTCAAACTTTATGACGTTGAGAGCGGAGCACATTCTCAGCTCCAACGTTGTACTGCACTGTAGCTCTCGCACGGAGGCTGCAGGGGGGGCCTGCGACACACAGAGACACAAAGGGACGGAAGGGAGCCTTGCTAGCGCCCGTTTCATTGCCTTCGTTACTAGTGTTTAAATAAAATAAGATACTATGAGGTAAATTTACAGCAGGACAGTATACATAGGTTCACTGATTTTATATATAGGGAGCAATTCTGCAAGTGGACACCTCCAGGCAGCATCGGGTGACTAAATGATGACAGCCTATGCTGTAACAGCACCTGTGTGCCCGGGTCCAATTACAGAATACTAGCATAACTCACTACCTACACGCCTAACAGAGCTGGTATAACTGCAGGTACCTAAATGGAGAATGTGTATAAATTACAGTATTCTTTAAGTTATGCATGTAAGTGGGAGCACCAGCTAAGCTTCACCCATGAGTACACTCCCTTCAAATTACATGCTGTGCCACTTGGGTGCACCATTACAGAATAGCACTTTGGTGAAATTTTTATGACTACATGTGCAAGTCAATGTACAAAATATTGACATTTATACATACGACACGCAAATAAATGTAAGCGCCTTGTTACAGAATTGCCATTATAATCTACACATATTAGAAGTGATATTCAGGTCATTACATGTTTTAGGATTATGCATTCCTATTTTTCTGCCTCCCAGTACCAGGCCAACTGTGCTCAAGACTTATGAAGGGTTGATACGATAATATCACTCCCTTGCTTAAAAGGCAAACACCAGCTTCCTATTTCATTCATTCTTTCAAGATTCTGATGCTTACCCATCTTCTACTCTGGTCTTCCCACCTTTCTAGCCGGTCTGTTCAATCCATAAGTTCCTTCCCCCTGCCTCCCCAATTACATTCCACTCCACAGAACATCCTAGTAGTTCTATCATATACAAAGTAAGATAGACCAGACTAGACACGCTGCTTCTACAGCCATTACCCCACATCTATGAAACAATCTTCTACCATTCCTTCAACTAGAAACCTCTTATCTAAAAAAAAAAAAAAAAATCAGCCCCCACTTTTTCAATCATGCTTTCCCAACATAATTTCCTTGGTCTGGACAGTGCTCAGACATCTGATGAAGCAAGCCAAGGTTAGTCCCTCTCATTTTTAATTTTGTACATTCCATTTTACTTTTGTCCTCACTCTTCTCTACGTCTTATATTTCTTTTAATTTCATTCTTATGCTTCCATATGCTCACAGATTATTTTAAATTTATTGTAAATGGTTTAGCTGCCAATTGATTAGTGGTATATCAAAACAAACAATCTGAAGCACTAGGCGCTAGAACTAGGCGTCGTCGTTGATGATACATTGAAACTCTCTGCTCAGTGTGCTGCAGGCAGCTAAGAAAGCAAATAGAATGTTCGGTATTATTAGGAAAGGAATGGAAAACAAAAATGAGGACGCTATAATGCCTTTGTATCGTTTCATGGTGTGACAGCACCTCATATACTGTGTTCAATTCTAGTCACCGCATCTCAAAAAAGATATAATGAAATTAGAAAAGGTACAGAGAAGGGCGACGAAAATGATAAAGGGGATGGGACAACTTCCCTATGAGGAAAGGCTGAAGCGGCGAGGGCTCTTCAGCTTGGAGAAAAGATGGCTGAGGGGAGATATGATAGAGGTCTATAAAATAATGAGTGGAATTGAACAGGTAGACGTGAATCATTTACTTGTTCCAAAAATACTAGGACTAGGGGGCATGCGATGACGCTACAAAATAGTAAATTTAAAATGAATCTGAGAAAATATTTCTTCACTCATGGACCCCCAAAAAATAAAACCCATAGTCTTCACCTCAAAGCCATCAGAAAGCATGATCTGCTGAGGAAGTGGCTATATATATATATATATACACAAAAACACACACAAATATATTTTTTATAGATATACACACACACGGTTAAAAGAATCAAAACTATTTAGTTTTACATTTTATATCCCCAGATTACTAACTGCAAAAGGTATTTAAAATGCCAGTGATAAAAGTCAACTGTTTTTCTCTCTCCGATATGAGATTTCCATCATGGGGCTTTGTGATCTTAGCTAGGATTTATGTACCTTTCAGCTAGTTCTCTTCTTCTTCCAAAAGGAACTATACATAAATCAAGCAGATTTTAAAACCTGTAGGTTTTCACTCTCAATTCACTGAAGATTTGTGCTATCCTAACCAGTTTATTGCCTCCTTTTCCTGAAATGAAGAAAAAAAAAAAAAAAGTAAAATATGCTACTGTTTTGCTTGAGCCACTATCTGTAATGCAAAATACCCAACAACTGAGTCCTTGAGAAATAAATGAAATGTTTTACACAGGATTATTTACACTGCTTCAGAAACAATTGCTTTAGGACAGCAGCTTTAAATGCGATGCCTCCTGCTTTATTTTTGGACTTTAATTGTACATAGGCACCAACATTTCAAAATGTTGATGCCTCAGTAGACACAATGAAGGAGACTGGGCATCTAAATGGCAGATGTTTAATGTGAGCAAGTGCAAAGTGATGCATATCAGAAAGAGGAACCCAAATTATAGCCATGTGATGCAAAGTTCCACATTAGGAGTCACCACTCAGGAAAAGGATTTAAGAGACGTTGTTGATGACAAGTTGAAACCCTCTGATCTGTGTGCAGTGACAGCCAAGAAAGTAAACAGAATGTTAGGAATGAAAGAGACAGATTACTTTAATGCCTTTGTATCACTCGATGGTACAACCTCACCTCGAATGCTGTATGTAATTCTGGTCAACGCATCTCAAAAAAACATATCATGGAATTAGAAAAGGTACAGAGAAGGATAATGAAAATGATAAAGGGGATGGGACAACTTCCCTATGAAGAGAGGTTAAAGTGGCTAGGGCTTGGAGAACAGACGGCTGAGGGGAGAGGTCAATAAAATGCTGAGTGGAGAGGAACAGGTAGATGTTTTATTTATTTTTATTACAATTGTACCCCGCACTTTCCCACTCATGGCAGGCTCAATGCGGCTTACATGGGGCAATGGAGGGTTAAGTGACTTGCCCAGAGTCACAAGGAGCTGCCTGTGCCTGAAGTGGGACTCGAACTCAGTTCCTCAGTTCCCCAGGACCAGAGTCCACCACCCTAACCACTAGGCCACTCCTCACTTGTTCACTCTTTCAAAAAATACTAGGCTTAGGGGATATGCAATGAAGCTACTAAGTAGTAAACAAAGGGTGGCCACTGATAAAGTTAATGAGACTCCCATAGCCACACCCTGGATCTGTTCAAAAAAAATTGATCTTGAAAACAAAAATAATTACATTTTCTAACCAAGAAAACTGTTTACTTATTTAATTATAAGGAACAAAGGATATTCATGTTGGATACACTGTACCCTAAGGGACTGAACTTAGAACTCGATTAGAATTCATTATTGTGGAACTCATATTCTGATTGGCTCTCTCATACTTTGTGATGTAGTTTAAATGAGTAGTGTGTTTGAACTGACCTTTCGGAAGCATTAAGTGATGGCAGACTCCAGACAGAATATGTGTGTGCTGTGGCAATCTTTGATCTTTTGAGCTTGAATGTTATAAACACACAGTTAACATTTTATAATATATTATTTTTATGACCGCGCCCCAAGGCAGCATATAGTGAAACATAGCCTACGTTGGCAGCAGATTCTTAATTGAGAAGTGAAATTGTAGTACAGGATTAAGAAATAAAAGAATAGAACAATTGAGATACAAATTAATATATAAATATATTTATATGACGTTATGGACCGGTGAGGAGGCAGGTGAATCATGGGTTGAATTGAGTTGTGAAATGACTCGCTGCCAAGGTCCAGTTTCACCAATGAGCTGTGGCTTTAACTGAAATTATAGTGTTGGATGTATAGAATTATGTATTTTACAGGCACTGGACTCCCACTGGAGTCCTGCTGGGCAGTTTACAAGTGTCATATACATGCTCCTTGCATAATGGAAAATATTTTATAGCTTGCTAAAATTTCCCCTCAAGTTCCAAATTTGCCTTGAAGTTCTGTACAAGGAGTTTGCTCTAGGTTATCTATGAGAAGGAAGCTATATCATTGGATTTACTATAATACTCTTGAAACTGTTGTAAGATATCTCTTTGAGATGTTTAACCCTCTCTCTATTCCTTCTGCCTTTTAGGGATAAGGAAAGCAGATGCCCTGCTTTATTACTTTCACTATAATATATGATGCTTGACTTGTAAAACATTGCTCACAAATGGTTTTGTCCTTTTTGTTGAAAATATTTGTATTATATATTTATAGACACACACAAACATATATTTCATTATCATCCTACTAGACTAGCCCTTACAAATGGTTTTGCCCCTGTATCAGCAGATAGGAGAGAGAGAAATATACAAGTTCTGATATCACTGCAGCCTGGTACACTTCAGTATTTCTCTGCCTCCAGCAGATGGTGCAGCAGAATGAAATATCTGTTTGGGCCTAACTCCCTTTTAAAATAATTCACAGTAAAGTTTTATTTATTTTAACGGGAAGTTAAATATCTTCAGCAAACACTATCTTTTCAAAATTCAGGAGCTAATGCAGAAAGATGTGCTACTTTAGTGCGGTTTTAGAGCACAATTCTGTGGGCACCCCATGCAAAAAAAAAAAAAAAAAGGGCTTGCACATGAGATAACTAGTGTTCTAAAAGGTGTGGACAGCACTGCACAGCACATTTAAATCTATGATAATGAAGCCATTGACTATTCATCACAGATGTAAACAAGTAAGCAGAAGACCAAAAGGATGAAAGACTGCACAACACCAAGGTTTTAATGCAAAGTCTGAGGCAGCATTAAAAAAATTAGCTAGAATATCTGTGGTAGTGATTACTGTATGCTTCCCTTCACTGTGACCATAATGATCTGCAGCTTTTTGATAGCACGTGAGAGGTGCACTGGTTCAAAGAGAATACATGTCAGACTGTGGGGACACAGGTGTACACAGAAAACTGTATTGGCACCAAAGCTGCACGAGCATACATCTATGTATGCGCTGGGATGTTATTCTGTCAATTATAGAATCCACATAGATACTTCTTATATAAGTGGATCCTCTGACGGTGAGCTCAGCTCTTTATAATTCAGATGACGACGTTCTATATTCTACAGAACGTCATCTGAATTATAGAGCAGCAATGGCTCAGTGATTCAGTGTCACCTAATGGTCTTAATGAAGAGCTTGAATGGATTACACTAGTGTAATGTAATTAGGGAAACAAACAATCAGCTGAACTTATAAAGGATCTTTATAACTTATATAACTTCTGAGGATCCGCTTATATAAGAAGTACGTATGTGGGTTCTATAATTGACTGTGCAGATCTGAAGAGTGTGGCTCTCACTAGTGTGTACTGGATACCACATTTCTACCTACAGGAATGCTATTCTGTGCATAAACATTGGTATCAAATATTTAATGTGTGCACATGCAACTACGGGTGCTGATTTGTGCACAAGACATAGCTGTTGCTAGTGCAGAGCTATGTGTGAATGCGTCCATGTGCTCTCCCATGTTAGTGCATGTTTTTGGTTACTGTATTGAGAAGCAAAACTTTGGCATTAATCTTCCATTAGGAAATTGCATGCTATGTGTTAGGGCAACGCTCTCAGCCCCTGACAGAAATTTCTCATTGAAACACACATTTTTCCACCTGTCCTTACTTGGTGTTCAAAATAAGACTACAAATCTGTTTACTATTCTGAAAAACTATTGCAGTCATATGCACAAGTACAGTGGTTAAATTATGTGATCACTCCCACTCATGCATGGAAACTATTATCTCTCCTTCATGATATTCTAGAGAGATGTAATATTTCACTTATCAGATAAACTCTTAGCATGCTGTAACTGTACTTTGCTGCTCTAGGTTTTAGAACTGGTGAAACAGGATTCTATTATGGTGCAAATTATTGTGGTGCTGAATTAGTCCACTTCAATATGTTGAAATAAAAGAAAGACAAGTAGTAGGCGATATCTTTATATTGAACCATCACTTTTTACGTGTGTTGACCCAGCCAAAAAAGTGTAAAATACCAATGCACAGATTTACACCTGCTTTACAAAAAGATGTAACCACATACATATACTACTCTGAGCACATAAACCCACTAATTCAAGAGAAGTTGCTAAAAAATTGCGTACGCTAATTTGGGCATGTGCCCAATTTACACAAGCAATTTAACTGAAGTAGCTAATTAGTGCTGATAATTGGCTTTTTAACAAGCAATTATTGGCACTATTTACCGTATTTTTCGGACTATAAGACGCACTTTTTTCCCCCAAAATTTGGGAGGAAAATGGGGGGGTGCGTCTTATAGTCCGAAGGTAGCGATTCCGGATCGCCCTCCCCCCGAGTTCGGGAATCGCCCTCCCCTACTCACGTCAGCGATGTTCCCTGGTGGTCTAGTGACGTCGGGGCAGGAAAGACTCTCGGCGGCCATTTTGAATATCGCCGAGACCGTCAGGCAGCATACTGGAGGACGGAGGAGGACGGAGAGCAGCGCGCTGGGCAGGAAAGAGGGGGCTCTTTCCTGCCCCGACGTCACTAGACCACCAGGGAACATCGCTGACGTGAGTAGGGGAGGGCGATCCCGAACTCGGACAAGACGCACCGGAGCACCTAGGTTTTAGAGGAGGGAAAAAGGAAAAAAATTTTTTTTTCCTATTTCCCTCCTCTAAAACCTAGGTGCATCTTATGGTCCGGTGCGTCTTATAGTCCGAAAAATACGGTAGATATAATTGAAATGTACGTACCTAAATTTTATGCACGAGTTGAAAGGGGGAAATGGGCAGGTTGGGGCATTCCTTTAAGTTACGTGTATAGTTGGAGAAAAAGGGCATCCATGTCTAAATTTACATGTGGCTATTTGCACCACGTTTTTAGTTGGTGCAAATGGCCACGTCCTAAGGGGTCTGTTTACGAAACTGTGGAAAAAGGGGGCCTGCGCTAGCACTGATGCATGTTCCGAGGCCCCCTTTTACAGCAGCAGATAAAAGTCAGGTTTCCCTTTTCTTAAAGAAATGGCTGTGCGGCAAGTGAACCACTTGTTATGCAGCCATTTGGGGGGGAGGGGGCGGGAAGGGAGCACTCACCCCAAGCTAGTAGGTGAGAGGATATTTCAAGCCCTGGCCATTACAAATTTTATTGAACTGCAAACCATCACATCTAATGTATTTCTAAGTCAAATCTTAGGTTGACTAATACATTCACAAAGCATGACAAAAAAATAAAATAGATTATAGCATTGCTGAAGATCTGTTCTTTATTCTGGACTGCAGCTTTACTAAAATCTGCTTAAGTAAAATGGAAATTAGAAAGAGGAGTCAAAAAAAGTTCCCAATTAACGCATTAGAAATATAAACAATTGAAACCTGATGAACTCTTACCACCTATACTGTATATGGCATTGCTATACCTAGGAAAAACTGGATTATTGTTCCATACAGAACCTTGCAGCAAAGTTTAATGGGTTTTTTGTTGTGGTTATTTGGTCAGAATGCATGCTGTGCATGAAAAGAAAGAAAAATGAGAGACATTTTTGTTAGAAGCTTATTCATATGACTTTAGTGCAGCTTTTAACATCCATAGAACCAAGCAAAATTGGTTTTCAGCCATTGTATTAAAAAAAAAAAGTCTCTAGGCTAAACTGAAGTACTATGTTTCAGAGTGCCTATAAGCATACTCCACTAGAAAATCTTTCCTGCTGTTCTATCATTACTCTGCCCTCTTAGTTTTTGTTAGGTATCATATATAACCTGAAAACTCCCCCCCCCCCCCTCTCCTTTTTTTGCCATGATAAATACAAAGATGAGAATTGATTCTGCAAGTCTTCTGAACGAGAATTCCTGCATTTCTTTATATTGTATCATTTGAACTAACTTGTATCTACCAGTGTATGGATTTGTATAATATGTGTTTTAACATTTAGTTTTACTCAGTCTACATACATGGCAAGATTCATTAAAGCTTCTTCCCCATTGTGAGGGTCATTTACTAAAAAGTGTGAGAATGCCATTATCATATGCTATTAGTGTAAGATCTCCCCCGTGTGTGTGGAGGGAGGGGGGAGAGAAATCAACTTTGATTCATAGAATGTCCATGATTCTCACCTACATAACAGAACAGAAATGGCAAAGTGCAAAAGAGGATCACTGAACGTAAAATTAATGTAATGCTGGAGATGCTCTCCTATAGGATTTTCTTTACAAAAGCACAACAATAATACAAACCAACCACAAAGAAATTTTATTTATTACAACAGTACAAAATAACAAGGGGGTCATAATTAATTTAACCAGCCACAAACAGCTACTGCTCTGTTAAATTGTTTTGTTTAAGTCTAACCAGTAATATTCAGCAACACTTAACTGGATAACACCTTTGAAAATAGCCAGTTTCAAGTTACACACTTACCAGATATTTTGGAGGCATTCCAGGGGCAGAGTCAGCATTTGGCCAGTTATGTGCCCATATTCAGTCCTATCTTTATGCAGTTCACCATAGCCGGTTTAATGCAGAATTTCACACTTAAGCGACTATGTTTTCACCAGCTTTGTAAACCTGAAAATTTAATGCCAGAACCCTACTTTCACAGTAAAACAATATATGTTAGGCCAGCTGTTCCCAAACCATGCACTGCAGCACCCTGGTGCACCACAGCGAACTGTCAGGGGTGCCACAGCAAATCTTGATTTCCCTCCCACCGCCACCCGAGCCACCTCCTCTCTCCTGAAAACATGCCTCACCTGTTCCTCCGGCTAGTGTCTCCCATCCCCTATGTGTCTCCCTCCCTGTGCCCCAGGTCCGGCAAACCACCATCTCTGAACCCCCCCCCCCCCCCATGTCTGCTTGCAAATGTGTCTCCCTCCAGAGGTCCCCAGCAGCAGAGGTCCCAAAGTCTTCCTTCTGCTGCGTTCATCCCCTGCAGTAACAGGAAGTTACTTCATAGGAAGCTAAACGCAGCAGATGGAAGGTTTCAGGACTGTCGCCGACAGAGTTGTGTAAAGTTCTGCCACTGCCGGGGACTTCTGGAAGGAGAAGCACTTGCAGGTAGACATGGGGAAGGGGGTGTTGAGAGAGGAGGAATCTCGATTTGGGGATGGAGAGGAAGGAGAGACACATGCTTGGAAGCAGCAGCATGGCAGGGAGCCTGTACTGGAGCTGAAGACTGCAAAGAAGCCCCCCCCCCCCCCCCCCGGCTGCTCCAGATGAAGGTGAGCAGTGGAAAAAAACGTGCGGGGGGGGCACTAGAAAACTGTGTGGCCGGGGGAAGTGGACACCTATGTGGCCAGGGGAAGGGGGTGTACTGCAAAATAATTGCTCGAACACAAAGGGTGCCATGAACCAAAAACATTTGGGAACCACTGTGTTAGGCTATGCTCAGAAAAGTATAATAAAAAAAGGAAAAAAACAATGTGTCCAGGCAGGAGACTGCATAGTCATTATTCCCATGTAAATCCTGAAGCTGATTTTTAAACAAAATTGCTGTAAAAATCTATCAAAATGGAACTATGATCTCTGTTTAGTACATGCAGTAAGAGAAACTTAGAGGGGCATAATGGAAAGATCGTCCAAGTACGAATTAGGACGTTCTTACGAAAACGTCCAAAAATAGACCTGTATAATGGAAAAATAGTGTGGGCGTTTTTCGATAATCGATTATCCCTGTAAGAAAACAATCAAATGACGAGCGCATAAGCGTGACTAAATTGTGTGCCCTAACACGGTCGATTATTGCAGGTGCAAACAACCAAATCACGTGGTGTGTAAAATAATGTACATAGGTGTATCGCAAGTACAGTACATGTTGTTCAGGCCATCCACACTAATAATTTGTATGTTATTGAAACGACCACCATTCCCACATCCCTACAAGAATGTATTTCGTTAGGTTAGGTATGTGACAAATGCTATTAGTGTTATGTGACAATTTCGTTAGTTATGTGAAGGCCACATTTTCCAACCCCTCTTTGCAGCCAGTGGGTTACAACGCCTCCGAATAGTGGAAGCATGAGACCAATGAAACCTATACCATACTTTATAACATGGTCATGATAACACATATAAAGTAGTTTAACAAGCATACATTATAATGTATACAAACGGTACTGTCTGGCCTCATGCCCACCTCTCTGGCATCATCTGCATAGGAACCAACTCGGTGGCTGCTGTGGGTGCTTCACCACCCCACCCCCAATATCAAATATGTATGGAGGGAGGGGTCATCTCCACTGGGGGTTCCACCCCCCAAAATGGTAAAAAGGTGGCTCCTATGATTCACTACCAATGGAGGTGCCCCCCCCCCCCCCCAACACTGTAGACCCTCTCTCTCTGGTATGTGAATAGCAAATGAATGTGTGCAGAGGACAAAAAGGACCAACACCCCTGACCCCTGCTCTACAAACTTATATCTTACAGACGCTTTGGAGTCCACCGGGACCTGGAGTCCCTGAGGAGGCGGTTCAGGCGGGTGAGGCGGGAGAGGCCCGACCTCATCCGGGCGGTGCGAAGGCACCTCAGGGCTCGCCGTAAGTATTCAAAAACAGGACACCTGTACAGATTACTACATACATTTCATGAATAAAGCAAATGTGTTGTACAATATCACTTCCCATGTGCCTAATAGGCACCTAGTAATACCATATCTGTCCCAGATCAAGGATGCAGGTTGCAGGGGTTCTCCCATGAGTGTGCCTGCAACGTCCGACCATCCCCCCGAGATGAATGAGATGATATGCCACACTTTACTATTCCCCTTATTGTGGTGGCTGATTACTGTGTCCTGGTACAGCTGCCTGAGGCCCTACTTGTACTGCATGTTATGGCCTAAATCACATAAAAGAATTGTGCTCAACACCCTTCCCACTGCCCCCCCCCCCAATAACTCCTACAACAACTGCCCATCAACCCCTCGTTGCATCTCACAATGCAAACATGCTGGTCAGCAATGAATTTGGTATGGCAACATGTCCTGCGTGGTGTGTGTCAGAGGAGGGTCCAGGGTTCTGTTTCATGTCATCTGATGCAGCTCATTCCCCATGGGCATAGGCTACGCCTTACCACACCCTGCCCCATCCCCTGCCTCACGCCACCCAGCTACTGCACTATGCAAGCCATGGTGTATGCACTGATCTCAATCACACTCCTTTTACATACACAGGGCTCCACCAGCAGGAAGCTGAGCGCCAGGATGAGGAGGGCCACCACCTCCAGGAGGAGCAGGAGGAGGAGGAGGAGCAGGAGCAGCTGGATGAGGAGGAGGAGGAGGAGCAGCAGCCAGGGCAGGAGGCAGCCCACCAGGAGGAGGAGGAGGACTCGGAGGAGGGAGTCCTCATCATAGATGAGGAGGATGAGGACAATCATGAGGACCCCTCCCCACCTGCAGCTCCGTATGAGGCCTCTCCCTCCCCTCAGGCAGCGCCATCGCCTGGCCCACCTCCATCCCCTGGGCCAGCTTCAGTGTCCCCTGGCCCACCTCCATCCCCTGGGCCATCTTCCGTGTCCCCTGGCCCACCTCCAGCCTTTGGCCCTGCCACTGTGGTGCGCCTCCTGCAGCAGCTGGTAGATGGCCAGCAGCAGCTTATAGTTGGCCAGCACCAGCTGCTGCAGGAGGTGAGAGCCCTACGACAGGGCAATGAGCAGCTCCAGGGCCCACTAAGGGTACTGCTGGGGCTGCTCATTGCCCTGCTACAGAGGGCCTTGCTAAGAAGGCGTGGCCGCCCTTAATTTAAATAGGGGGGGCCTGTTGGGGGTGTGGGGAGTGGGTGGGGGAGGGAATTGTTGGGGTTGTGTGTGTGGGGGGAGGGAAATGTTGGGGTTCTGTGTGTGGGGGGAGGGAAATGTTGGGGGTTCTGTGGGGGGTGGGGGAGGGAATTGTTGGGGTTGTGTGTGTGGGGGGAGGGAAATGTTGGGGTGTGTGGGGAGTTGTGGGGGGGAGGAGGGCATTGTTGGGGCTTATTTTGTAGGGGTGGGGGTGGGGGGGAAATAATGTTTCTGTTACAATATAACTATCAGGGTGTGTGTGTGTGTTTGTCTCCCTTGTGCATTACATATCACCAAATGGTGCTGTTGAGTTGAGAGGAAGGAGGCAGCAATATGCATAGCATTAAATGTGCTGTGTGAATGAGAAGGTGATGTATGTCTGAGAATGTTGGCCATACAGAACGCCACCTGTTCATTCCAACCTGCATGGCCATATGTGCAGGGGGGTTGGGCCGGGGAGGCTGGATGGATATTTGTGTCCATTAATAAAAATGGCCAGCCAGCATCTCTCTCTCCCTTCCTCCCTCCCCTCCACCATACTGACCCACAATACAGAGTGCCATCAATAAGAGATTAATAGTGTACCACGTGTGATCTGCCAGGTACACACTTCCACATAACTCCAGGTACCACATACACAGTGTTTGCTGTCTGATGGACACATATCCTTACCCACAAGCCACATTGGTGGGGGGGGGGGCCCAAGAAGGACCTACAAACAGCTGGCTCATATTTTCACATTGAATACATCAGCTATGGTATATAATGCTGAGGAGCAAAAGGGAAACAATGGGAAACCCAATAGATGGATGGTTACTTCATCACAGTTGCAATGTAATACTTGTGTTAGGGAAGGGCACAAATAAAAATGGTGCTCATTATTTGCAGGTGTGATCACACTTTCTCCAGTAGTCGATCAAGGTGTGTTACATTCAAGTATTCTGGGTTTGTGTCAAACTTTGTCCCTGAAGTGACTTGCCTTAGGTGGGATTTGAACCAGCAACCTTATGATTATAAGGCTGGTGCTCTAACCACTAGGCCACAGCAGCCACCAGGCTTTAGCCACCACCAGTTACTTTGGGTTGGTACCTGTACACACACCCCTCTCCCTCACCACCATGTCATAGGCCTCAGTGGCACTACCTGTAGCCACCTCGATCATTTTTTGTCCAGGCTACCGATTAAAAACAATGTAATGTGCATGTTCCCTACCCTACTACCTATGGAGCAATTTAGGAAGGTGTTCCATAATGTGCTATACACATCCACTGCATTAATCATTCTCCCCTCCCCCGCCTATGGACCTTGAGAATGGGTGGCCACTTCATAAATGGGGACTGGGGTACACCACATAAACAAGGAAGATGGAAGCTACCGGGAACCAATACAGCACCTCCAACAGCTGGCCCACACCACTGAGGACCTGCCAACCCCACAGTACAGTGCACAGGAACCTGGTGAAAAGAGAGCTACCTAACATCTGACTCCAGACTACATACATACAGTGAATGCACACTCCTTGACTATGAGCACAAAGAGAAGAGGTGGCAGACAAATGAGAGCTTACCATGAACGTCTGTTTCAAGACTGTGTAGTGCGCCTTTTATCTTCTGGAACATTAGCTGCACATCTCCCTGATTGAAATGACCCTTACCGAGGGGTGCTTTGATTTGGGCCGACTGTACTAAATTCTTGGCCCCCACACACTGCCTGCTACAACCAGGCAGAGAGAATGGGAGAAAGGAAGGGAGCATCAGGGGATGTGGAAGACAGGAAACGGAAGGCGTGGTGGCTGAGGGCCAACAATAATTCCCCCCCCCCCCCTAAATACACAGGTGTACCCAAGCATACATTGCTAAACACATACCTTCATATAAGTGAGGGTAAAACCCTGTAAATGATTATTACGAACAACGGGCAAGGTCTAAGTGCAGGAAATGGCAGGTAAATTGGCAATGAAGAAAGGGAAGGCAGGTGGAGACGACCATACTTATCTACTCATAATCGAAACCATGTGTTCCTAATCGCTATCTGAACTGGGCACGCTTAGCAATTATGTGTATAATTGAAAAAGAAACGCCCATATCAGAAACGCCTATGCCCCCGTCTCAATGGGCGTTCTTGGCGCCTATATAAACGCCCACTCCGTATTTTCGAAAACCCCATTGGTACAATGCCACCACGCATGCCGCCGACCCGGAAGGGTAATTTTGTCGAAGCAGAGGTGGAGCTAATGGTGCAAGAAATAGTACAGCGGCACCGGAGTCTGTTTGCTCCTACAGGGCAGAGGCTGGCAGCAACATTAAAGCAGCGCGAATGGGAGGCAGTACGGGACAGCCTGAATGCTGTCTTCCATGCTGGGAGAGACGTGGAGGACTGCAAGAGGAAGTGGCGGAAGCTGAGGAGGGATGTTCGGAGGAAGGCGGGGGCCAATCCCCCAGGCAATGACACTGCCAACCTTACACCCATGGAGCTGATGGTGTACTCCCTCCTACCCCAGGAGGGCATCCACGGGATTGGCTCCCTGGACACCTCGGGCCAGGCTGAGGACTCAGGTAGGTGTTTCATTATGCAGTTGGGGTATCTGTTGTGCTGCAGTACACTTGTGTTATAGAAGTTGGGGTCAGG
This sequence comes from Microcaecilia unicolor, assembly GCF_901765095.1. Taxonomy (NCBI): domain Eukaryota; kingdom Metazoa; phylum Chordata; class Amphibia; order Gymnophiona; family Siphonopidae; genus Microcaecilia; species Microcaecilia unicolor. Next base: position 158,985,300 of record NC_044040.1, on the reverse strand, counting down.
GGGAGGGAGGTGAGGAGTGGGGGGCAGGAGGAGGGAGGTAGGGGGGGGGAGTATCTCTGGCTGTCTTTATGTATATTAACAGGCCACCTTTATGATGCTGTTGTGACCTGGTAACCCCTACTCACTAGCTCTCTACCCTTACTCCCTATCCCTACTGTTGTACTTGGGTTTCCTCTTACTTGTCCTGTGTGCCCATATTTATTGAATTAATTGTAAGCTCTATTTGAGTAGTGGTAGTGGTCATGTGTGTTATAGGAGCAAGCAGACAGGGTGGGTGCTGTGTGTGTGTGTGAGCACCCCCAATATTGAGGAAAGATCATGTAGCTGTGCAGGGAGGAGTGTTGGTCACTGGGCTTAGCACCCCCAATACTACTTTCCAGTTGGCTCCTATGGGTGTGTGTAGGTTACTACTGTGGCAGAACTTTGGGGGCCGTCCTTCCCTACTACTCCCTCCTATTTTCCCATTACCAAACTGTGCCTAGTTCCTCCTGTGACCTCTGTGCTCTACTGAGTGTGGGCCACATGCATTCAACTGAAGGAGCCTGTAATGGGGGTCATAAAGCAGTTCTATGCAGTTTAGCAAGTCAGTAGTAACACAACACATGCTGCAATGTTGTTCAATTTAACAATTATACAACTAACAGCTTGAGCACAACGTTGTGAGTGGTGTCCTTCTCTTGGCTGCTCATCCACCACCTCTACCCAGCTGCCTGCGGGGCTCTCTCTTTCGTACCCGTGTCAATTCCATTCCTCCTCACCATCTCTTTGCTGGGTCATCAGGTTGGGGGACATACCAATGTATATGAATGCTGAAAGACAAAAGTGGGTTATTTGCACCAACACTATTCCTCACTCTTGTGCTATACAGGTGATGACTCAGAGGAGGCTGGCCCTAGTGGCCTGCAAGGCCAACGCCCTACACCACCAGTCCAGCCTCAACCTCCACAGCCTGCAGCACCAGCCATCCAGCCTCCACCACCTGCACCAGCTGTGCATCCTCTGCGTCCACCACCACCTGCACCAGCTGTCCAGCCTCTGCCACCACCACCACCTGCACCAGCTGTCCAGCCTCTGCCACCACCACCACCACCTGCACCAGCTGTCCAGCCTCTGCCACCACCACCACCACCTGCACCAGCTGTCCAGCCTCTGCCACCACCACCACCACCTGCACCAGCTGTCCAGCCTCTGCCACCACCACCACCTGCACCAGCAGAGGCCGCACCTCCAGCACCGGAGGACTTTGTTGAGGAGGAGGAGGGCCCAGCTCCCCGCCAGAGGCCATCCGGCCAAAGGAGGCAACTCCTGCGGCTGGCCACGGAACTACTCCGCCACAACGTGCGCTTGGAGGAGTACCGGCAGCAGAAACTGGAGCTGCAGCGCCAAGCACTGGAGTCACAGCAGCGAGCACACCAGGAACTCCTCCAGGCGCAACGTGAAGGCCACCAGGAGGTGCTCCAGCAACTGAGACGGCTGGAGCAGAGCATCCAACACCTGCGCCCTCAGGGCACCGCGCCTACTCCAGCCCCCGTGCTGCTGGAGCAGCCCCTGCCATCAACATCCTCCTCCACTGACCACCAGCAACCACCAGCTAAGAGGTGGGCATTGCGATCCTCAGCCTCCGCACCCACTCCTGCAGCACCCACCAAATCTGCTCCCATTCTGGGTCCTGTGGCCAGACCACTAGAACCAAGGTGGCCCGATTTCCACGGTGCAGCCGAAGCCGCAGGCTGCCGTGGGGATAGGGAGGAGGACACTGGGAGCAGCAGCTCCGAAGAGGGTGAAGAGACTTCCCGTGTAGCACCAGCTGCAAAGGAAGGGCGTGGGAGGGGTAGGAGGGGATGGGGGAAGGGAAGGGGAAAATGATGGGACATGCTGTAGGGTGAGGGTTGGTGGGAGGGGGGTGGTGGTGGTGGTGGGGTTAAACACACACATGCACTGAATGTAAAAAAATAAATGTTCACTTACTTTCACCTAAAACTTGTTTCAATGAGTCTTTGTCTTGCTCTTACGCCAAGCTGGTAGGCATTGAGCTCTGCTCTGTGGGCTGGGGGTGGAGGGGGCTCCTCTTCCAGCTCATCTGGGGCCTCTTCTGGTGGTGGCTGTGGCTCCTCTGGGAGAGGCTGTCCTCTGCGCTGGGCCAAATTGTGTAACATGCAGCACGCCACAAAGATCTTGGCCACCTTTTCTGGACTGTAGAGCAGCTCTCCTCCAGACCGGTCCAGACAGCGGAAGCGGTTTTTCAATAAACCAAAGGTGCGCTCAATGATCCCCCGGGTGCTGCGATGTCTCCTGTTGTAGGTTTCTTCTGCCCCTGGTTGTGGGTGGATCAGGGGGGTCATGAGCCATGTCCTCTGCGGGTAGCCTCGGTCACCTTTGCAGAAAAGCAGAATGAGATAGATGAGTGTGTATCGCTTGGAGCAGGTACAGGGGGGGCGGGGGGATTTGGATAGTGGGTTGTGGTGGAGGAAGCCAGGGCGGAGGGTTGCCCAGTGGAGGAGGTCTAGTATGGGTGGTACATGCATGTTGCACTTACCTAGTAGCCATCCACCAATGAACTCCCCTCGCTCGAACCTGCGGAAGATGCCCGAGTGCTGTAGGATGTAGGCATCGTGGCTGGAGCCGGGGTACCTGGCACACACGTCTAATATCTCCCCCTGGGCATCACATACAACTTGCATGTTCATAGAATGAAATGCCTTCCTATTTCTGTAGGTGGCTTCGTGTGCACGGGGGGGTCTGAGGGCTACGTGTGTGCAGTCTATCACACCGATGACCGAGGGGAATCTAGCAACAGCATAGAAGGCGGCCATGTTGTTGTGCAGGGCCTGGGGGGTGGTGGGGAAAGTGATGTAGTATGAGGTGTGAGTTATGAAGGCATCCAGGAACTGGGTGAGACAGTGTGAAATAGAAGCCTGGGTGAGGCCTGTGTTAGCAGCTAATACGGATTGAAAACTGCCAGTGACCAGGACAGAGAGAGCGGAAGTGATTTTGAGGTGGGCAGGGATGGGGTTATTCCTACGTGTCTGGGGCTGAAGGAGGGGTGTCAGCTGCTCACACAGCTGACGAATGGTGGCCCTATCAAACCTGAACCTTGTTAGACACTGCTGGTCAGTGAGTTGTAGGAAGGTGGTGCGGGGCCTAAACACTCGGGGCCGTGAATACCTCCTGCGGTGGGTGGCCTCTTCGTGTAGCATGCATGCCACAAGTGCATTAAGTGCATCCATATCCCCACCACCAGTGCAAGTATTAGGACTAGTAGTCAAACAAACAGCAACACACACAGATCTTTCACTTCCAGCCACCACGCCCTCTGGCCACTCACTCGCCAAACAGTACAGGAACACAGAGACAAACGGAGGTCAGGGAATAGAGTATACACGTGGGAAGAGTGAATGGGGAGGGATAGGGGGAGGGGAAGGGGGCGATGGAGCAAAGGAGTAGGAGTAAGGAACGGTCAAAGGGTAAGACACAAAAAGAGGCAGGGCACACAGACGACCGTCACAGGTACTCAACACGCTCGGCTTTCTCTCTGCAACCACCACTTCAGCTCTTCCACCAACAATATCGCCACTCTCCAACTACACACAATCGCTAATGGGTCTAAAGACGCTTTCCCCCTTGCTCTGGTCGCTTTTATTTCGGGTCCATCATATTACGCCCATCTTCCCGCTCAACCAGAGCCATTTCGCTATTCGTTATACGTTGTACCCGTCCACGTCGTATCACCGCCCCTAACACGCCCCCGACACGCCTCTTATTTGGACGTTTTTACGTCCACGTACGAGCGACATGGACGCACTGAAACATTGCTTTCGATTATATGGATTTACTCGTTTTTGTGAGATTAACGTCCATCTCCCGATTTAGGTCGGAACTTGGGCGTTTGTCTCGTTCGATTATAAGCAGGTTAGGGAACCATTTACAAACAGTGAGTGCTAACAATGTGGCAGTAATGTGTGCTGTTAGAATTTACTAGGTGAAAACTTTCTGCTATCCATCACTAAAAAACCAACATCACTGACGTGGAAAAGTCATTCTTAGTACACCATATCAAAAAAGCTGCCTTAATAAACAAATACTCTTACACAAAAAAAACCTCTCCACAAACCCTGCAATACAGGAGTAGCCATTTTTTAACTTAGTACACAAGGCCTTGTTTTTGGCTTGCCTGTGCTCAGACATCAAGGGTGGATGCTCTCACTAAGAACAGGGTCACAGTTGTTGCCCCGGGAGGCGGGGGGGGGGGGGGGAATGAACTACTACTACTACTCCCAGGGACCAGGGTAGATAATAAACACCCCCCCACACACACACTTCACGATTTTCACCTATAGCAGTCAGGATTTTTTTTTTTAAACAGCATTGATCAACATGGTCAGAATTTGGCCTGTCAATAAAGGAATAGCACCTATCCAGGTGTTTGGTGAAACCCAGAAGTACAGACTGTAGTCAGTGCCATACCCAGATAGCTAACCAAGCACATTCTGGACTGCATTATGAGTTAAATTCAGTAAATGGCACCCATAATTGGGTGCCGAAAAAAAACGAACGCTAAGTGCTATTCTCTAAACAGTTAGTGCTGAGATCCATGTTCAATTTTCTGCATGAAGATTTACACCAACTGAAACCTGGTGTGAATCCTCATGCCTCAATTAATTGCGGATCTCCAATATTCTATAACATTGTGAGAAAATTCTAGATCTGCAGAGCAAAATTTAGCATGCACATCTTTATAGAATCCAATCTAGGAATATACACACGGAAATTCAAATTGTTGCCAGGAATGCCATTATTGGTGCTAATTGGCTTGCTATTCAATTAAATTGCACATGAAAATTTGTGGTGCACAAGTTTAAGCACCATATATAGAATTTGGGGGTACACGTGGTTCAATATGCCAGGTCATGTGATTTACCCGGTAAGGGAGACGAGGGCAATGCTGGGGTTTGGGACTGACATGGAGGCCAATACTAGAACAAGGGAAAAGTTCTGAGGGTTGCATTTGGAGAAAGGGGCTTGTAGCTAACACAAGGGATGATGATGGGCCAAAGGGCACATGCTAAGGGATGGGTATAGAAGAAGCATTCTAATGCTGAGCCTGGGAGAAGGAGGTTGGGGCTTAGAAACTGGTCTGATGCTGGGGCTGAGAGGAGGGGCTAGGAGCTGAAGCATTACTAAGGATGAGAAACTGGAGAAGACAGGGGATAAGGGGCTCAGTGCAGGAAGGGGGGGGGGGTAGAAAAGTGCAGTGGACTGTAGTGAAGGAGTCAGAATAAAAGGAAAAAAGGGAGCAATATGGTGAGAAGGGATCAGAATGGAGGAAAAGGGATTAAGAAGGGAAAAGTAGTCAATAATCTGGAGAGAATGGACACAAGGAGGTTTAATGACAGGAGATGGAATAAGCCTATCTTGCACACTATCTGGGCTGAAGCCAGTGGGCGGAGCTTACCACCCTACTGGTTTGTCCAAACCAATAGCGAACTATTGAAAACAAAAGCAAACTTCTGAGGTTTTTTTTGTTTGTTTTATTAAACCTCCTAGGTTTTTCATTCTGTTAAGAGGGGATTGGAGGACGGGAAGATAAGGAGAGTTGGGGGTTTGGGTGTTTTCGAGGGGTCTGTGAAGGGGGGGGGAGGAGGAGGAGAATTAATGTTTTTGTCAGTGCTACAGAGCGGCAAAAGGTAAACGGATACTGCGGGATGGTCAAGGACTCTCCCAGATCCTCTTAATAAACCTTAAGCTCACTTTTTGTTCTACTATCATTGATAAGCAGACTTTTTACATATATTCCCCTTTTATTTTGTTTTTTTTTAATACCTTCTCCCCCAGGCCTACCTTGAAATACCAGAAGGTCACAGCAGCCATTTTCTTGCACTGGTCTCATGCAGAAGCAAGTGGGCATCATTCCTGCCCATTCACCACTGGAACGCCAGGGATTCTGCAAAGTAGGCTCAGAGGAGGCAGGGTTGGGGGGGGGGGGGGCAGGCCTATTTACCTGCCAAAATCTTGGCATGTCTATTAAGTGTTCTAGCCGATATTCAGGCGAGATCCGCATAAACTTCAGCGGCCAGGACACTGTAAATTTGCCCTGGATATCAGTGCCGGCCAGCATTAAAAAAAATGCTGACCACCTCTATCAGCCAGTTGAAATTTTATACAGCAAAGAAAGAAATACATTTTTGTTTTTCCAGTGCTGCATTGCACTCAGACTTTTTGAGTTAGTTGTTGCATAACTTATATTTGAGGCACTGTCTGTATTCTGCAGGACTGACAGAAGTGAGGTTTCCTACTAGTGTTTAGTTTCTGTGTAGGGATCTGTCGCATACCTGATATGTTCTGTATTTCTACCAGGAAGTACACAGTATTAGTATTCTACTATGCTGCATTTTGTAAGTAGGGTTGTCGTTATCTATGACAGGTCTGGAACATGTTTTTGCAAGATTTGATTACTGGAGTTCTAAAGGGGTCTCGTCCCTGCAGTTCCCACTACCTTGGGAGAGATGGATGGGGCCCATCTTAATCTTTTCTCCAGGAGCCCATTCTATACCATTGTCAGAATGCACATCCTCCTGACAAGATCAGAATGTTTAACTCTCTGCCCTCCTTCTATAACCCCCCCCGCCAAAAAAAAAAAAAAGCTTCACTGTTACTTGCTGTCATATTTGCAGAAAAAACCCCACATACTTCTAATATATTTTCAAAAGGCAAGGGGCCATATTCAGTAAACAGAACCAAAAATTATGCCCTGGGAAAAATTCATTCTCAGCATTATTCTATAAAGCGCACTCCGGGCTCAGCGCTCTTTACAGAATAGTGCACATTCCCACACCCAACTTTGGGCACAAGGACTTACACCAACTGAAACCTGGTGTAAATCCTGGCACTCAACGTGGGTGTGCTGCCTTCTAATTCTTTACACTGTGTGTAATTCTTTAGAATGCCCCTGAGCTGCTCATGCCTCTCCCATAGCCACACCCACTATTCCCTCTAAGTTGGTTGGGAGCCCTCCAACTGCATTGCTACCATTGGCAGCTGGTACTTCAATATTGTGTTTTCAAAAATGTGATAGTGAAACAGCACCTCCCCACTGGCAGAACTGTAGGTGGAGGACTCCTGGTCATCTTAGAGGGAAGGGCAGCCATGCTCCCTTTTGGGTTGCACACGAGAGGATTTGGGTGCGGATCCTTATAGGACCACACATAGCCAGATTTCTGCACAAATCCAAATCAGAACCAATTAATGTAAAATGATTGTTAATTGCTTGTTAACTATTTGTATGCTGATCTCAGGATCTTACACAATTTTGGGCACCATTTATAGAATCCAGAGGAAAATAACTGAGCAAACAATCCTTCCTAATAACTGGAACAATGAGGGAGACAGATAACTATTAGACAATGTGCAACATATTCCGTGTTTTTCTACTCTAACAGCAAGACAATACTTATTTTTATAGCACTTATGGACATACTCAGCGCAGCACACTGGTGGGAACTATAGGTCTAATATGTTCCTGTTCCAAAGAGCTTACAATCCAAGTGAGCACTGAGGCGAGAAAAATGGTAGATAAAGCAATTTGCCCAAGGTTACAGAATGCCAGTGGCAAATGCAGAAACTGACCCTGTCTTCCCTGAATATATACACCTATTTCTGAAAACAAAACAATATTAATTCAAAAGATGACAGCATTAAAAATTATAGCTCCGGGATATGTTACACCATAGAAGTGGCTCAGAATCAAAATACATCTAACTTAGAAAACAGCTAGATACTATCATGCTCTTAAATATTATCATATGTTTACACTGCAGGTCCCAATTGCATTCAGTGGGACCTAGTTACTAATCAGATATGTTAACCGCATTTGCACATGTTAAAATTAGGGATCTGACTTAGTTTGAAATGACATGTGAAAATGTCAACATTTCCCATGTGATTGTGTGTCATTTTGCAAATAAAAACGATGAAAAAAAAAATCCCCCTAACATTTCAGGGGGGTTTCTCAAGATCAGCCACATTTGGGCACAAAGTCCATAAGCATGCATAAACTAAATTAGTTAATAGTGCATTAACAACCAATTACTGGCGTAAATTGGTACTAACTTGTATTTACACTGACATCTGCCTACATGCTATTCAATAACACTGCATGCCCAAGTGTCTCATGCACAACTTAAAAGGGGATATGACCAAGAGAGGGGCATGAGTGGATCAGGAGCATTCAAAATATTTAAGTGCAGTGTTACAGAATACTGGGGTTATGCGCTCAAATTGCGCACCGGGATTTACACCAGGTTTCAGCAGGCTTAAGTCCAAGCATTCAAAGTTGGGTGCAGAAATCTGTTGTAAGCGCTATTCTACAAAATGCTCTCAGCCCGGATTGCCCTTTATAGGATCACTCACACTTAGCGTGAATTTTTCCCAGTGCCTAAATTTGATCATTTACTGAATCCAGTCCCAATAGTATGCCCTCTTTCGTAATAGTCCATGCATTCAAACACCGTTGCACGCAGGGTTAGACTGACAGCGCTGTGTGCCTGGGAGCAGTAAAGATCATTGAGCCCGTGGGCACTGCCCGAGCCCCACCATCTGCACAGTGCCACCCCCCTCCCCTGCACACTTGAAGGGCCCTGGTGATCTAGTGACCTCTTCAGGGGCAGGAAAGAACCCTATTCTTTCCTGTCTGTTGCTGCTTCTCTGTCCGGCATCGCCATGTTTCCAAAATGGCTGCTGAGACTTCCTGTAGTAGTCTAGCGAGACAACCACAGAGAAGTCTCAGCCAGCATTTTGAAAATGCGGCAGCGCCGGGCGGAGTAGCAACAGCAGACGGGAGAGAGTGGGGTTCTATTCTGCACCCAAAGAGGCTGCTAGACCACAATAGCCCTTCAAGGTGAGTCCAGGAAGGGCCCACTGAGGCTCAGGGGGGCTGTAGCTTGTGGGGGGGAGGGGTAGACAGCCTCTGTGCCCTCAGGCACTGCTCGATTGTCCATATGGTCAGTCCACCCCTGATTGCGCATGTGCATACTATCGGGGAAAGAGTGCACACTTTTTTGGAAAAAAGTGTGCACTCTTTCTGAAATAGTTTTCTTTTTTCTGTAACAAGAGCACTAACAAAAAGAAAATGCAACACAAACATTTTTGTGCTTCATATCCCCAGCTAAACTTTAGTTGTAAACATTAGTAACTGTAAATTATTTTTGGTCTGTTATGTTGTGTGTAATAGAAAACGTCCTAAGAATAATCCAGAACTGTACATCAGTTTAATGAGTAAAAAGTCTAACAGCAACAGTAATAAAATTTGGCCATTCATAAGGAACACAAAAAAAAAAAAACAGAGAAACTGTGTATAAAAGTGTGTGATGCTTTTCAAATGTCAAAAAGCAAATTGCATCCAGCTTAAAAGGTTAGGAAGTCCACTGGCTGTGATTTTTGTCATCTAAGAAACTAAAGAACAAAAATACAGTAATAGCATTAGAACTATTTCCCCCTTTATTGTTTGAAATCCAAAACAGGATTAAAGAACATGGAGGTATGCAGCACAAATACTAAATAGTTCGTTATTTTTTTTTTTCAGAATAAGAAACATTCACCTTACTTTTATACTCATACGCGCAGAGAAGGTCACGTGATGCTAGGCTAGGGGGAGGATGCCGCACGTAATTGCTCCGCGGTCCCTCGAATAACATCTACCCATAGCGGCATCTAAAGCTGGGGGAAAACCCTGAGAAATTGCAGGAAAAGCAGTGGGAACCTCGCGAAAGCAAAACCCAGCCAAAACCGCTGCGGAAATCGAGTCGGAATGACTACAAAAGCAAGCCGCAAAGAAGGCACGAGGAGCCACGTGGGAGACGGCAAGATGGCCGACGCAGGCTCTTCGGGTGAATTGCCGAGTTCGATTTGGGCAGCAGAGATTGCAGGAGAAGTTTCAAGTCTCCTAGAAGTATCAGTAGAGAAAAAGCTGCAGCGGATTTCAGACCAAATTGAGAAGCTGGATGGTAAAATGGAGGGACTGAAAACTGACTTATCCGGCTTCCAGCAGCGCTTATCTGATGTAGAGGATCAGAGCATACAGCATGAAACCCAGCAGAAAGAAATGCTAAAGAGGATGGAAAGCCTAGAGTCTAAAATTGAAGATCTAGAAAACCGCTCTCGCCGCAACAATTTAAGACTTGTGGGGCTGCCGGAGTCCATCAGGGAAGTGGACCTCTGGCAGTTCTTGGAGAAGTGGTTACCCCAGGTGTTGAATCTGAAGCAGACGGAGAGCGGTTTGAAGATTGAGCGGGCACACCGACTCGGGCTACCAAGACAAGGGAAGGACAGACCGAGAGTAGTGATCTGCAGGGTCCTGAATTACACCCACAAGCAGGACATTTTGCATACATGGCGACAGCGGGGTAAAATCCAATACGAAGAGTCTACAGTGCTGTGCTTTCAAGACTTTTCAGCAGCGGTAGCGGCACAGCGCAGACAATTTACAGAGGTCTGCAAGCAACTCTATGAGAGGCAAGCAAGCTTTGCATTACTTTTTCCCGCCAAGCTGCGCATACAGTTTGAAGGCAAGCCTCACTTCTTCACGTCCCCGGCGGAGGCGAAGCAGTTTGTGAAGCGAATGGAAGGCACCGCGGCGGAGAGCGGTGAGATGGAGACTGCTGGTAATCGCCCAGAATAATGCTCCGCTGGGAGATGTGTGACAAGAGAAGAACATGCGATACCAGGGGAAGACTGTTGAGAGGTAGTGCAAAATGCAGCAGTGGACAGTAAATTGAAGGGGTTGACTACTGTATTTGGGAGGTGGGCAAGAGGAAGAACTATAGATTAATTGCTCATGGAGAGAAAATTTTTTGGAAATGGGGTGATAAAAGTTATAGTGTTCTATGATGTCGCAGGGTGAGGGGAGGGGCATGGACGTGACCAGTTCTCAAGTGAGGACACAGTCTCAGTTTTCGGGGAGGGAGGGAGGTGGGGAGGGGAAGATGGGTGGGGAATATGAGAGTGAGCCTACATATACTGTGTGCTGGATGTTATTTGTACTTTATTGTGTTGTTCTCCTCTTCAGAGCAGAACGGAGTGTGAGTTGTAGAGTACAATGCTCTAAACAAGGTGGCGAAAGGGGACTGCACCCAGGGGCTGGGGGGTGCGTCCTCATAATGAAGGTTAAAAGAGCAAAATTTAAGACAGACCTGCAGATGAATGAGACCGTTTAAGTTAGTGTCCTGGAATGTGGGGGGGATATCCTCACCCATTAAACGCACAAAGGTTCTGCAAGCACTAGGGCGACATAAAGCAGACCTTGCGTTTTTGCAGGAAACACACTTGACCACTCAGGAACATAATAAATTCCAGAAGGGCTGGGTAGAACACGTGGTGGGTTCCCCGGCGGCAGGCAAGAAAGGGGGAGTAGTGATTTTGATACGTAAAGGCCTGCAGGCTCAGATTAAGCGGGTTAAACAGGGTACAGAGGGGAGATACGTTCTGGTTGAAGTGGAGATGGGGAGCATTAGGTATATTTTATGCAACGTGTATGCACCCAATGTGTATGATCGCAAATTTCATCGAACCCTTATAGAGCTGCTGGGTCCTTATCAGGGGAGTAACGTGATTTTGGGAGGGGATTTTAATCTGGTGTATGACGCTCAGATGGATAAGACGGGTCCCTCAGCAACTAGTCGGGTTCAGGGGGTGGGGGGACTACCCTTCCTCTGCTCCACACTGGACTTGATAGACGTGTGGAGAGTGTTACACCCAAATATGAGGGACTATACACACCTGTCCAGGGCGCACCTCACACAATCGCGTATCGATTACTTCTTCATTTCTAGAAATCTGTTTCCAAAAGTAACAACAGCAGAGATAGGGCCGTGTGAGGTGTCAGACCACTCCATCATCTGGATGCAGTTGCAGGGACCAAGGGAGGGGGAAGGAGGGGGAAGCTGGAGATTTCCATATGAGTTATTTTGGGACCCACATTTTAAGGCCTATATAAGTGAAAAATGGAAGGAGTACGCGGACCATAATAAGCAACATCAGTGCCAGCCCAGTTTGTATTGGGAGACATCTAAGGCGGTGATACGGGGGGAGATAATTGCATACAGGGCCAGAGCTAAGAAAATGAGAGACAAGGAGATCATCAGATTGGAGAAAGAAGTCCGTTATCAGAGGGTTAGGTGTGGGGCGCGCATGACATCAGAGGAGAAAGGAGCTCTATTAGCCTCCCAGAAAGCGCTGAACGAATTACTGCACCAGAGGGCGGTAAAGTCCCATAAGTATTATCAATATCAATATTTCATTCATGGTAATAAAGCTGGGGCGTTGCTGGGGAGATTGATACGTGGAAAACTGGGCTGTCAGGGAATTTTGGAAGTCAAAGATGAGGGTGGCCGACTTCTCAGGGAATCAAAAGACATTGCTAATTGTTTTAAGAGGTATTATGAAAAACTATATAGGGAGCCTACAGAGATAATGCAAGATAGTACGCTTTACTTAATCAATCAAGCCCTGCCGCAGATTTCAGATTCCCAGAAGGTGTACCTAAATGGCCCCATTACGGAAGGCGAGTTGATGCTGGCGCTTCAACAGAGCAAAATCCAAAAAGCACCGGGGCCTGATGGGTACACCTTTGCCTACTACAAGTTAGTCCAAGAACAGGTGACACTTCCTTTGTTAAATCTTTACAATGAGATGGTTACCTCTGGGGTAATGTCTGATACATTGAATGTGGCAAAAGTGATAGTACTACCAAAGCCAGGGAAGGATAGTACTGAAGTAGGGTCATACAGGCCCACTTCCCTATTAAATTGTGATGTAAAGATCTATGCCAAAATCTTGGCCAACCGTCTGGCCAGGGTTCTGCCAGACTTGATTGCATCCCCGCAGGTGGGATTTGTGAAGGGAAGATCGGTGGGGAGCAATGTCCGGGCGCTCTTGGCATCTCTGGAGATTATGGAGAGGCAGAAAAGGCCTTCTCTGCTGGTCAGTTTCGACGCAGAGAAGGCCTTTGATCGTGTCGTTTGGAATTTTATGTTTACAGTAATGGAAAAGGTTGGGATGGACGGTCATTTTCGTACTGCAGTAAGGGCACTCTATTTCAACCCGCAGGCATTCATGTGGGTCAATGGGGAACAATCGGCATTGTTTAAGATCAGAAGAGGCACCCGGCAAGGGTGTCCCTTGTCCCCGTTGTTGTTTGTGCTCGCTCTGGACCCATTGATTAGGGAAATCGTGTCCCACCCAGAGGTGGAGGGGGTGCGGTGGGGCTCCTCCATGTTTAAGGTGTCTGCATTTGCAGACGACATATTAGTACATCTTACTCACCCCGGTCGATCGTTACGTGCTCTGCTGGAACTGTTTCAGGAGTATGGCGACTTTGCAGGGCTCAAAATAAATTACTCCAAATCGTTGGCACTGACAGCTCATGCAAGTGTAAAGACAGAATGGGGGGCTGGATTCCCGCTCAAGTGGGCTTCGGATTTCATTCCGTATTTGGGGGTGAAGATTTCTATGAGAACCTCCATGTTGTATCAACTAAATTTCACTAGTCTGCTAGATAAAATGAAGGGTAGACTGAATAGGTGGGGGACTCTACCACTTACACTGCATGGGCGGATACATTTATTTCGCATGGTTGAATTTCCGAGGTGGCTATATACATTCCAGGTGCTGCCCTTGTGGCTTAAATGCAAAGATCTCAATCAGTTGTACCGACATCTGAGGAGGTTTGTGTGGAGAAATGCGAAGCCGAAAATTCCACTGACATTACTCATGGGTCCATGGAGGGAGGGAGGCATGGGCCTTCCAAATGTTCGCAAATATAATCAGGCCTGTCTGTTGAGACACTTGGGGGACTGGTTGTTAGGGCGGCAAGATTACACACCACGGAGAATGGAGTATGATTTTTTTAAGCCATTCCATCCGCATTACCTATTGCATGGGGATAGGAGAGTGATACCGGCCTATATTCGTCACAGTATACTTTTGGGCCCCTTAAGGGAGGTGTGGAGAGATTTGAATAAGACATGGGGCTTGGAGGCAGATGTATCGGATTTATTGCCATTGCAGGACAACCCACAATTTGTCCCCGGTACAGAGAACAAAATATTTCATAGATGGGCGACACTGGGGATTACGAGACTGGAGCACGTATTAGATGCAAGGGGGAAGATCCTATCTTTGGGAGCTTTGGGAGTAGGTATAAGTATGAACCACATATTTGCATACCATCAGCTAGCTCACTACGTCCGGTCTTTGGACCAAAGTAAATTGGGGTGTGGTCACGGGCGTAGGCTTAGGGCCTTTTTTGGGATGATCACAGGAGACAGGCTGTCAGTTTCAAGCTTGCAAAGAGCCATAGGGGAGCTGGAAGGAGAGAGGGACACGTCCGCTATTTGTCAAAGATGGGCAGGGGACCTGGGGCAACCACATTTACAGTTAGATTTCCGTAAACTGATAGCACGTGTCCCTCAGATATCAGTAAATGCAGGCCTTCGGGAGTGCCAATACAGGATCGTGTATAGAGCATATATGGCCAAAAGTCAACTGTTCAAATTTGGGGGGGGGTTACGGACCCGCTATGTATGAAATGTGAGCAGGGGGAGGGTACGTTGGTGCATTCTCTTTGGGCATGCCATAAGATTCAGGCCTTTTGGAAGCAGTTAATCCAATATCTTGAATCTTTGGTGCATCTTCGGATTCCATTCTCGCCTCAGGGGATATTACTGGACAAATATGAGGTATTTAGGCTTCACGGTAAGGGGACCCAGCAGCTCATTCGCAAAGCAAGCCTGGTCGGGAAAAAGATCATAATGGGCGTCTGGACGAACGAGTCTCCACCAGATTTCTGGCATTGGAGGAACAAGTTCCATGTCCTTCTCTTAATGGAGCGCAGGGGAGTAGGGTCTTCCCCCAAGAGGCGGAAAGCATTTCTGGCAGTTTGGGAACCCTACATACAATCACTGTCACCAAAAGCTCGCAGCTTAATATTCAATAAGCTCTGAAAGGGGAACTCAGTAGGCACACACATGGGAGAGGAGGGACATAGGGGGACATACAAGGTTGGTCAATAACCAAGTATGTGTTAAGACAGCAGTATAGGGCTCTCATGTAATATGTTGTAAACCGGTACCCTCGGGCGGCATTCCATTTGGAATAGATATAAGTCAGAAGAGGGTACAGGAAGGCATGGGGGGGGAGGGGGAGGGGAGCAATCATAGGAGGAATGTACTCCATGGTTAGATATCGCAGTGCTAGTTGAGGGTTATTTGCGGTATGTTTTCATGATGTAACACTGAAAGTGTAGTTCTGGTTTCTGCAATTTTTAAACTGAGTTATATATATATAAGAAGTTGTGATCTGTAAGAGGGGAGATGGGGGGGGGGGAGGGGGGAGAAAATAGAAGAAAAGTTTGATGGTAGACAGTTTCTTTCTGTTTAAGAAGATCACGCATCTGCATTTTGTATTATAAATTTGCCTGTTAGTTGGAAATGTGTGCTTATTTACTATCAATAAAAAACGTTGGAAATAAAAAATACTCATACGCGCAGCCTAAGGTCTTAAGTACAGACGTGCACAACTGGTTGTAACAGGAAATACAAAATGCCCGAATATCAGTGTGAGCTCTTCTACAGCATTAAGAGTTTATTTTAAAAATTATTGCAGTGCTGAGAATGTTCTTTGCAGCCCTCCAGTGGTAAAACAGGAAGACAAACACAAGACAAAAGTAAATGTAAAGAATGACTTTTAAAATTCAGCACTAATATACATGATTGGACCATTTTTCCTCACAAGAAAAGATCAGATTGCTAAATCATTGCTCCCATCTATACCAAAAGAAGAAAATAAGCAATTAGGAAAACTAAACATCCACTCAGTGGTTCTCATCACAGGCTAACTGTCCTGGAAATACTGCATCTTACAAGCAACAAGAGGCATTTGCTGAATTCTGAAACAGGATATGTTGGACTATGTCCAAAGGAACTTGCAATCATTCCTAGGTGCCACACAAGGAAAAAGATTTCAGCTCAGTACAATGCATTAAATTGTGGAGGTTATAGTATCAAATGAAATTTTAGTGGCTCAATCAAAATTTCATTTGTTTCAAAAACAGTGGTATTGTCCTAATTTGTTTAGTGAGGTTATAGTATCCACAGACTGGCAGTACTGAAATGGGGATTTTAGTAGTAAACTAAACGGTGATAATCCTCAAAACAGGTAAACCTTTTGGCCAATGTAGTCCTGTCAAACATGTACGTATTCGTGTTTTATAAAAGCTATGAAGAACATAACCCAGGAAACACACCTATGCAATGGGTAACGGATTAAATCGTAATATAATAATCCCACTTTGTAAAAAAAAAAAAAAAAAAGTTATTGCTTTATCTGTGTGTACACATCCAACCTGTACAATCTTTCACAGAAAAAAATATCCTATATGCCACTTTTTATTTTGACAACATAACTAAACGGGGAAGCAGAGTCAACTAGGCGTGAATGTCTTGTTACGATACAGCATCCCATGAGGCTTAATTATTAAGCAAGAATTCTTTTCTTCTTCCTAGCAGCCTCGATAATTTGTTTACTTTGACGAGGATGATATCAAACTTTGACGGCTAAATGCCGACTTCTCGTCGGGGAATAGCATGGATGTGTGTGATCTCTAAAACCCAACTATAATCAGCCATGCTCTATTCTTCATACTGGCTTCTTTGCCAATAGAGTGACTTTCTTGCACCATTCTGTCAAGATGTGCAGAGTGAAGTCCTGGCTTTATCATTTAAGTTATTCAGATCGTATTCACTTTATATTCTCTATCACATCCAATAGGAACTAAGACTATTTTTTTCTACGCCGCATCATATGCATATTTATAGTTATCAAACCATTCACTAACTAGCCTACAAAGTCTTAAAATACAACTGCATCTCACTGGACACCTGATATTCATACTCAGCAGGAAGGGTTTTGGTATTTTTTTAATAACCTTCCAAAAACTGCCCAACACGTCTATTTCAGGAGTTACTATCATTCCCTCACATGAAGGAAGTGCACCTATGCTCAGCTTTCAACTTTCTGTGCGATGCACTTTTAAAAAGCATTCCAAAACGCTTTGCAGGAAAATAGAGAGAGAGAGAAACTGAGCCCACAGGCTTCTTATGAGCCCTTTAGCAACAACTGCAATATTTGAGTTCTCTCATACAAAAGTGTCCAATGACCCCCCCCCCCCCCCTTTTATGTAGACAGGCTCCCTCGAAATAGGTCAATACATTCATTACATTCCATGCTATTTTTTTCTTCAGCGTGCTTTCACTAAACAAGAATAACCACCAGCAATTAAGCGGCAGCTACCAACCATGAAACGCCACAAGGTGTCTCGACAAACTGCGTCCGACTATAATAGGCAAACCGAGGCAAAACTTGCACGTTATTTTCGTATCTCACCCACCTTTGGAAGCAAGGACGCGGCAAACCCCCAGCAGAAAAAGAGGCGTCACCCAGGCTAGTCCGAGGCTCTTCATGGTAAGGAAGCAGGTGCCGAACGGAGCAAGCAAAACTGCACGCGTTGCCACTCCACAATAAAGACAGCAGCGATGGGCACGAAACCAAGGGACGCGCCACTGGTGCAGCTTCTCCTTGCCAGCCTCCTCTGCTCGCGCTGTACTTGAAGGGTGGAGAAAACAAAGAGCTCGCGCCACCTCACTATGCTCAGTCCACAGCTCGCCGATGTTCGACCACTTTTTGCAACTACGCTGCCCAGGACTAGGTGCAGCTTGGACACGCCCCGAGTGAGCCTGACGTCACAGGGAGGAGCCTGCTGAATATTCAGAACGTGGTGGAGCTGGCTACATTCTTGTACACGACGTAGAAGAAAGGGGAGGAGACATACAGGCAGCTTGCAAAAGGATAGCATTAATTCTTTATTATAAGAATCTATGTGATCTCCCCCAGCCCCACCCCCAGGCTAAATCAGCATCTTTTGTATTTCTGTTAACAATTTTTTCTCCAATGGTGCTTCCAAACTCTTGTGCCATTTGTTCGCTTGAACTAATGCATATGCATAAGTAGGACTTACATATAGTGGAGGTAATAGGCATGCAAATCTTTCTTATGCATATGCATTAGAGGATATTCTGAAACCCTCACCCATTGGCAGAGTTTAAGGACTAGACCACTGGTTTTCAACCCAATCCTCAGGGACTACCTGACCAGTTGGGTTTTCAGGATATCCACAATGAATATGCATGAGAGAGACTTGCATACCAAGAAGGCAGTGCATGCAAATATATCTCATGCATATTCATCATGAAATCCTGAAAACCCAACTGGCCAGGTGGTCCCTGAGGACTGGGTTAACAACAACCACTGGTCTAGAATATGGGTATATCAGGGTATGTGTAGAAATCCATTCACTACTATCCTTTTAAACATTCTAGCCAAATGTACACTTACTTATGATTATATACTGAAAAAAAGATGTGAGCAAAATCCAAATAAATAAACAGAAGGTACCCTTGGATTGATCGTGAAACCAGATTCCGGCAATATTTTCTTTTGTTTTATCTTTTCTGTTTTAGTAACTTCTTTTGAAAATATTCCAATAACATTTGTGAATTAAAAAAGAAAATTAGGTATCCTGATGTGCAGATATACTAATTCAGGAGAAGGTAAAGGTAACTTAATAAGTGCAGAAATTAATGTGTTCATGTTGGAAAAAGTAGATGCATTTTAACAGTTTCTATGTAGCACTGTGATTGTAAGTACATGTAGTGTGAATGGATACCGCCTGCAAATTTAAAAGTGACATTATTCAAATTGATGTGTTGTTTTTTAGGTGTTAAGCTAGTAAGTGAAAAATTAAAGTCTGTAGCTGAACTTTGTAATAGAAATAAGGGTTAAGGAGACCTGATAAGTAGTAGATAATACATTTTTCTGATGAGGTCTGAGAAATAGAACTCTCCTAAAAATCTTCATTTTCTCAGGATATTCACCTTTTAACCCCTATTTGTTGCCCTCAGTCTTCACCTAAGAGACTGTTGTACCATTATCTGCTAGAGCAGTGTTTCTAAACTAGAAGGCCTTGGGAAAGTCCTTTCTGGAGTGGAGGAGTGGCCTAGTGGTTAGAGCACCAGTCTTACCATCCAGAGGTGGCCAGTTCAAATCCCACAGCTGGTCCTTGTGATCTTGGGCAAGTCACTTAACCCTCCATTGCCTTAGGTACAAACTTAGATTGTGAGCCCACCTGGGACAGAGAAATATCCAATGTAACTCACCTTGAGCTACTACTGAAAAAGGTGTGAGCAAAATCTAAATAAATGGTGGTAGCTCCGTCATCATCATCTGCCTGCCATCCTAGACCTTTGTTAACTGCATTAGACAGTATCACAAAATCCAGCCCTCTCAGGGGCAACTGGGCAGCATTGTAGGAAAGGAAGAAGAGCCTCTGTTGTAGCCCTTCCCTTCTTGTTCATCCTCCACCTTCTTCCTTTGGCTCTTGTCCAATGTGGTGTCTGATTCAGCTAAGAGAGGAGGAAGGAGTCACCAGTTCTGTTAGGGGAGAATATTTTTTGGAGAGCAAACCGGGTTAATGCTGAAATGGAGAGTGGATAGAAATTGCTGAGAAAGGGTATAAATTCTTGAAGAGAAATGGAAGAGGTGAGGTGTATTGGGTGAGGTAAGAAGGAGTGTGATGGCTTAAGGGTAGGTAATGGTGAGAGGGTTGGGAGGACAAGCCAAGGTCATATTTAGAGTGGAAGAATAGAGTAAACCAGGGATCATATAGGGATGTAGCAAGGTCTGGAGGAGTAGCCTAGTGGTTAGTGCAGTGGACTTTGATCCTGGGGAACTGAGTTCAATTCCCACTGTAGCTCCTTATGACTCTGGGCAAGTCACTTAACCCTCCATTACCCCTGGTACAAAATAAGTACCTGAATATATGTAAACTGCTTTGAATGTAGTTGCAAAAACCTCAGAAAGGCTGTACATCAAGTTCCATTTCCCTTTCCCTTTTCCAAAAACTTGGTGATGTGAGTTTTATAAGCACCAGGGGCAGGGTAATCAAGTAGGACAGGGCAAGGAAGGGAAGAAGAGAGGATCCAGAATGGAGGGAAAAAAGGAGGGTGGGTATGAATAAAGGTGAGAGAGACACTAGCTATGAGGGAGATGGAAAAAGAATCAAGGTGGTGGAGATTTGGAGAGGCAGGAAAGGAGAGAGAGAGAGAGAGAGGCCTAGGAACTAAGGAAGAGATGGCAAGGAATAAGAGAAAGGAGAAAGGACTCTGGATAAGGAGCAGGAGCAGGATGATGAAGAAATATGTATTTAATTTCTTATATACCACCTGCAAGCCCAAAAGCTATTGAAGTACTGTACATTCAGGCATAGGCGCCCGGTATAAGAGGCTTGGGGAAGCTAAGCCTCCCCAGCCAGAACTGCAGCAAGGGCGGGGCGGGGCGGGTGCAGCTCGTGAACATCTCCCTCCCCCCCCGACTGGTGCGCGACGGTCCCAATCTTTACCCCCCCCCCGTCCCCCTGACTAGTATGGTGCCACTCTCCCCCTCCATTCGGTCACGTCGTCTTTCAACGAGGCTTCCTGTTTCCGTAGCAGCATCAGCAATGATGTAAGCGCCATTGCTTTCAGCCTGCCCCAGAAGTCTTCTCTGGACAGCGTCCCTCCTACGCGGGAAGCTGTTCAGAGAGTGCTTCCGGGGCAGGCTGAAAGCAACGGCGCTTACATCATTGCTGATGCTGCTGCTGCTACGGGAACAGGAAGCCTCATTGAAAGACGACGTGACAGGAGCGGAGGGGGAGAGCAATACGGTACCGCACTAGTCCGGGGGGGAGGGAGGGGAAGCGATGCCAGACAGACCGACCAAAGGGAAAGGGGGGTGGAGAGAGGAGGATGTGAGATGCCACATCTAAGGAGAAGAGGGAGGAAGGAAAGCAATGGCAGGGCATGGGAATGGGAAAAGGGAGGGTGGAGAAAGGAGTGAGAGTGATGGAAGCAAGAAGGGGAGGGAAGAGAAAGGTGGGATGCATGAGGGAGAGGAGAGATGCATGAGGACGCTGGAGGAGAGAGAGAGAAAGTGGAAAAGTGCAGGGGAGAGCCAGAGAGAGATGGGGAGAGAAAGAGGGGACATGGAAGAGAGCAGGGGAAAGCCAGATAGAGATGGGGAGAGAAAGAGGGGACATGGAAGAGAGCAGGGGAGAGCCAGAGAGAGATGGGGAGAGAAAAAGGGGACATGGAAGAGAGCAGGGGAAAGCCAGATAGAGATGGGGAGAGAAAGAGGGGCCATGGAAAAGAGCAGGGGAAAGCCAGGGACATGGAAAAGAGCAGGGGAAAGCCAGAGAGAAGATGCTGGATGGAAGAGGGGTACAGAGAGAGAGAGATTAGTGGAAAGATGGGGGGAGAAAGAGGGGACATGGGCAGGAGAGAGAAGCTGCTGGGGAGAAACTGGGGGATACTCTAGCTGTCAGACGGAGAAATGCTGAATGAAAGGAGGGAGAAAGAGGGAAAAGCTGGAAGGAGGGGACAGAAAGAGGGAAGACAATGGACGTAAGGGTAGGGAGGGAAAGAGGAAAGACACTGGAAGGATGGGGATAGAGAGGACATGCTGAATGGAAAAGGGTCAAGAGAGAGAACTGTTTAGAAGGAAGGAGATATAGAGGGAGACAATGGATGGAAGGAGAGGGAGACAATAGACGGAAGGATTGGGAGAGGGTAATGGGTAGAAGGATGGAGAAAGAAAGAGGGATGACACTGGATGGAAGGGTAGGAGAGAAAGAGGGAAGGTGCTGGACATGGATGGATGGAGGGGAGAGGAGAAATCTGGACATGGATGGAGTGGAGGGCAGGGAACAGAGGAGAAATGTTGGACAAGGATGGAGGGTAGGAAAGACAAAGGAAGTACATGCACATGGATGGAGGGGAGGGGAGAAAAGAAATGTTGGATATGGATGGAGGGATAATTGCTGAATTTAAGGGCTGGATCGGAACACTTTGAAGGCAGATGCTGAAACTGGAGAAAGGATAGGGACAGGGCTACAGATGGTAGACAGGACGCATAAAGACACACAAGGACGCATAAGGACACAGGAGGATGGTGGACATGGTGAGAGAAAAAATATCAAATGGAAAGAAGACACTGGGACCAAAGTGAATAGAAAAACTAAATGATCAGACAACAAAGGTAAAAAAAAAAAGTATTTTATTCAGAATTTATTAACTGGAATATGTCAGCTTTTGGAATGTGCATCTGTGATATTTTGCATGTAAGTTTCAATTTTTCTAGTATTGCTGCATGCTGAGTCTGACTTCTTGAGGTAACTTTCCAGTTTTGCCTTCATATCTGTTGTGTTGTGTGTTTTTCATGTGTAATCAAGGTGCAGTATTCTACTAGTGTGCAGTATTTACAGCCCTTTTGGGTTTTTTTTTTTGTTTCACTAGGTTTTAGAGCCCGGTGTAATTACAGTGCTGCCTTTCCACGCATTAGGTTGTAGCTCGTCCTGTCCTTGGAATTAGTGCTGTTATGGTTTGCTAAGGTTATGAGTGTGTTTTTGCACAAGTTTGTGTATAGTGTTTTGCAGTGGAGAGATTGTGTATTGGCCTTACTGAGGTGGCACCAAAACATCAGAAAGGGTTTTAGAGCCTAAATCACGACACACTACCTCTTGAAGGATCTACATATAGTCGTTAATAAAAGGAGCTCATTGTGAACACTATCCACCCTAAAAGGGTGTTTTGTGGCTCTACATGAGAATTGTGATATTATGATCCCTTGTTTCATATTGTTGACGGTCTGCATTTTCCATATGGGTGGTATATTGGTGTATTAGGGTCTGCCTAGTGTTATGGTACAGTAAGGTTCTGAGTGTGTTTTTGCACAAATTTGTGCATAGTGTTTTACAGTTGAGCGATTGTGGTTAGTATATGCTTTGAGCAACCACTTTATTCTTTGACATATGATACATATCTAATATCTAAATTTAATAAAAGGTATTAATTGTGACTTTTATTTTTATTTATTTTTTCTGTGTGTTATCAGACAATTATTGATTTAAGTTCCACCCCTGGCTCCACCCCTAACCCCACCCCCTTTAGCCTCCCCAAACAGTTGGGCCACCGACTGCCTATGCATTCAGGTACAATAAGTATTCTTCTGTCCCTGAAGGGCTCACAGTCTAAGGGGCCCTTCTACTAAACCGTGTTATGCCCTTAACATGCTTAGCACAAGCAAATGGGTTATTGCAAAATGCTTAAAATATTTTTGGTATTTTCCCCTTTTCTATGCGCTAAGGGCCTCTTTTACTAAACTGCGCTAGCGATTCCCGTGCGGTAAATGAGTGGAAGCCCATTCAGTTCCTACGGGCTTTTCATGTAGGTGGATCATGGCCTAACTTATCTGTTAGGCGGCATTCTACAAGAAGTCATTTTTGGGTGTAAAGGACTAATGTACTGCAATTTATGTGCTTTCCTTAAGGGGCCCTTTCACTAAAGCTTAACATGCGTTAAGTTCTGTATGTCCTATGGTTCATGTGGCACTTTGCGCACATTAATGTCCATTAGTATGCAATAAGGGCCCTGTTTACTAAGTCGCACTATAGGCACACTAATGTTTTAGCACGCACTAAAAATTAGCATATGCTAACACTAGAGACACTCATATAATATGAGTGTCTTTATCATTAGCGCGCAGTAAAAAGTTAGCGCACCTACAGTGAGGCTTAGTAAACAGGGCCCTACATTTTTGTAAAAGGGCCCTTTAGAGCCATATAAAATTGCCACCAATATTTTATTTATTATTATATATTTATTAGGATTTATTTACCGCCTTTGTGAAAGAATTCACTCAAGGTGGTGTACAGTAAGAATAAATCAAACATAAACAATAAACAATTGCAGCAGTAAAACTATTCAAATAACAATATGAAGTATGGCATAGTATATTACCTAAGCTCTATCGAGCAGGGACTGTCTCTCTGTGTCAGGTGTTCAGCACTGCGTGCGTCTGGTAGTGCTATACAAATGTTAATGATAATAATAATACAATGTCAACACAATATGTAATAGAACATTTGAATAGACAGCGTAGGGTATAAGCAATGATGGAATATATAGATAGGTAAGAGAGTAAGAGGAGTTAGAAAATAAGGTGACTAATTTAAAGAAAGTTGCACATGAGGTCAGAGAGATGATTACATGTTATCTGAACTGAAAAACACACCAAGAAATCAAGAAAAATTCAGAAAAATCTGAAATGGACTGCAAACATTCTGGATTCTCAATTCCTAAAAAGCAGCTGAATGGTAATAGGTATCAAGGGGTCTGTTATAGGCTTCTATGTAAACATTAGTAGTTGTGCAGCGCATTGGATGTATTTCATAATGTTTGAAATTTAATAGAAAAAACATCAGCTCAGGGTCGTCAGCACACTCAAGGACCGACCATTTGGGAGGTAATAGGAAATTCGTGTGAGAGAAGGGGGCAGGGATCTCTTAGGCCTGTAATTTCACACTGATTCTCAGACCCTGTACTGAAGGAAGGAGGTAAAGAGGGATGCTTGATAGGTGACCTCAGCTGGCCAGGAGATTGAGGGGCAGAGAGAGAGGATACTGCTGCTACTGCTCAGGGGATTGGAAGAGAAATAGAAATTTCTGCTCAGGAGGGATTTAATGGATATAGAAGTGACTTTTGCTACTGGGTAGTGGGGTTTTTTTTAGAGGTGAAGGGGTACTACTGTTGGAACAGGAAATGGAAGAAAGGAGGCTTGTTCTGCTACTGCTGCTGAGCAGTGGGTTGTGGAGGGAAAGCTGCTGTTGGGCAAGAGGTTGAGGGAGGGAGGGAGGGAGGGAGGGAACTACTGCTGCTGCTGCTGGTCATGAGCATAGGCAGTTGGTGACTCAGTTTGGGAAGACTAAAGTGAGACAGGGCTGGGGTGGGACTAGGGTCAGAAGTACATAAGTACATAAGTACATAAGTAATGCCATACTGGGAAAAGACCAAGGGTCCATTGAGCCCAGCATCCTGTCCACGACAGCGGCCAATCCAGGACAAGGGCACCTGGCAAGCTTCCCAAACGTACAAACATTCTATACATGTTATTCCTGGAATTTTGGATTTTTCCAAGTCCGTTTAGTAGCGGTTTATGGACTTGTCCTTTAGGAAAACGTCCAACCCCTTTTTAAACTCTGCTAAGCTAACCGCCTTCACCACTTTCTCCAGCAACGAATTCCAGAGTTTAATTACACGTTGGGTGAAGAAAAATTTTCTCCGATTTGTTTTAAATTTACTACACTGTAGTTTCATCGCATGCCCCCTAGTCCTAGTATTTTTGGAAAGCATGAACAGAAGCTTCACATCCACCTGTTCCACTCCACTCATTATTTTATATACCTCTATCATGTCTCCCCTCAGCCGTCTCTTCTCCAAGCTGTATAGCCCTAGCCTCCTTAGTCTTTCTTCATAGGGAAGTCGTCCCATCCCCACTATCATTTTAGTCGCCCTTCGCTGCACCTTTTCCAATTCTACTATATCTTTCTTGAGATGCGGCGACCAGAATTGAACACAATACTCAAGGTGCGGTCGCACCATGGAGCGATACAACGGCATTATAACATCCTCACACCTGTTTTCCATACCTTTCCTAATAATACCCAACATTCTATTTGCTTTCTTAGCCGCAGCAGCACACTGAGCAGAAGGTTTCAGTGTGTTATCGACGACGACACCCAGATCCCTTTCTTGGTCTGTAACTCCTAACGTGGAACCTTGCATGACGTAGCTATAATTCGGGTTCTTTTTTCCCACATGCATCACCTTGCACTTGCTCACATTAAACATCATCTGCCATTTAGCCGCCCAGTCTCCCAGTCTTGTAAGGTCCTCTTGTAATTTTTCACAATCCTGTCGTGATTTAACGACTTTGAATAACTTTGTGTCATCAGCAAATTTAATTACCTCGCTAGTTACTCCCATCTCTAAATCATTTATAAATATATTAAAAAGCAGCGGTCCTAGCACGGACCCCTGAGGAACCCCACTAACTACCCTTCTCCATTGTGAATACTGCCCATTTAACCCCACTCTCTGTTTCCTATCCTTCAACCAGTTTTTAATCCACAATAGGACATTTCCTCCTATCCCATGACCCTCCAATTTCCTCTGTAGCCTTTCATGAGGTACCTTGTCAAACGCCTTTTGAAAATCCAGATACACAATATCAACCGACTCCCCTTTGTCCACATGTTTGTTCACTCCTTCAAAGAATTGAAGTAAATTGGTCAGGCAAGATTTCCCCACACAAAAGCCATGCTGACTTGGTCTCAGTAATCCATGTCCTTGGATGTGCTCTGTAATTTTGTTTTTAATAATAGCCTCTACCATTTTCCCAGGCACCGACGTCAGACTCACTGGTCTATAATTTCCCGGATCTCCCCTGGAGCCTTTTTTAAAAATGGGCGTTACATTGGCCACCCTCCAATCTTCGGTACCACGCTCGATTTTAAGGATAAGTTGCATATCACTAGCAGTAGCTCCGCAAGCTTGTTTTTCAGTTCTATCAGTACTCTAGGATGAATACCATCCGGTCCAGGAGATTTGCTACTCTTCAGTTTGCCGAACTGCCCCATTACGTCCTCCAGGTTTACCGTGAAGTCAGTAAGTTTCTCCGACTCATCCGCTTGAAATACCATTTCCGACACCGGTAACCCACCCAAATCTTCCTCGGTGAAGACCGAAGCAAAGAATTCATTCAGTCTCTCCGCTACATCTTTGTCTTCCTTGATCGCCCCTTTTACCCCTCGGTCATCCAGCGGCCCAACCGATTCTTTTGCCGGCTTCCTGCTTTTAATATACCGAAAAAAATTTTTTACTATGTTTTTTTGCCTCTAATGCTATCTTTTTTTCATACTCCCTTTTGGCCTTCTTAATCTGCGCCTTGCATTTGCTTTGACACTCCTTATGCTGTTTCTTGTTATTTTCAGACGGTTCCTTCTTCCATTTTCTGAAGGCGTTTCTTTTAGCCCTAATAGCTTCCTTCACCTCACTTTTCAACCAGGCCGGGTGTCTTTTGGACTTCCGTCTTTCTGATGGGGCATGGCTATTGGGCTGGGGAGGAGGCAACACCTGTGTAAGCAGTAAATGGACAGTGAGTCACTTCTGAATACAGCAGAGAAAGACCCCTCCACTGGGTTGCCCTGGTGCAGCTGTGCCAGCTGCCCCCATCCCCAGTACCCCTGTTACTGATGGTAATATGCACACTGAACATACTCCAAGGAATTATGTGCCAAAAAAAAGAAAGAAAAAAAAACCCAATGCACCAAAATAATAGAACATATTAAACAGAACAATATTTTCAGTATTCTGGAATTATATGCAGATACTTTAACACTTGGCTCCCAGTCAGCACTAACACCCCAATCCAGCACCTTCCTGTCGGCCATGTGAACAGTGATGTTCAGCAGCACTGTAACAGAAATCCTGTGGTTACTGGCAACCATAAAATGATTTGTCTATCAGTGTTTTTGGTAAGTTGCCATATGACCACTAGGTATCAGTTCTGCTGGTCTTTAGTTTATTATTGAGTTACCACACTTGTCTGGAATATGTATTATCTGCATTAACTGTACCTAATAGAGCAGTAGGCTCAGAATCACTGGGGTTCAAATCCTACTGCCACTTCGACAGGTCATTTAAAATGTGTTTAGTGCAGAATACAGACGCAGGATTAATATATAGGAAGTCTATATATTACTTTACTGGTGAATCTTCTCTAGCTCCCAGTTGAAATATGTAATGAGTTGAAGTTATGCTGTTTGATCTTTGAAACTCTGCAAGGGGAAGCCAGTAGGTTTTCCCTATTTATTTCAGTTGTTGGCTAGTTTCATCAAGAGTCATAATCAGGACCATTTATTACTATTTTTTAGAATTAATCTTAAAATCTGTAAATGAAAAATCTATTTGCTATTGAATGGTTAAGGTTTGGAATTAATTACCATTAGAAATTTGTTAGATTTTTTTTATATGGCCTTGCATAAAAGCTGAAAACCTATCTTTTTAAATATGTTTTATGATTTTCTTCTTTATGGTGACTAATTTTGTTTTGAAGGGTGTATTTATTGTGGTATATTATGACCCGCTCTGAACCAGTTTTGTGGGGATATGGTAGGTTACAAATCTCTAATAACATGATATAACATAACTTTCCATTGCCCCAGGTACAAACTTATCCCCCTGTTTACTAAGCCATGCTAGCAACTGCCATGCAGTAATGCTGACACAGCCCATTCACTTTGACACCCCTCCAACACAGGAAGTTTACATCAGAGGGCAAGTGACCGGCAGGAAAATGGTCCCGCATGTCTACACTTTGTTTTCACTGCGATACCGCAGCTGGTGTGCTGACCTGGGAAAACTGCATGATGATGGTCAGGAGGAGGAGAGAAGAGAGATGACCTGGGAAGGTCATGGGCCCAACAGCAGGAGAGAGGGGAAAGTCATGGCTAGGGCTGGGAAGGCTTAACCTCCCTAAGGGGCCCTTTTACTAAAGGGTTGGTGCGTGGCAACAGGCTCGCCACGCGCCGATCCAGAACTACTGATGGGCAGGAACCTGGCAGTAGTTCCCACCCCTAGTGCACGCCATTTCTGGTGCTACAAAAATATCTTCTCTTTTGTAGCACTGGTGCTTATCCAGAAGTAACCGGGCAACGGTTACCACCGGGTTAGCGTGGGAGCCCTTACTGCCACCTAGTTGGGTGGTGGTAAGTGCTCCACCCTGAAATGGCTTAGCAGCAAGTGGTTCACTTACCACACTGTCATTTCTTTTACAGAAAAAAATACAGCCTTTTACCTGCTGCAGTAAAAGGGGGCCTCAGTACGCATCAAAATCACACGTTGATACTAGCGCAAGCCTCCTTTTACCACAGCTTAGTAAAAGGACCCCTAAACCTCTTATGCAGGATGCCTATGGTTAGGGGTTTGTGGGAGAGAGAATGCAGAGCTGCAGTTGTGCAGGGGGTTGGGAAGGAGACAGAATGAATGTTAAAGAGCATGAGTGAAGGGGTGGGTGGGAAAGAGGAGAGATGCTGCTGGACAAGGAGTGGAAGGAGAAACATTGCAAGGAGTAGCTGGGAAAGGTGGAAGAAAAAGAGGATCATTCAGTGCAAGCAATGACTGGGGGTGAGAAAACAAAGGAAGCAGGCACTTTAGATTGGTTTTATTTATTTTTGATTTGGAATGCCCATCTCCTGCCCACTTTTGAAATGGCCAGTTAGTGCTTGGGGCAGGAGCAGGGGCAGAAGAGTGTGCCAGTGCTAAACGGGATGGGGAGGGAGGGATGCTGATTCTGATCGGGGAGGGGGGCTGGAGGGGGGTTGTTGTTGATCAGGGGAGGGGAAGGGGCAAGAGGAGTGTTCCAATGCTGATCAGGAAGATGTGTGGCCTACCCTTATGTGGTTCCTGGCCGATATTCAACCTGGATCCATATAAATATCTTAAGTGGGTCCCTGTGTAAGTCCTGATGGCTATCTTGAGTCCAGTCAAACCCTGATATTCAAAGCCAGTGCTTGGAGATGGCCAGGCATTGAATGTCAGGGCCTAATTCTGCCTGCAGCAGTCAGCATTTAAAAAAACAGCAGGCCGCTAGCTGAACGCGGATCAGATAGACTTTAATAAAATATGGTCATCAGTACTGATATCTGCTCTGTCTGCCTGTCTGCTAGCTGCTCATTTTGACCTGGGGTTTGCACCAGTGTTTGAGGAGGCAATTTTGATTTACCTCTCTGGTGTTTAAACCTTACCTCAAAAATTCAGTAAGAGATGTCATGTGACTCATTAATTAGCTGTTTCTGGTTGTCTAGTTTTGTAAAAGTTCAGCACTTACACTCCTAAGTGCCAACATTTAACCTATGTAGGCAGCCTAATTGGTACTTAAGGTAAATATTGGCATTTACAAGGTCAAAAACCAGAGTGATGCTGTTCTTTTTTTAAATTTGCTTCTTACAGCGTCGCCACCCAATCTCCACTAAGATTCCATGGATCCATTCCTTCTAAATCCTCTTTAAAAGGAATGGATCCACGGAATCTGAGTGGAGATTGGGTGGCGACGCTGGTAACTGGGAAGCAAAACTGGTACTGGGCAGACTTCTACGGTCTACGCCCTGATCATAACTGAATAGATAGGGATGGGCTTGAGTGTAAATTTTAAGGGGCTTCGGCGTTAGCTTCAGAACTTTTAGTACAAGAGTGCTGGGCAGACTTATGTGGTCTGTGACCTGAGAATGGCAAGGACAAATCAAACTCGGGTATACATATAAAGGATCGCATATCATATAAAATGAGTTTATCTTGTTGGGCAGATGGACCGTACAGGTCTTTATCTGCCATCACTTACTATGTTACTATGATGACTGTTTTCCCTTGATATGCCGGGACTTGTATGTGGATTTTCACACATCCTTATACATATTTTACAAAAAGTTCCACATTCAGTGGAGCCTTTTGTAAAAGACACAAGAAAGTATGAACGTCCATTTCCCCATCTGGACACCTATGCAAAATTAGCACACAAAATGTCTCAGAATGTGTATAGAGAGTAGAGTGGAGGAGTGGCCTAGTGGTTAAAGTGATGGACTTTGGTCCTGGGGAACTGGGTTCAATTCCCACTGCAGGCACAGGCAGCTTCTTGTGACTCTGGGCAAGTCACTTAACCCTCCATTGCCCCAGGTACAAATAAGTACCTAAGCCACATTGAGCCTGCTATGAGTGGGAAAGCATGGGGTATAAAAAAAAAAGAGCAGTGTAACTTTGTGCATTCATAGAGGTCTATGTGGGGAACAATATGCACTTGAGACATTACCAGCAATTGTGTCCATGCAGCTGAATGGACTTATTGTGACACAATTGTTATCAGTGATTGAAGTACTGTTATTCCTTTTGCGAATTTCTGACAGATTGATTTAGTGTTTCAGTTGCATCATTTATTTTTCTTCTTGGATCATTTCAGGGCAAAAAAAATGTGTTCACATGTGACACCACTTGAAGACTCAAAACAACTTCTTTTTTTGTGTGACAAGTCTGTGACTTGAATCCTCTGCCACAAAAATGACAGCTGGAGGAACTTCTGATTGAAAATGCACAAGTTTCAGTTTAGTGATCTACTTAATCTGGGCATTTTGGAGAGAGAAGGTGATTTTGCCAGGTGATTGTGTTTTAAATCTTGGTTCATGTATCACAGATTGAATAAAGAGTCTGGGTTTTGACCGTATTTCTTTTTTGTTGTCCTGCCCAGGTGTCCAGTATCTCTTCCCATCCCCCTGCCATTGCTGTCACTGCCACCCTAACTTGGTCCTATGCCCTGAGCATGGCATTGAGCTTTTGAGAACCTGCATGCACTCAAAATGTTCTGTGTCCTGCCCCCTTTGACCCAGAATTCCTCTTGGAGAGGGGTAGGATGTGGCAGGTTCTGAGTGCATATGCAGGTGTTCAAAGCCGTTGTTCTGCAGGCCATACCACTGCTGCAGTGTTGCCACCCAAATTCTGCAACTCTAGGCAAATGCCTAGTCCACCTAGTGGAACGACCAGCCCTGTTTTCACCTACATAATGCATTTTGATTCTTCCCCCTTTAGCATGATAAATTTACACACACGGTCAACTGTGTACATCAATTAACTCATGTGAAAACAGAACAGGGTCAGAGCGTGGAAGTCAAAATGTATGTGGAGATTGTATTTTTAACACTTTCTGTTTACTTTATGGCATTTGGGGGCCCTTTTTGCCTTGCGCTGTTGCCCTTTTTACTGCACTGGGTAAAAAGGCCAAAAAATGGAATGGCCATGTGGTAAGACTTCACTTACTGCGTGGCCATGTGGGAGGGAGCACTTAATGCTACCCATTGAGGTGGAATTAAGGGTTCCTGTGCTAACCTGGCAGTAACTGAGTAGTGCGCGGTGCTGCCCGATTACTGCTGGATTAGCACCTGTGGAAACATTTTAAAAATATTTCTGCTAGTGAGGGAAATGGCATGCGCTGGAGCTGGAACTACCGCAAGCGCCTGCGTTGGGCTGCTGGTAGCTCCAGATTAGTGTGTACCATGCGGTAATCCCGCGTTGGCTTACTGCTGCTTTGTAAAATGGCCCCTTGCTTTGTATCTGTTCCATGCAGGCCCAAAGTATGTAAACACCTTCACATGTTATATTATGAATTTATGTCTTACTTTCTCCCAATAAGGTCCAAAGCGAAGTTACAAAATATGAATTTGGTGAAGAGCACAAGAAATATTACAAAACCCCCATGATATTATAGTATTACAATTTTTGGATTAAGTATTTATGAGCAAAATATGTCTTCAATTCTCTTTGAAAAAGACAACATAAAATTATTTTTTCCTATTGAAAAAACTGTTACCAAAGCATTTGATTGTTTATGTTTACACTTGTCAACGATAAAGAACTGGATGTCAGCCAAAAGAGTAAAAGCTTAATATGGCCAACACTCAAATTATGATTTATTCTGATAGTCCAGATTCAATTTTTCCAAAGTAATTTGGTTTGGAAGGGCTTATTGAAATTAAATATGAGATGAAATATCTGGGGGTACTTTTGAATTCGGATTTGTCTTTTTCACCCCATGTACGGAATGTAGTCGAGCGTATTGTCTTTAAACAAAAACTCCTAAGTAGATTTAGGGGTCCTTTTACTAAGGGGCATTGAAAAATGGCCTGTGGTAGTGTAGACACGTGTTTTGGGCGCATGCAAAATTACTTTTTAGCGCACATACAAAAAATGCCTTTATTTTTTTTGCCGAAAACGGACGTGCGGCAAAATGAAAATTGCCTCGTGTCCATTTTGGATCTGAGACTTACTGCAAGCCATTGACCAAGTGGTAAGGTCTCACGGGGTAACCGGGCGGTAATGATCTACATGCATCAAATTCCACTTGACGCGCGTAGCTGCGTCAAAAAATAAAACCTTTTTCAGATGCGCATAGCGGATGCACTCCAAAATTGAAATTACCACAAGGGCCACACGGTAATGGGGCAGTAACTCCAACTTGGCGCGCATTGGGCGTGCATAGGCGCCTATGTGGCTTAGTAAAAGGGCCCTTTAGGGTTTATTTGTTAGAGAAGAATTTTAGGTCTGTTATCTTTGCTCATATCACACCTCTGTTTGACTATTGTAACGCTTTACTTATGGGTGCTTCGGGAGCCATGTTACATTCTTTCCAGTTAGCACAAAATGCTTTGACCTGAAAAGTGACCAGGTCAGCCAGATGGGACCACATTACCCTGGTTCTCAGGAATCTTCATTGATTTCCTATTAATGACACTCTCAATTTAAGATTTTAGTATTAATTTATAAATGCTTGAACAATGATGTTCCAAAAACTTAGCTACACAATTACAGATATACAATCCAAAAAGGTCACTCCATTCTGATAACAAGCTGCTGTTGGACATACCCACTGTAAAATATATACAATTGGAAGAATACAGATCAAGAATGTTTTATGTTAAGGGTGCCAGACTTCGGAACCAGCTCCTTGATCAAATATGTTTAATGAAGAACTATAGTCAATTTAGAAAAAGTATGAAGGCATTCCTTTTAAGGAAGGCCTTTGGCATTGATCTGGAGAGCTGAGACTGTTTTGTTTTATTTGCAATTTGTATTTACTGTGCTGGAAAAATAGTATTGTTAAGAGTTGTTTTAATATGTATGCAATGCCTGTAAACTGCCTAGAATGTTGGATAGCGCGGAACAACAACTGTGTAATAAGTAAATAAAGGTATTAACCAGGTAGTAGAAAGAAGCGAGTTCCAAACTATAACAGACTGAAAACAAAATGGCTCCAGCTTAAAAATGAATGAAAATCACTGAACTAGGCACTAATATTTACATACCCATTGTGCACATAAATACTTAGAATACTAGCATATAAAGCATAGGTGTACACTTACGCATGTACTGTATATGCCAGCATGCTACTTAAGTGCTATTATGTAAATACCTGCTTAAGTTTACATAACACATATTTGCAATGGGGCATACACAGATAGAGCATGGTCGGGACATATGCAGGGGTCTCACTTAACACATATAGAGCTAGATTCTATATATGGCGCCTAACAAATCGGTGCTGAAAAAAGCACTATTCTGTAAGCCATCCTTAAAGTTAGGCACGGTTTATAGAATATTGCTTACACCTGGGAGTAGCGCCTAACTTTGATGCTGCCACTTGCGTCAACTGAAATGTAGTGCAAATGTACGTGCCTAAATTAAGTACATAGCTTCCGTATTCTATAACAGCATGCTAGGAATGCCCCCATTCCACAAATGACCCTCTCATTTCCACGCCCTTTATTTACTCACACATAAAATTTAAGCACTCATCCCGTCCTAAATTTACACACCTAAGTTCCAATTAAATCTAATTAATGCCAATAATTGCTTGTTAAAATACCAATTATTGGCACTAATTAGCTTATTATTCAATTAACTAGTGCATGCGGCCAAATTTACATGTGCAATGTTTGGCAACTTTTATAGAATTAGGGAGTTAATTTCCAGAATATTATAAGTTACATGCATCCCTGCTGCATTTAGGTGTCTGCACATATGAAAGCTCTATGGCTGGTGTAAATGTGGACACCTAAATGTTAGGCATGCTGATGCCGAGATATGCTGGTATTTTATGATGGAACTAGGTGCTTAGATTCCATTATAGAATAGGATCCTACCACCCACCTTCAGGCGCTTAAGTAGAGGTGTGCAGATATAGAATTATTCCCTTTATTACCTGCATTGTAATAAATCATTTTGGTTTTAATATTTGTAGCTTCAGTCTGGTCCTTCTGGATATCTTCTGCTTGCTTTGTTGTTTTCTTGTATACACCCATCCTTATGAGTTTCCCTTATAGTTTGTATTCAAGGGGCTGCCCTCAAAATTGGTTGGTCTAGGATCAGAGGAACGGGTTAAGAATCATTTGGCTGCTATTTCTGCATCATCAACATTGCAATAATGTGAATAGAACTTTCAATGACAAATTTCTTCACCAAGTGGGTCTTTTACAAAGTAACGCTAGTGTTTTTAGTGTGCGCTAAATGCTAGAGATGCCCATAGGACTGGTAGTCCATACAAAATACTGGGGTCTGACAGTGCACAATAACTCACAGACCCTGCACTGACTGCTGTCATTGTGGCCACCATTGCTGCTTTAGCTTTCTTGCTTTGGGGAGGAGGAGGGTAAGAGAGAGAGTCTTGCCCTCAATGTAAAGCAACCAATGCCAAAAATAAGGGGGTGGAGGCAGGTGCACCTATTAAGGAAAGCCCAAAACTGGCTTTGCAGCCATTGGCAATGTCAAGTACCCAGTGACATACCTAACTTGGTTGCCACCTCAGGCAGAGAACACCCTCCTCCAGGGATGTACCCCCACCCTCCCTCCTTCTCTTCTTCTCCTCCTCCATGCAAGGGGGGGAGGCACTGAGCAATTGCATGGCTGTTGACTCTGCTTGTCCCCTTCCACTTCTGATGTCAACTTCCTGTTCTGGAGTAGAGGACCGGCAGAGATAACAGCCGTTCAACTGCTCAGCTCAGCCCCTTGCTGCCTGCACCCAGGGCAGACTACCCCCAACACGCAATCCTTGGTACGCCACTGCAAATTCCCTTACTTTGTACCCTGTCTCACCTTTTTTCCCCACCCACTTACCTTCCACCACCAGCCAACAGAAAACCAACTGGCCACATTTAAAAATTCAAATATAATCAGCTGATTTTATTGTTCGCTAAAAACACTAGCACGCCTTTATGAAAGAGACCCCCAAAGCACTGTCATTATTCTTATCATCTAAGTATTGCATTCATGTTGTCCTTTTTTCTGTGGGCTCATATCCTGATTGGAAGAATGTCAATAGCTTCCCCAAATCGCCATGTTGCAAAAATGCTATATTAAAACTACTTTGCTAGAAATAGATATAGCCAACCATTCCTGTGGCTCAACCATAGAAGTGTGGTGGAGGTGACTGGTTTAAAACTAAATATATTCTCCGCATACACATGGATGAGTGGACAGAAAATATTATATAGCCACTTTTGGCTAGGTGGTACTGTTTTCCTGTCAGCACAAAAAATTATTGGTTGTCATAGATATTGATTTTCCTGCATTTCTGTCAACTGGTCCTCAGTCATGGCATCGGCAGAATGTGCTTTAATAGGTGAAAAACCAGCAATGTCTTTGTTAAGGCCTTGTAAAATTGATCAAATGACATCCTGTTGCCCAGGCTAACATACAGTGATTTGAAATTATTATCATCAGTTAATGTCAGGAATGGGAGCACCTTTGTTGCAGTACATGTATTGTGAGGTCGTCATTGAAATTTTTGATACTGAATACCCATGATATTGAGACTACTATTAGTCAAATCTGTGATAAATAGAGATCTGGTTTTATTATTGGTTTTCTAGTTACAGCTAATTTGATCTGACAAGTTTGATTACTGGTTTTATAGTCAAGTACAGAATGATAATTTTTAACTTAGGTGTTTTAGCACATGTTGAGGGTTCTGCTGGGGAATTTATAGAGGCGATGCAGTCCTTGGCTTTGATCAGGGATGCTTCAACCATTAGGCACGACTAGTTGATCATCTAGGGCAGCAGCTTCTGGGGGAGAGCAAGGAACAGCTGCAGTCAAGGCAAAAAAGTAGATCCTGACTGCCGCATAAACTCAGAACCATCAACACATTTCCCTACAGGAAGAATGGGCAATTTTCAAAGTCTATTTACTTTGATAAATGACTTTAGGAAATTGTCCTCATTTGTGTGCATATGCGTGTGTAGATTTTATATATATATATAAGGAGTCAATAATCATCCCATGGCTAACCTATTTACTGCAAAAACAGTATCAAACAATAATGACCACAACTGTTCCCTCTAAGCTGAGCAGGTGTCCTCCATCTACAGTCCAGCTAGTGGAGGGTGCTGTTTGACTATCAAATTTTTCAATAGTGAGGGGCAAGTAAACTCTGCAGGACTCCAGGGGACCTGTCTGTCCCTAGCAATTGAAAGCATAGTACCACCTCCCACTGGCAGCAATTTAGTTGGAAGGCTCCCACTCAACTTAGAAGGAACAGTGATGACCACCAACCTGGAAGTTATCCGACCAATATTCAGATCAGTGCCCAGGACATGTCCTAATTTTATGCGGTTACTTAGCCGGTTAGCAAACTGAATATTACTGTTAACCAGCTGAGTTGCTGATCCACCCTAACTCTATGCCCAGCCTGCCCCTAACCTACCCGCTTAGGGGATGGCCAGTTTTAGTGATAGTCAGTGATTATGGGCGGGGAAATGGGCATTTCATGGGCTTTCCAAAATTTACGTCACTGTTATAGAATATGGCCCTTTGTGCCTAAACCTATGCACTGGTATTTATGCCAAGTACAATGTGGCCTAGATGGATACAACCAAATTTGGTTGTGTGGAGAGGCGCTTGGCATCTCTGTATATAAAACACACATCCAATGTTCTAATGAAGCCTCTGAACGTTCTAAATTTGTAGTTGTGTAGACCGCAGTTTGTCCATGAGTGTCTGCCCCGCCCTCATGTCAAAACGTGATGACGATGAGGGCGGAGCACTGACAAACACAGAATCCCATCGCACACCCAATACTATGCGGAGGACACGCCTATGACGCCCTCGACGCAATGCAACTCCCCCCAAGTTGTAGCAGAGATGGAAGTTCGTCCTCTGATGCCCTCGACGCAACACCACGCACCCCCCCAAGTTGTAGCAGAGATGGAAATTAGTCCCCTGACGCCCTCAACACAACACCACGCCCCCCCAAGTCGTAGCAGAGATGGAAGTTAGTCCTCTGATGCCCTCGACGCAACGCAACACCACACACCCCCAAGTCGTAGTAGAGATGGAAGTTAGTGCAGCTAAATCCAGATAGCCTGCACTATTAGATTAAATGCAGCAAAGTGCGGCAAGATCTTTAACAGAACGCAGCGAACCCCGACTTTGTCAGCCCCGCCCACAATCTCAGCCAGCCGGCTAACATTGTTCACACGGACGATGTCATTTTCACAACACACTCCCCCCAACCACAACATGCAGATTTCAGAATCCCACTAGCAAAGACCCCCCCTACCGCCCAAATAAAAACACAACATCTAATATGGTCAATGAGCATCTCTCACACAAACCAACATACACACGCTGCCATGGACAGACAGTATCTCACTTTCTCAATCACAGACACACACTCCCTCCCCCAACTCCCTCAGTACAGAAAGTGTAACAGTGAAATTTAACATCTGTCTCTCTCACACACTCACAGACCCCCCCAACCCCCCCCCCCCAAAAAAAAACACACTCGCACAGTCACTCTCTCTCTCACACAGTCACTCATGGTGGGAGGGGAGAGGGGGAGAGGGGGGAGGGGAGAGGAGAGGGGGAGGGGAAGGGGGTTCTCCAAACTCTCGGCCTCATACACTCTCGATCTCACAAACTGTCTATCGCAGACATACTCTCACACTAGCTCTCTCTCACACACACTGTATCTGTGTGAAACACACTCACATATGCACTCGCACACAGTCATTCTGCACAAATAAATGCACAATAAATAAATAAATTCTGACACACACACACTCTCTCTCACAGACACACTCACACCCAGTCTTACTCTCTCTCTGACACACACACACACTCGCACAGTCACTCTCTCTCTCTCACAGTCACTCTCACACACACACTCTCTCAAACATACACACTACGAGGAAAACCTTGCTAGCGCCCGTTTCATTTGAGTCAGAAACGGGCCTTTTTTACTAGTATTCTATATACCGTGTGGAAATTTAAACCCATTCTATAAAATTTAGGCATACTTTAGAAAATACGACTAGGTGTAAATTTTTTATTGTGTGGATTTTTCAGGTGCCATATATAGAATCTGGCCCTATGTGTTGAACAGCTGAAATACATCTTTGTTAAGTGGAATCTTTCTATCTTCCCTGAATTTAGTTGCAAGTAGGCCTTTATTGAAAAAGCCTAATTTGGATAGTATCGACCACCAGAAAATTATTAGCTGCTGGACAATGATCTGTTCCTTGGAAAATTGATTGACAAATAGTTGTTGAAGCACTTACAAATGCTTGTGGGAGAGGGAGGTATTTTGGGCAGCTGTCAAGAAGGATTTTGGCACGTTCAAAGCACTGAAATAGTTTTAATGATTCGGGTTGATAATTTGTGGATCTTACTGGATAAGATCCACAAATGTGGTGCTACTGAATCTTTGCACCACATTTGATACAGTGGACTACAGTATTCTGTCAGAATGATTGGGTGACGTGGGGATTAATGATAGGGTATGGTGCTGGGTGGAATTATTTTTGCCTGGGTAGATCTCAGGTTGTTACAGCAGGCAGTCAGGCATTTCAGTATTATCTTGATTGTTACAGAGCGTCTCAAGGAACATTTCTGTCCTACTGCTATTTAATATTTATTTGATGCCTTGAAGAGAGGGGGATTAAATTCCAGTTCTTTGCAGATGGTATTGAGTTTTATATGCCTTTGGGGAAAGATTGTGAAAATGGCCCATCAAGTTGCAGGAATGCAAGGTGGGAAAATGTGAACAACTGAGAATAAATTATCCCTGAATCCAGAAAAATGGATATTTTGTGGGTTCAGAAATCTTGGAAGGACAGGGGCATCCAAATTTATTTTGGCAGGTCTTAGTAGCCAAGACTAGAACCATGTTCAAACCTTTGGGTAGAACTAGATTGGTCACTGTGCATGGGTTTGCTAATAGCCTCTGTAATTGCAATGCTTTTTCCATCTGTGTCAATTAAGAATGGTGAGAGTTTTTTTTATTTTAATGGAAAAGGATTTTGCTCAGATTGTGAATGCTCAGTTTGACAATTGTAATCTGCTTTATATGGAGCTACCTGAGAAAAGCATGCACTATTTTCAGCAGGTCTAGAACGCAGCAATGTGGTTTTTAACTTGGGCTTGTTTTTTCTGACCACATCTCTTCTGTATTCGCGTTGTACTGGCTTCCTGCTGTGTTGCAGAGCCATGTGAAGGTGTTGATACCAGCCAGCTGAAGCCTTTCTCCAGTGATGTTCTCTATACATTACTTGCCCGGCTTCCTCTCAAGTCACATGCATGCTTGGTTTTAGTGAAACTGAGCATGCGTGACTTTGTGCACGCTCAGTTTCACTAAAACTGAGCATGCACGTAATGTGAGGGAAAGCAGGGCGAGCAGTGCTCAGAGAACAGCCAAGGTATGTGGGGTTGCAGCAGGGATGAGGGCCAAACTGTATTCCCCCACTTTGGGTTCCAGACCCCCCAGACATTGAGGTCTGGCTACACCCCTGTTATAGTCTACTATATGTTATGCATATATCTAGAGAACATAGAGTCACACATTTACATCAGCCCTATGGAAGATATAAGAGCTCCTGCCTAAGTGCATATGTGCCAGTATTCCCAGTTATGCTAGTATTCTAACACTGTTCCAGTGGTGTAGCGAGACAGCCAATTTTGAGTGGACCTGAGCCCAAAGTGGGTGGGCACAAAATTATCTCTGCCCCGCCATACCTCCACCTCAGAATATAAATACTTTAGCTAATTAGGATCCTCAAGCTCTGTTAGCTGAAGACTTTCTCCAAAGGCAGCCAGAACTCCCTTTTACCAAGCTTGGCAGGCAGCAGCAATGTCCCTAAGCCACTAATGCCAGCAGCACATGCATGCTTAGTAGTCAGTGGCTCAAGGATGCTGTCACTGACTTGAGAGTCTGGTAGAAGGGAATTCTGGCTGCCTTTGGAGGAGGTTCTCAGCTGTGGATCCTTGGGGTTCCCCACCAGTTATAAAGCAAGGGTCAGGGCCAGTGTTAGGCATGCTATGGCCCAGGTCAGAAAATAAAGGAGGGCACTTTCTCTGATCCCCTCTCCTCCCTGCCTCCCCTCCAGTTTCCCCACCTGCCAATACTAATCACACCGACAGACCTTCACCAAATACAGACCAATTAGAAATTAAAATATTTACACAAAAATTGAATTGCGAAACCCAAAAAATTAAACTTAACATATACTACAACACTGGAGAAATAACAACAGAAGTGCATTTCCTTTCTATTGAACACAATGCAAAGACAATTGCTAAGCACATTTCCGAAAGCTAATATTCCATTTAAAACATTCAAAATAAAATGCTTTTTTCTACCTTTGTTGTTTGGATGTTTTATTTTTCCATTATGTTGGTTCCAATTTCCTGTTTGTCATCTACTAATTCTCCATCAAGCAACTGCTGTCTATTCCCTCACTACACCTACCTCTGATATAATGATCATTCCTTTTTAGTTCTGTCCTCTCATTTTTTTTTCTTTTCCGCCTCTGTCAACTCAAATTTCACCCTCTTTCTCATTCTTCTCCTCCTTTGTACTTTTCAGCTACCTATCAGATTTCTATCTTCTTTCACCCACTAGCTCTCTCATTCCCCATCTCACTCCTTCCCCAGGCTTTCATTCCCTTTCATCTTTAATCTATTCTCCATTACCATATTTATACCCTCTGTTATCACTATCCTCTCATCCATTTTCTTGCCACCCTTCTCCTCCCCTTCCTGGCCTCTCCTACATGGTTCTACCATTCCCAGCGCCTTCCTCCCTCCAACATTGTGTTTGCAATCTCTAGGGACAGACAGGTTCTCTGGAGTCTGCAGAATTTGCCTGTCCCTCACTATTGAAAACATGGTAGTGAAACAGCACCCCCCCCCCCCCACACTGGCAGGATGTAGATGGAGGACTCCCACTCAGTTTACAGGGAACAGTGTCTAGAAAGGAAAGTAGGTGCCTACTTTCCTTTAGAGAGCGGCATCCTCTGGGCACTTACAGAAATACCTTCTATAGGACTACAATGCTATGGTATTATGCCAATTAATGTTTTACATATTCTCTTATTTTGTGTATGTTTATTATTGTAACCAGATCTGGACTTGCTGTAAGGCCAGTATAAAAAATGCTAATTAATTAATTAAGGGGCACTTTTACTAACACTTAGTGCATAGTAATGGAATTAGTGCATGCTAAATGCTATGTATCCTATTTTGTACCTATGGGCCTATGGACCCCTAAGTCAGCAGACTTGTGCATTGCAGAAGCGAAGCCAGGTTGATGGCGTGGGGGGGGGGGGGGGGCGAGAGCGGACTTCTGCCGGTGCACATTTTCAGTGCAACCCGACCAAAAAAAAATAGGCGCCGGCAGAACTCCATTTGGGGGAGTGGCTGCTCCCTTGGCGCCCCACCTAGCTTTGCAGCTGGTGCATTGTGCCCTCTACCTATTTTGTAATGATCTCTGAATGAAATAAAAATGAGGTTTAGAAACTCATGTATGCAATATGATCCACAATTGTTGCTAAGATTTCTTTTGAACCTAGCATAGATTAAATATGATGGGCCTCTTTTAAGAAACTAGAGAGATTCAAGGGAAACCACAACAGCACATTTCATTATATTTTTGTTTACTGGGCTTAATTGTTAAAGAACATAAGTCAGGCTAATACTCTCAGCATTCACTCATTTAGTGGCTTTTTGAAAAATGATGTAAAGGTTTTTATGGATTGGACACTGGTTTCAACTGGTCTACCTTAAGGTATTTATTTATTTATTTATGACATTTATATCCCACAATATTCCCGCCCATGGGTAGGCTCAATGTGGCGTACAATAGTTAATAAGCAAACAATAATACAATAGTACAAAGTACAGTAGACAAGGTCACAAGTGGGAGAAAGAAATAACTGAGGAGGAAGAGAGGGGAGGTGATAAATTATCACAGAGTGAGCCATGGGCTAAAAGGGGGGGGGGGGGTGGCACCTGTAGGGCTCGCGGCGTATGCACTGCCAAAAAGGAATGTTGAGTCGCTTCTTGAAGGTCGGGTGATCTGAAGTGAATTTGACCTCTCGAGGCAGCCCGTTCCACAATTGAGTGCTGAGATAAGGGAAAGAGGAACCATAGATGGTCTTATATTTGAGGCTACAGGGAGCAGGGTAGTGGAGACTGAGGTACGAGCGGGCCGACCTTCAGGAGTTCCTGGGCAGCAAGTTTATGAGAGTGTCCATATAGGAAGGGGCATCTCCAAAGATGATTTTGTGCACCAATGTGCAGGTCTTGAACGCAATGCAGCCCTTCACAGGAAGCCAGTGCAGCCGCTCACGTAACGGTCTTGAGCTTTCAAATCTAGATTTGCCAAAGATGAGTCGAGCTGCTGTATTCTGAGCTGTTTGCAATTTTTTTAGGAGCATACTTGTGCATCCCCCATAAATACTATTGCAGTAGTAAAGACGGCCAATCACCAGGGACTGGACTAGATTGTGGAATATGTCTCGAGGGAAGTATGGCTTGATACGCTTAAGCCTCCAGAGAGAGTGGAACATTTGCTTGACTGTACAGTTCACATGCTGCTCCAATGTCA
Source organism: Microcaecilia unicolor (assembly GCF_901765095.1). Lineage (NCBI taxonomy): Eukaryota > Metazoa > Chordata > Amphibia > Gymnophiona > Siphonopidae > Microcaecilia > Microcaecilia unicolor. Next base: position 158,941,845 of record NC_044040.1, on the reverse strand, counting down.
AAGATCTGTCAACCAGGACTCCAAAGATTTTTACGGATATCGAGATAGGCAGGACGAGCTTAGGAGTAATTAATGTAGGAGGCCAGAGTTTGTTGTAGGGAGAGGAGAGGATCAAACAGTTCATTTTCTCGACGTTGAGTTTGAATCGAAAAGAATTGGCCCAGTCAAGCATGGTGTTAAAGCCTTGACGAATCCGATAGGTAATTTCATTTAGGTCTTTCTCAAAAGGGATGAAGATAGTGATGTCGTCTGCATAGATAAACGGGTTTAGCCCCAGTTTGGAGAGAGCCGTTGCCAGGGGGACCCTTTTCATTTGTATTTATATTTTTTGCATTTTTTCTCATACACTTTTGAAATCAGGACAGCAAACCACAACATTTTCAATACATGAAAATCATATAAGAATATAAGAAAAGCCCTACTGGGTCAGACCAATGATCCATCTAGCCCAGTATCCTGTTTCCAACTGTGGCCAATCAAGTACCTGGCAGAAACCCAAATAGTAGCAATATTCCAGGGCAAGCAGTGGCTTTCTCCATGTCTATCTCAATAGCAGACTATGGACTTTTCCTCCAGGAACTTGTTCAAACCTTTTTTAAACCCAGATACACTAACTGCTGTTATCACATCCTCCAGCAACAAGTTCCACAGCTTAACTATTCTTTGAGTGAAAAAATATTTCCTCCTATTTGCTTTTAAAAAGTATTTCCGTGTAATTTCATTGAATGTCCCCTGGTCTTTGTACTTTTTAAAAGAGTGAAAAATGGATTCATTTTTATCCATTCTACAGAGTATTAAAATAGAATAATATTAATCTGCATACTAATTAAATTCAACATGACATGGATGGAGCACAAACATAAGAAACACGGAGACACCTGTTTTGAAAGCTAATAGTTAATCAACATTCAGTTAATCAGGCTCTTTATTGCTCTACTAATCATTAACGGGCCCTTTACTAAAATGCAGTGTTTGCATTTACCCCTGAATTCTATATATGGTGCAACTGAAATTTCAGCACAGAGCCCAGATGTGTGTGCAATAAATTGTTTAATAAGCCATTAACTAGCAATTAATTGATAGTAACAGTCAATTATTCCAGTTAATTGGCAATAATTGGGATTTGCACGTGCCCCTCAGTGTGCAACTCAAAAAGGGCATAGCCATGGGAGGAGCAGAGGCTTTCCGAAAAGTTGTACATGGTATTATAGAATAGCTACTGTTACTGTGCAACTATACACATATGCTAGTTCCCTAGTATAAACTAGAATGAAATGATTGCCTATGTGCAGCCAGATAAACCACACTCTGTACAGTGGCATTACTAATTATTGTTGTGGCACTTGCAGAGGAGGAAAGACCTCAGAGACCTCTATTGGGTCTGACTGCAAATACAATGGCAGCAGTGGTGCATTACCATAGGCAGCCAACTTGTAATCATTGGTAACAAAAACGCCTTCTAATTTATTTATTTTGTTTTTTCTTGCTAAGTGTAACAAAGTGATTGAAGGACACCCAAACAGTGCAGCACTTATCTTAATGGAAGCCCTTTTAGGGGCAGTACTGATTGCTACAGTGTCATGGAATCTGCAAGCAAAAATAAAAAAAGAGAGAAAGTAAGCTCATGTGTAAGAGGGTTGTCTGGACTTACAAATTTAAATAAACAGGTACTTCATTCCTGTTCTCAATATGGTGTCCGTGACATCAGACGCTATAGAATAGCATCAGACGTTATACAGTAGCACCATGACTGCACCTGGGCGCTGGCATTTACACCAGGCTTTAGGTGGTGTAAAAACCGGCGCCCATCTTTGAGTGTGGAAATTGGGTCTAAGGGCTGTTCCATAAAGGGTGCTTGACTTGAAGTGCCTTTTATGGAACAGCCGATTTTTCAACACCATTTATAGAATGTCCCCATTGCTGTGCATTAGGCAAAAAAACTAGTGCACAGTAAGTGCAAAGCCTGTGCACTAAATGCAAGGGATGTGCCCAGCATCTGCCCTGCATGTAGCACACAGGGTAGACACTTCCCTCATGGGCACCCCTGCTGTGGCACAGGACCCACATGTCCAATCATATAACACCGTCTGCCCACCCTACACTCGATCCAATCCTGCCTCCAATAGAACCCCTATTTCCCTAATCTGAGCCCCCCCCCCCCCAAATCCCCTTATTATATCTGATCCCTCTTCTAAGCTTCTCCACCGAAATGCAACTCCATGGTCAAGTCAATGATTTGGCACAAATCATATTCTCCCCACCCCCATGCTCTCCTGACCACCCCTGGGATTTAACCAGTAATAATCCATGGTTGTGTAGTTGGACTAGGCAGGAGTGGTCCTTCTCTGATCCGGTCCATGTGGCCCCAGGTTTCAAAATAGCAACAATGTTCCCTAGTGGTATTTTCATAGTATTACCGCAAGGAGTCATCAGCATATTTTGAAACCCGGGGACAGATGGGGCAGGAGTGGACAACTGAAGATTACCCCCAGCTAAGTACCTGGGGTGGTTGGGAGTGGAGAAGCTTTGTGTAAGGGGAGAGCCTTATCCATGGATTTGCATTCTAGGTGAGGGGCTGGGGATTGGATTGGGTGGAGGTTTTCTAGGAGGGTAATGTGAGGGTACTGTGCAGGGGGGGGGGGGGGGGAGTAGAAGGGGAAACTACTGTTGCAGCAGCTTATGTTTTGCAGAAGGTTGGGGTTACCATAAGTACATAAGTATTGCCATACTGGGAAAGACCAAGGGTCCATCAAGCCCAGCATCCTGTTTCCAACAGTGGCCAATCCAAAAAAGTACAAAACATTTTATACTGCTTATCCCAGAAATAGTGGATTTTCCCCAAGTCCATTCAATAACAGTCTATGAACTTTTCCTTTAGGAAGCCATCCAAACTTTTTTTAAACTCCGCTAAGCTAACCACCTTTAGCACATTCTCTGGCAACGAATTCCAGAGTTTAATTACCATGCTACTGGACTGCTAGCAGTATGACTGCCCTTAGTGCCACCTGGTATTAAGTGCAGCCATGCTATCGGTAGTTGTGACAGTGCCCAGTACTGATCTGTATGCTAGCTATCACAGCTGGCCACTCCTCTACTCCTCCTCATGCTAATGCAAACCACCCCTACCACCATTAGGCATCTAGCATGTTTTTTTGTTTTTGTTTTTTATTGCACTAACTGGTTTTAATGTGTAGTAGCCATGAGCATGGGTCATGCTGACATCTACCGCATGGTAAAACCTATGCTAGCTACTTGATACATCTAGTAAAAGGGCTTTAAATTGAAACCATGTAATCTGCATGCAAAATATAGAATCATTGTGCAATAAGGTAACTCTAATAGATTTGTGTTGCAGTTAGAGTCACTGCTAATGGAATGCACTTGTCTGTGAACTTAACATTTTACAGCTAGCATAGATACATTATCATCATCTGAAGGCCAGTAATACTGCAGGGATTTAGAGTGAAAGTGGTTTTTCCCTTCTGATACACAGTTCAATTACAGAGAAGTAAAAATGCAAGGCTGTCTACAATACCCTAGCTTCTATGAGTGTGCAAGAATTCATAATTCATCAGATTCAATTAGTCAACATGTTCCGTTTCGAGTTTAAGCACTAACCAGAAATGGAAGGTAAGGTTTCTGGCTATATTATGATAAATATTTCTCACACCAACCAAACACTGAATTCGTTTGAATGAATGTATTTCATGATTAAAATATGAACATATCATAAAAATGTAAGAAGCGTATCTTTACAGCAGAACAGCTTGTCAAGCAATATATCCATTTCATTACCTCTCCCTTTGTTCAGTATTAATGTTTCTTCTGAGACCAGAATCATGTTTTATAAACCATCACTTTGTTCTCAAGTAAAAGCTGAACTCTTTTTTTTTTTGTTTTAAGAAAATATATTCTCTATTTTGGGCTCAGAAGTTTCCTTCTACTCCTTTGGGGTTCCAGCATAACTGAACTTGGCCCCTGGCCCCTACAAGGGTCATAGAATTATGGGCATTTATATACAGCTAACTAGGTATTTTCCTCAGTTTTACCTCCTCTTCTCTTGTAGCCCATCTAGGAAGTCATAGATTGCAGATTTTTCTGGATCCTGGTATACATGTACCCAGTGTCTAGCCAGTATATGTTATTATTGCATGGTGGTTACAACTCCCCCACCTTAGGAACATTTTCAGCCCCAGCCAACCCAAGGAGAAGGAATCAAACACAAATATATCTTATATGGCAGTTCACATCACTGTTGCTGGGCCAACAATCTGTGTTGTATTTAAAATAAAAAATAAATGTATTAATACATGTGGTTTCTGACTCACCACACCTGGACTAGCTTGCCACACACCCTGTAACCTAGACCAGCCCCTCATATCTTATTTAACTGTACATATAATTTGCCTTACCCAAGCTGACTTTCTACAACCCATCTTGTCCCCATCTATACATCTGCACTTGGACCCTCAGCTGCCTAATAAGATGTTTCATTGAATTTTAGGAACAGCATTAGCACTGAATGTTCTTTACTGTATGTGTGCTTATTAGATGTTTAATTGGTATTCTGCTGACATCATATTATATCTATGTTAGTTGAATGTTCGTCCATGTTGTCTATTATGGTATCATTGTGTATGAACAACTTGAAAAGGTAAAGGTGGACAAAGCCATGGAACCGGATGAGATCCACCCCAGGATATTGAGGGAGCTCAGAGAGGTTCTGGCGGGTCCTCTTAAAGATTTGTTTAATATATCCTTGCAGACGGAAGAGGTTCCGAGGGATTGGAGAACGGCGGATGTGGTCCCTCTTCACAAAAGTGGTGATAGGGAAGAAGCTGGAAACTACAGGCCGGTAAGCCTCACTTCAGTTATTGGAAAAGTAATGGAAGCGATGCTGAAGGAAAGGATAGTGAATTTCCTGGAAGCCAATAAGTTGCAAGATCCAAGACAACATGGTTTTACCAAAGGGAAATCGTGCCAAACGAATCTCATTGAGTTCTTTGATTGGGTGACAGGAGAATTGAATCAGGGACGAGCTATGGACATAATCTACTTAGATTTCAGCAAAGCTTTTCACACGGTTCCCCACAGGAGGCTCTTAAATAAACTGGATGGGCTGAAGATAGGACCCGAAGTGGTGAACTGGATTAGGAACTGGTTGAAGGACAGACGCCAAAGGGTGGTGGTGAATGGAATTCGCTCGGAGGAGGGAAAGGTGAGTAGTGGAGTGCCTCAAGGATCGGTGCTGGGGCCGATTCTGTTCAATATATTTGTGAGTGACATTGCCGAAGGGTTAGAAGGTAAAGTTTGCCTATTTGTGGATGATACTAAGATCTGTAACAGAGTGGACACCCCGGAGGGAGTGGAAAACATGAAAAAGGATCTGCGGAAGCTAGAAGAATGGTCTAAGGTTTGGCAATTAAAATTCAATGCGAAGAAATGCAAAGTGATGCACTTAGGGAGTAGAAATCCATGGGAGACGTATGTGTTAGGCGGGGAGAGTCTGATAGGTACGGATGGGGAGAGGGATCTTGGGGTGATAGTATCTGAGGATTTGAAGGTGACGAAACAGTGTGACAAGGCGGTGGCCGTAGCTAGAAGGTTGTTAGGCTGTATAGCAGGGGCGTATCTGCGTGGGGCCACAGGGGCCTGGGCCCCCGCAGATTTCGCCCTAGACCCCCCTACCGCCGTTAACTCTCCCCCGCCTACCACCAACCCTTTCCCTGCCTACCGCCGTCACCTACCCCGAGGTCCGCTCCTGCCGACTTTTTAAACTATTACTTCAGCTGGCGGGGGACCCCAACCCCCGCCAGCCCAGCCGAGGTCTTCTTTAACTTCATCTTCATCCTCGTGCTGTTAAAGCTGCATGATGCATCCTTCCAGTTGGACGGAGTTTGACGTCGCAGCACGTTGTACGGAAGGAGGTGGAGATGGTGCTGGGCAGACTTATACGGTCTGTGCCAGAACCGGTGGTGGGAGGCGGGGCTGGTGGTTGGGAGGCGGGGATAGTGCTGGGCAGACTTATAAGGTCTGTGCCCTGAAAAGGACAGGTACAAATCAAGGTAAGGTGTACACAAAAAGTAGCACATGTGAGTTTATCTTGTTGGGTAGACTGGATGGACCGTGCAGGTCTTTTTCTGCCGTCATCTATTATGTTACTATCCAGCTTATTTTCGATAGTGATCGCCGGCCATTTCCTGACACAAATCGGGAGATGGCCGGTGATCTGGGAAAAGTGGCGAAATCGGTATAATCGAAAGCTGCTTTTTTTGACAGCATCGCCGCTTTCCCGTTGCCTCGCTGGCGAAAGTTCAAAGGGGCGTGCCAGCGGTGAAGCAAAGGCGGGGCATGGGCGGGTATGGGCGTGGCTACCAGATAGCCGGCTTTCGACGATAATGGAAAAAAAATACGGCGTTAAGCAGTATTTCGCCGGGTTTACTTGGTCCTTTTATTTTCACGACCAAGCCTCAAAAAGGTGCCCAAACTGACCACATGACCACCGGAAGGAAGTGGAGATGACCTCCCCGTACTCCCCCAGTGGTCACTAACCCCCTCCCACCAAATCCCCCCCCCCCACTTTAAACACTTTTTTTCCAACCTGTATGCCAGCCTCAAATGCCGTACCCACCTCCATGACAGCAGAATGTGTTCTGTCCTCTGACAGCCTTTTCCTGCTTGTGATGTGGCTCTGGGGTGAGTGTGACACCTTTTCTGTTATTTGCACTGCAGAGTCACATCAGCAATGCATTGTGGTGGGTGTAGGTATTGGTAGTTGGTAGGCTCTACTCCCCTGGTACTTTCCCCCTGCTTACTGGGTCAGAGTGTGCCCTGTTTTGTTTCCTGTTGTAGTCCATGTGGTAGTGGCCATTTTTGTAAGCCAGTTTTAGTTCCCTTTCCTGTGTTAACCATGTTAGAGAATGTTGTTCTTACCTTGAATGGTGCTGAAAGAGGGCACTGTACACCATTGTGCCAGCTCTGACCTACTGCTAATCTTAGTACCAGGGGACTCTTTGCCAGTGGGGCACAACCTCTGATCTGCAGTTAACTGTGAGTAAACGTGCTTATTCAAATAAAGGACTTTTTCAAAGAGATTAGTCTTCAGGTGTCAACTGGTGTGCCAAAGTTATACAGCAGCAATGAGTCCTAGAGGCTGTTTGCAGGTCCCTGGAGCAGTTTTAGTTTTAGTGGGTGCAGTACATTTATGGGTAGTGGGTTTGGGGGGGGGTTTGGGGGGCTCAGCTCCCAATGTAAGGGAGCTATGCACGTGGGAGCTTTTCTGAAGTCCACCACAGTGACCCCTAGGGAGCCCGGTTGGTGTCCTGGCATGTCAGGGGGGGCCAGTGCACTAAAAATGCTGGCTCCTCCCACGGCCAAATGCCTTGGATTTGGCCGGGGTTTGAGATGGCCGACATAACTTTCCATTATCGCTAAAAAATGAAGTCGCCCATCTCAAACCCCGGCCAAATCCAAGGCATTTGGCTGGCCGGAACCGTATTATCGAAACAAAAGATGGCCGGCCATCTTTTTCGAAAATACGGGTCTGGCCAGCTGTTTGCGGCATCGCCAAAATACATCGCCAGCCATGTATTTCGCCGGCGCCGTTTGATTATTCCCCTCCACGTTACTATTTGTATTGTACTGATGTTAATCATAGTTCTGTTATATGAATGTTCTACAGTGTTGTTAAATGTGCATATTTCTGTTTCATGTTCATCTTATTACTAAGTTTGAATTTGCCTTTTCCAAGTTTACCTTATGAACTCTATGCTTATGTTTTATAAATTTACTATTGTTATTCTGTTAACAAAATTACAAATTTTATGTTAAACTATATACTGCCTTGGGCGAATTTCTTTTTAAAGGTGGTTAATAAATCCCTGTATATAAATATTATAGTTACAGGCATTTAGTATGGTCTGTATAATTATACTACAGCAAGAGGCCCTCACTGGATGCCCACCGGAAGGGTGGAAGGCCAGATTTTAGGACTCAGGCTGTAAAAATACCAGCTAGGTTTAAAAATCTATGACTGGCTGAGCATGGACTTGCTTTTCCTGCAAGTTAATATGCGTTCTAGTTTAAGATGTATCCACTGGAATAGTGGTGGGTCAATTTACATACCTTAAACAGCTTAAACTGCTAAAAGGCACTGACTAGGCCTCATTAGAATTTGGTGTGACATTCAAAAGCAGTGCAAAAGCCAAGATCAAGGAATTGATGGCTAAAATCCTAACCCAGATCACAAGATAATATGAAATTAATATATCCAAATTTAGATATCTTCATAAAAAAGTTGTTTGTTCATGTTTTGATGTTTGGATGTCTGTATCTAGGGAGATGTTCATGTTTTGATGTTTGGATGTCCGTATCTAAGGAAATGTTTACAAAAAGGGAAATTGCGCAATAACTTGCAATAGCTAAAACGGAACTTCATAAGAACAAGTTGTTGACAAAAAAGGAAATTACGCAATAGGGCACCTGGCCGGAGGGCATGACTCATAGATTAAGCAATATTAGAGCTCTCCATAGACTTGTATGGTGACCAAATTGTATAAAAGCAGGGTGCATGCAAGCCCTCGAGAGAACTTTTCTTCAACGCCTCGGAAGCAGCAGAGCTCCGGTCAGCTGAATCCAGAATTTGTCTGATGAATGTACCTGATTAAAATCTGATATGCAAATAAACTCTCCATTCTAAATGATGGTTTGTGGGCTTCACTCAATGATGAAAGGCTGTAAGTACAAATGCTTTTGCTGCATCCAGCAGCTATCTTTCACTGCATTGTATAACTTGTAATCTGATTCCAGTTTGTCATAAGGCTGGTACCTTTTCCTTAGACCTAGCGTCTCTATCAGTGGCAATTTCTCTTAGAACTTCACAACCCTCTGATTACCCCAGTACTAGTGCTATTTAGAGATGGAGTCAGATTGAGGTCACTCTAGCCTTCTTGGGGGGCTTGGGACCCCCCATTTCTCAACATTGGTGACCCCGGATTGCTGATCTGACACCATAGCCCCCCAATACTGTCCTTCTTTCCCTAATTTTTGAACGCAGTGGGGATGAATATTTGCGTTCAAACTTTCGTTTCTGTCTTTCAATATTCTGTTCTGTTCTTTCTCACCCTCTTTTCTTTCTTCTATCCTGTCCATCTTTTTTGATTTGCGTGATGTGCGCAAGAGTGTGCTTGCTGTGTGATTGGTGCATAACAACGAATCCAGGCGACTGCGATTTGGAGTTTGCTGACTGTTTATATCATGCTCAATTCTTTGGATTGGTCTTGATGCGAGCATTCTGGCTCAACGATCCTTAGAGGTTGCGCGTTCTCTTTTTCTCTTTCCTGTTCTCTTCTCTCCTCTTTTATACCCCTACATTCTCTGTATGCTTTCTGCCTCACTACAGATGTTCTGCCTGCTTCAGACGCGTTTCTGTTCCCTTCCCATTCTATTCTCGGTTTTCCTTTCCCTTCTGACTTCCTTTGTTCTTTTCCCTTGTGCGGTTCCTTCGCCGCCTCCTTTCTGTTCTTATTTCACTTTTTCCTGTGGTTATCTCCTCGCCACTTGCTCTTCCGTTATACTTTTTCTATTACTGTCAGTGAACTCTATAACCTTCGTATCTCCTGCAGTGCACTCTATGCTTTCTCCGCTCCTTTCTCCGTACTTGGTTTTGTCATCTGTTCTTTGTCTGCATCTATGCAGACCATTTGTCATTGTCATTTTTGACCCGGTGGTTTTACCCTGGTTTGCACCACTAAAATTTCTTGAAACACTATGCCTGTTTCTCTGTTCTTCAAAACTGACAACTCAAGACTGACAGCCCCCACCTTTTCACTTCTGCTTTCACTTGCCTATTTTGTGTAGTTACCGTTATGTATCTTATGAATGTCTACTAACCCTATTCTTCTGCTTTAATTTCACTGGACTGGCATATACCCTGGTGAAAAGTGCCCATTTGAGGGGTACTGGGAACTGGTATTCAGTCCGCTCCTTTTCTAACCCCTTCCTCTGGTACTCCTCTGTTTTTCTGCCTTCTTCCTCTGTTCTCTTATCGCTTTCTCCTTCTGCCCTGAGCTGGCACATTTGTTTTTCTGTTCTTGTCCTTTTGTGAGTCTGTCTAACGATTGTTAATTCTGACCCAATCGGGTGTTACATTGAGTTACCTTTTACTGTCACTATGTTATCTGCAAACTTCGGTTAACGGCGCTCAGCATCCTAGCTACTTATTGGCCTAATACTTTTGACTATGAAGGGGATGCCGGTTTCCTATACGGCTGAGGTTTCTCTTCGCACTTTATTTCTTTTTTTTTATATTTACACACATTTGCGGTCCCATTTCTTCCGATTTTTTAAGTCTCTCACTGACTCTCTCAATTTAGCTGCTTATCTTCTTCTTTTCTTCTGTAAGCGCCTGGCTTCTTGGCCGGTGCCCACTTCCTTCCTCTTCTCTGCATTTTCTCCCTCTCGTATCTGCTAATTTCTAGCTTTGGAATCTATCATGAAAACCTTTTAAAGTCTTGATGTTCCCTGCTCTTATGTATATAGGCTATCTGTCAGTAAGGTAACGTTTCCTTCTCTGTCAGTTAAATATTGTCAGCCTGTGTCTTTATTTTGCAAGTGCGTCTCATGCCTCGAGAGCTTGCTGTCCGTTCGTGTGCTGTAAATGTTTTGTGCCATTACTTTTGACAGATTGTCACCATCTTCCGCTCTGATAACTCTTTCTTTCCCCCCCTTCCTTCCTCTCATATTTCTATGCCTGTCTGCTTTGGAAACCCCCCCCCCGTCTGAAACTTTCATGATATTATAACTTTCCACTTGAGAAGTCCCGGTCTGAATTCTGTCTCTGTTCCCCGTAGCCACTTTAGATGCTTCCGGGTTTAATTTTCGCTGCATAGACCCCGTCTCTGCCACTTTCGACACCTTTCTGTCATACTCACTATATATGCAACTATTACTACGCTCTAAGTCTTCTACCTTTGTATTTTGTCTTTGCTAAAAGTCCCAAAAGTCCTGCACCGATCCTGACGATCCTGACAGTAAGCTGCCGTTGTTACTGCTTCTCTGAGTGAATTTGTCACTTTTTTCTGTACCCCCTCTCTCCTGTCACAGCTTTGGCTGTAAGACTGTTAAATTTATCTCACTTCCACCTATACTTTCTCCTTGCAAAAGGTCTCTTGTCCATTATACAGTATTCTCCTGTCCCCTGGCTCTGTGACTTGTTTTTCTACTCTATTTGGACTTCAGGAGCATGCTCTTCTCCTTCATGTATTGTCAGTGCTTTATACTGTAACTTATGGCTGGCTGTCAAACTATACGGCCATCCTCCGGTCTGATTAATGCTTTTTCTTCTCCTTTTACAGTTGTAATTTTTAATTTGTATTTGTCTTACTAGCTGTTATCACACCCTTTTAATTTACAATTTGTTTTGGGACAATGTTATACTTTCAATTAATAATGCTTAAGGTTTGTCATTTATTTTCCTTTTTTACATTTGCTTTTGGTCCCTTCTAGCTTGTATAATCGGTTCTGAATTCACTTTTATATTAATATTTCCTGTTGTTGACGATGCCAGGCAATGTTTCTTTCTCCCAAGCGGTGTATAATTTCATATATAATTGCTGAGGTTTTCCTGAATTTGTAGTTTGATATAGGGCTTTATTGTGACATAATTAGGAAACATACCTTTACAGTTTGCTGTTTAGACGCTATATAGATTATATCCTGCTCCCGTTATAAGCTAGGGGGCTATGCTGTCCCCGCCCATCAGCTTCTATTGCTTGCACTATCTATTTTACTGTTTGTGTTATACTGCGCTAGATATGTGGGGGATCTTATTCACTCTCTAGATAAGATTCTCATATGCTTTGCATTTCCGATACTCATATAGTTCTGGTTTCTTGTGCTCTGTTTTAATGGTGTACTCGTTTAAAAGAAATATAAGTTACAGCCCCTGCACCGTACTATCGTGTTAGTTTTTTTCAGGATGCTTTTTAATACTTTTTAATCATCGGTGAGCCTGACTATATTATAACGTTATCTACAGGAAATACTGCACTTCCTCGCTTGCATTGTGGTTTTCGTCCTCCGAGTGCATACAGCCTGGCTTATTTTTAACACTTGCAGTAATGACTTATGTTATAATGTTTCCGGATGAATATTTCCACGTCCTGAGAATGACAATCGCTTTTAAATAATATGGTTCTATAAAGAGTTAAATTGTGTAAGTCTTTATAACAAGTTTGATATGAACTAGGATCCAACACAGAAAGTTACTTGAAATTACAATGGTTTATTGTTACATTAAGAGCTAGATAACCCCTTGTATAACTTATATGATAGTAGAAATATTATGTACTATATAGAAGCATTTCTTTGCTTTTACCTTAATATATATGCATATAAAATATGTTTTACCTTTCCGATTGAGAAAATGATGGCTGCGTGCCATGAGAATACAGCGTTGCTTCACTTCTTCAGTTATTTCCTGTTGGTTCTTTATAACCCAACCTTCTCTTTCCTTCTAATGCTGCAGCTGTTCTGTTTGTCATCATTTAGACATATCATTTCAGTCACTGATTAATATGTATGTTTTATGCCGTATCATTGGAAGTTCTTGGTGTAAGAATCACATGTTTTAATTTGTTTTTTTTCCCCTTTCACCTGTTTAGCCACAAAAGCTTCCTGCCATCGCATTCGGGTTTATTTTATTTACTATGTTCCTTTTCTGAGTGTATGGGTATTAACTTGTCATATTTGCACCACGATTCTGGTGTCCTATTTCACAATTTATTATAATATATGCTTCTCTTATATTTTCCTGTTTAGATGCTACTTCCAACCTATCCGGTACCCGCCCCAAAAAGCATTTAATATGTATTTTCCTTTATTTCATTTATTCTAGGGGTATAGCTCTGGACTACACATGTTACAATACCTTTCTTGCCTTTTGTTGAAATCGGTGTTTCAGTAACATATATGGTTATCCCCTGTTACTTTCATTATAGTATGTAGAAGTATCATGTTTTGTTTAATGTCTATATTTTGTTTCCATACACAACTCCCAACATAACTTTACGGTATTATTTTCTGCCTTACATTACAAATTAGGTAGGTCAGTTTTTACCATATAATATGTACACTTTATTTTTATTTCGTGGCTGGATCCTTAAAGTCTTCTGGATCGGCCGCCGCCCATAAGGTGCCCAAAAGTTTTTTTCCTGTTACAGGCTAAACTCCTTTTAATGATCCACACCCACCCCTCTTTTCCTTTTCTGAAGTATATTTTAGGGATTCTTCCCTGATACATACTATACCCTTACTCTCATTCCTATTTGTGTTACGCTAGAACCATTGGCTTACGTACCGATGCCCGGCGAAAGGTAAGGGGAAGGGCTTACACCCCTCTACGGGGCAAAATTTTTGTCCCTTGGATGGATGACGGTACCTAAATTGTTAGGGATTGGGCCATTAATACCACCCAGTTTTCAGGGTGTGCCCGGCCCCCCAGTCTATAACACTTGCCTCTTTACCAATTAGGCTAGAACCTGTAGCACCGGTACTCCTGAGGGACGCCTCTGTACTGTTTCCTACTAGCTAGTCTAATCAGAGGTCGTAAATTTATAGTTTGATTAATTGAAAACCCAGTGGGAGCTGGTTGAAGCGTTTAGGGTTCTTGTCACAGTTGATGCGTTTTTGATGCGTTTAAGGCTCCTAGCACGTGAAAACTCATTGGGTTACTGCCTTCCGGATTCACTGTACCTTTTTCACGGGTACTTGAATCCCTTGATGGGTGCACTCCCTGATTTAGGGCTCTACCAGTGAGCGTGTATTGTGGCTCCTGGCACCGGGGATGCGTGTATTTTGGCTCCTGGTGGTTGATGAAGCGTTTAGTGGGCTCTTGACTAGAGTGGTTGATGAGGCGCTTATTTGGCTCTTGACCAGAGGCTTACCCTGGAAGGCAGTATTTATACATAGTTGCATACACACTAGCGTATATTCTTATCTTTACCTTTATCTTAATATGAATTCTCTATACCTCTCCTCTGTATGTCGACTAGTATGTAGATCTTTATGCCGACTGATCATTTATATTTTAGACCTCCTACACAGAATTTGAGTATAATAGAAGACACGTGAGTATCACATGCTCTTGTAAACTATTGGCGTACCGCCCCTAGCTCTTTTCATAATTCTACTGTATTCTCTGAAACCTTGGTCCTAGGACTGTGTTCAAAATCGGGTTCTATAGCGGCTCTGAAAAAAATTATTATATAATTTATTTTCACTATTATACAACTATACAACTATCACTGATACTTATTTTGTCCCGTCCTTAACTTATGGCTTCAAACCACTGGTTCTAGGCCTGGGTTTCATGTATATTTGCTCTAGCCCACAGTTATCTACCTACGTTCTAGATCATTGCTGAAATTCCACCATTGGATATTTTAATCAATATGATCACCCTCACACCACCCCCTCCTGGGGAGAGGGTGCTAAACTTTTCCCGAGCTGCAAATCTTTTCCCCCTGCTGAATAGAATGTCAGCTGGTCTTCCTCATACAGAGTATATTACTACTCCCCTGTCTGCAACTGAGCTGAATGGCCTTGTTCTGCGACTCCCGAATATTACTAAAGGAGGGAACAAGTGGCTACTAAAACTACAACAGGCCACTCTAGGGACAGCTCTTTCAGTAGGAAATATGAAGGCCATATTGGGCAGGACCGCCCATGCTAGCATCACTGATTTGTTCACACAAGCAGGCTATGCTGAACTTGTGACTGAGAATCAGTATGATAGTGCCCCCTTGACAGTGATTAAAGAAAAATTGTTTCAAGAGATACGTACTTCCTTCCCTGCCCAGAAAGATTTCTCCGTCATCACTTCACAACGATGGGAGGTGGGGTCAGAACTGATTGAAGCTTACCTAATTAGGATGCAGCAGTTGTTTCATGATGAGATTGAGGAAAGATTTGACTCAGACAATGCTCTCCCTGTATTCTATTACTTACTTAAACAGACCTTACCCTCTAAGGTCAGGAAGAACCTAGATAAGACGATAGGTTTACAACACATGGAATGGCCACAGGTTCGGGAACATATCCTTCACTATTGTAGGCAACTAATTGAGAATAGGCAAAGAGAGGTCCGCCGGGACCAGGTTTTGCACAGGAATCTCACAATGTTGCAGATTGCTGATTTGAAGGCTAAGATGTCCTCTAAGATCAGCCCCTCCACACCTTCTAGTTCTAGCACCCCGTCCACCCTATATTTGCTTTCCTCTCCTCATGGCACTAGGTACCCTGCTATCCTTAGTTCCAGTTCACCTACTACTTGCCCTCGTGTTTACCCTGATTTGCCAGATTATGAAAAACATAACCCCCAATTCAGGTATGCTGACAATCGCAGAGGCCTTAAAGTTGGAAACCAGGATTCCCAATCTAGTCCCTATCGCCGTGCTAGTGTGGCATGTTTCCGTTGCCGTCAAATTGGACATTATGCATCTAAATGTCTTCTGCCAGTTCAACATTGGCCCAGAAATCAAAATCGCCCACCCCACCCGTCCATAATGACTAGGCGTATTCCGAACCCGATCTGATTTTGTAGTTCACAGTTACTCATAGTACTCAGCTCCTCATTTAGTATCCAGAAACCATTTCTCTGTATATGTGTTGGTGTGATGTTTCTGTTTCTATTACAGATGACATGTTTTTATGTTATATTTCTCTTGGTTTAATTGCATATGTATATTTATGGTACCATACAAATGACCTAACAAAGTCAGCAAGTTATTTATTTGTTTCTATGCATACCTTCCCTGGGGAGTTCTTATCAACTGCAGGGATGAGCGATCCCCAGAGGATATTCATTTTATGTTTTTTTTATATATACCTGAACTGACTTATTTATGCCATTTTACTTTATACGGGATCCCTTTTAAATAAAAGCTGTGTATTGCTCATTGTTAAAATGTTTTCTGCTTTAACTGTTACGCTGTTTACATTCACTTCTTTAGTTTTTTCATGAATATAAAGCCTTCATTTTTGAAATCTCTCTATGGTATGTGTGATATCTGAAAGCTTTTCATTACTTCCTTGTCTAAGAAAGAAGAAATATTTAATAACCATTATCCGCTATATGGAATAAATGCGAGAAATATTCCCTTGAACTGGCCATTTGGGGGAACATTTTGCGCTGATCATAGATTTTGTAGTATTCTTGAATTGAGAATTGATGAAGCTTTCAGACGTAAATAAGGAAAATTATTCACTCCACTTTCTGATTCCTTTCTATTTAAAACAGGTTATCACAATGACCCCTGGTATGCCAACTATTGCTCTTTTTATCTCTCTGTCTTTCACTGTGAGTGTAGATTATTTGTGTGCAGCGGTCCTGGAATTTATGCTTTGTGTGTTTGACTAACACCCTGCTTCAACTAACTCTTGTTTGTCTTTTTTGAGGATCCTTTTTCTTGCATTGCCATCTGAATATGCCTTGCTGCAATTCAGATGTATAATATTTTGTTTTAATTTTTATTTTTTTTTTTTGTAAGCCTATTTTTATCTTACACCCTTCAGGGTGCTTTTTTTAATTTTTTTTAATTTTTTCATTCTCGATGCTTTGTTTCTTACCATGCCTCCTTCCTGGCCCCCATTTATACCCACGACCCGCCTCCTAGCATTATGACTTCATTCAATAAATTTACCACATAAATGGCACTACTGGTCTGTTTAAGTTTTGCCTTTCCCCAGATGGATACAGGAATCCCGTTGACGTCCCTCACCGAGGAGACGACTGCTAGCAAAGAAGAGCTACCCGATAATGTATCTGATCTGAAGGCTATATTGCAGCAAAGAATCGCTAGAATAAAGGACAGATGCACAAACCCCAACATTACCCGGTGTGAGAAACGAGACATTATTGAGCATGAGTTTCAACAGATGCATCAATTGGTCCATGAGCGAAAAAGACAGGCTCTCCACTTACTGGAGTTGCAAGAAGCTTTGACCTCTACCCTTCTTTCTGAATCATCTAACTCGTAAGTCCTGCTGGCCTCCTGCAGCTGAGGGCCCAACCCTTGGTGAATGTTAGTCATCGCAGGTGAAGATTCCATATCTATTGGCGATAGATGGCAACACATTGCCCTCCATACATCAATAACTTGAACATTTACCATCATCTCTAAATTTTTATTGTTAGTTTTTGTACTTTTTTTTGTTCCATATACTTAACCATTGTTATTTGATCATGTGTTCGTAAAAATTACCAATCTGTCTCGCACATTATGCAAGCCAGAAGTGGGGATATATTATGCAAATCCCAATTCCTAGTATTAAGAGGGTTTAAGTTGAAGCTCTGACCCCTACCAATCAGGAGATATTATTTCATATATACTATTGCTATTTATGTAAATTGGCTTTTCATTATTGAACCCTTATGGTTTCGCTTTTGCTTTTGTACTTAATTAGCACTGTTTTCTCCATGTTTACATTGTCTTTCATTTCTCTTGACATCTATATATTATCTGACTCTTGATGGACTGATTATGATGGTACATGCCTAGCATAAAGACATGGAAAGATCCAAGTTTGTACACCATAAATACGTCTTCAAGATCTATCCAGGCCCAAATGATGTTAGATCCCCCAAGGTTGTGGCAATGATCTTTACACCTTGCAAACTATTGGACCACGAGTCTTGGGTCTATGTGAAAGATATACGGGTTTACTCAGCCGCAGAACCAGATGTTACCAGCCTAACCATCTCAAGACCGGCCACTCCCTTCAGCAGGCCAGCTTGAAAACCCAGCCCTGTTAGATCTCCCAGATCTCCGTCCAGATTCTTCAGCGCTTCCACCGCCTCAACCATGATCGATGAAAGAGGATTAAGGACTGATACTTCATTTGAGATTTACAGTTGCTGTTTACGGACATTATAGATTAGTTTAGCAGTAATCCTGTATATATATATTGAAAAGGTTTTATTTTTATTTTCCTATTATTTCCTTTATTGTTCTAATTGTTTTTCTAAGAGTTTCCCTGTTATTTCTGTTTATGTAATTTAAATTGAAGTTGATATTGCTCAGACACAAGGGTAACATCAAACCCTAATACTGGCTATGATATCATAATGTAGGTATAAACCCTGTTAGTATCAACCACATATGCAATTGTTTAACTTTGGTGTAGGCTTACTTAAGCTGCATGTCTTTCTATAGGTTTGACTAAGCTGCAAGTGGGGTAACGGATATATAAAATGCTTCCCATACTTCCAGGTCATAACGCATATGTCAAGATCCATGATCCATGCATGACCTTTGTTAATATACATTTTCCTAGGATTGACCATTTTTTTTGCTGTATGAGGCAACCTCATACTTGCTATCCACTTTTTAGTGCTCGTGATTGGATGCTAATGATGAGTAATAGTAAGGTCCAGGAATTCCGACCTGTTTAAGGATTCTGAATACCTACAACCTAAAACAGCCTGCAAACAGAGTACTAACCATATATTTGTTGAGGCACCATAACAATGCTTAATCAAAACCACTATTCCTTCTCAAGACCACTGAGATAGATAGATTATCTCCCCATGTACTATGCAATAGATACACTAGAAGCCATAGAAAGACCTGAAAGTATTTATTAGTATGATCCACCTGAGATTGCTGGTGCCCGCGTACCTATACTTCATGGGATTTTGTGGATGAACTCACGGATTTGTCCCATTTATAGAACCTCAGGAGAGATGACATCGGGATTAAGCCCAAGGGATTAGGTAGTATAAAGGGAATTCCATATGCCCAAATAATATATAACCTGAGAATGAAGTTTCCTGTCTTGCACCATACCTTCCAGCAATTTGTAAGACCAAAACTCCCCCTCTAGTTTGATAGCTTGCCACCTTCTGGAATGGATGATGACAAGCTTGACGAGCTTTGTGTCACCCCTCCTCAGAGGGGGTGACAAGTGGGGAATGTATAATTATACTACAGCAAGAGGCCCTCACTGGATGCCCACCGGAAGGGTGGAAGGCCAGATTTTAGGACTCAGGCTGTAAAAATACCAGCTAGGTTTAAAAATCTATGACTGGCTGAGCATGGACTTGCTTTTCCTGCAAGTTAATATGCGTTCTAGTTTAAGATGTATCCACTGGAATAGTGGTGGGTCAATTTACATACCTTAAACAGCTTAAACTGCTAAAAGGCACTGACTAGGCCTCATTAGAATTTGGTGTGACATTCAAAAGCAGTGCAAAAGCCAAGATCAAGGAATTGATGGCTAAAATCCTAACCCAGATCACAAGATAATATGAAATTAATATATCCAAATTTAGATATCTTCATAAAAAAGTTGTTTGTTCATGTTTTGATGTTTGGATGTCTGTATCTAGGGAGATGTTCATGTTTTGATGTTTGGATGTCCGTATCTAAGGAAATGTTTACAAAAAGGGAAATTGCGCAATAACTTGCAATAGCTAAAACGGAACTTCATAAGAACAAGTTGTTGACAAAAAAGGAAATTACGCAATAGGGCACCTGGCCGGAGGGCATGACTCATAGATTAAGCAATATTAGAGCTCTCCATAGACTTGTATGGTGACCAAATTGTATAAAAGCAGGGTGCATGCAAGCCCTCGAGAGAACTTTTCTTCAACGCCTCGGAAGCAGCAGAGCTCCGGTCAGCTGAATCCAGAATTTGTCTGATGAATGTACCTGATTAAAATCTGATATGCAAATAAACTCTCCATTCTAAATGATGGTTTGTGGGCTTCACTCAATGATGAAAGGCTGTAAGTACAAATGCTTTTGCTGCATCCAGCAGCTATCTTTCACTGCATTGTATAACTTGTAATCTGATTCCAGTTTGTCATAAGGCTGGTACCTTTTCCTTAGACCTAGCGTCTCTATCAGTGGCAATTTCTCTTAGAACTTCACAACCCTCTGATTACCCCAGTACTAGTGCTATTTAGAGATGGAGTCAGATTGAGGTCACTCTAGCCTTCTTGGGGGGCTTGGGACCCCCCATTTCTCAACAGGTCACAGCAGGTCTCCTATGCTGAAATCACATCACTGTTTCCTATGTTCTATCAGATGTGAAGTCCTACTTTGAATAGGAGCTCTGCATGGGAAATGGAACATCCAGGTTAGAATGTTTGCGTTTCCCTAAGTATTGTACAAAAGTTGCTGCTTTGTAAAATACATATAAGGAAGCCAGAAAATACACCTGTATTTACCATCATAGAACAGCAATTTCAGAAACTCCCTCCCCTTACATTACCCTTGAGGATTGTAGGATGAAGAGACCTGGTCTCAGTGAAAGGGACTAGCCCCATCCTCCAACATTGTTAGAAAGATTACATTGGTATATTGTAAAGGGGTCCGCTTCCTCCACTCTGGGTTGGGGCCGGCAGCCCTATTAGGCTCACAGGTTTCCAGCAAGGAACCAGACTGCCATATGGACTTAAGACCAAAGTGCTTTATTTTCAATTCAATTCCACTCTCAAAATTGAAATGCAGTTCACAAACATGGTTCAGGCTGGGTTCCAAACTCCAGCCAACGTTCAGTTCCTTAACAGTTCAGGCCCACTTCCTTTGCACTACCTTCCCCTCTCCCTCAGAAGGGCTCAAAGTTCAGTCTGCTGTTCTATACAACCCAATAATTCAACCCTTTCACAAACAGTCTCTTCAAAGGAAACCACTTGTACTTAATGCCCCGTCCTCTTCACAGCACCCAGGAGGACCTTGTACCAAACAGGGCTGGCAGCTTTCCTCCTACCTCACAGCACCATACCCCTGCTTTCCGTCACAGGGATGACCAAAGTTCACGGGGGCGTGTCGGAAGCATAGTGAAGGTGGGACTGGGGCATGCTTAACACATGGGCATCCTCGGCCGATAATGGAAAAAAGAAAGGCGTCCCTGACGAGCACTTGGCCGACTTTACTTGGTCCAATTTTTCTTGCAACCAAGCCTCAAAAAGGTGCCCGAACTGACCAGATGACCACCGGAGGGAATCGGGGATGACCTCCCCTTACTCCCCCAGTGGTCACTAACCCCCTTCCACCCTAAAAAAAACTTTTGTTAGAATGTTTAGAGTGTTTAAAATGCTCCAGCACTGTTGTACAAAGAACTCAGATGTTCATGGCTGTTAGATGTGTGTCAATAAAGTTTCAACAGTTTGTAACTGTGAGAGAAGGGCAGACTTGTTACCAACTTTCCGATTGGCTGTCTGAGAGCACAGTACAAGGCTCCTGATTTGCTGTTTGAGAACTGGAAGTAGAGGAGGGGACAGAGTGAGAGTCAGCCAATAGGAGCCAGGATCTGCTAAGAGGCACGAATTTGGACCAATGAGGTGGCAGGAGGCAGTCTGATCCTTAGATTGGCGCGAATTTTGAGCCAATCCAGGGGGCAGGAGGAGTGAAACAAAGAAGAAAAAAAGTTTTACAGTGCAGAGGCACAAGAAGGCAATCGACAGACAATGGAGATTGCAAGCATGGCTTGAGGGGAGAAATCAGACTCATGCAGAGGGACATGCTCAGGCAGGCTGGATGAGGATAAGATCCAATCAAGACAAGAAGAGGCAGCTGCAGGCTGATAGAGGACCCACTGATGGGCTCCAGATGAAGAGAGAGCTGGTGAGTCCTGAAGGAAATACGGGCACTCAGGCAGAGAGAGCAACAGAGGGGAAAGAGAAGGGGGTCGGAGTGTGTTGGGAGCAGTGCAGAGCTGAAGAGAGAGAGAGCAGCTTGGTGAGATCCCTGAATCCCAGAAGTCCCCCCAGGGCACCCCTCTGTGTGAGTGTTTGCCTGTCCAGAGAGGAGAAAGCCAGCCATGTGACTGTCCTGTAAACAAGAGGCATTTCCAGAGAGAGACACCCCCCCTTGCACTGAGTGCCCAGACAAGAAAAGGAACTGTGCTTTTTGAGTGCCTGCCTCAGGAGGGATCTAGCCCAGAAGCTTGCTGGTTTGAGCATCCACAAAGAGAGAGAGAGAAGAGGCATCCCCCTGCACTGAGTGGCCAGACTAAAAGTGAACACTGTGTTTTTCTTGTTTATGCCTGCCTCCGGAGATCCAGACAAAAGCCTGCCTTGGAGAACAGCTGCCATGCCTAAGCCTTGAGTCCTGTGAGTGCCTGCCTCTAGGGGAGTTAGTGTAGCCGTCCATCAGTGAGATTTGGGTTGGTTGTATAACAGAACGAAACAAAAGGGGTCATGTTTTGGGCGGGTTAGATAGGAGTTTCCCCTGCTTATCTGTTTTATTTGAAGTTAGTTAGTCCACCAGTTCCACAGAAAGTCAAGGTTTTCCTTTTTTGAGTTTTTTTGAGTCAGAATAGTAGGTATCGGGAGTCCCTGGACCAGTGGATTGACCTCCCCAACCGAGGAGGCGTGGAAGTGAAGAAGACTAAGGTACCCAATGCAAGGAAGCAGTGATGCTAGCGAAGATTTGATATACCGGTAATATTATTGTGTGCACACAAATTGAAAACTATATATATATCAGATCTGAGTACACTAATTAGCGCTGTGTACATGTGTGGGATGTTTTGGGTTACTGCAGATGTGGAGTTGGGGTCTTGATAGCTGTGATCCTTGATAACTGTGATTCGTGGTGACTGTAATTGTAGTTTTAAAAGTTTTTATTGCCTTTATTTCCTTTGTAACTTATCTCAAAGCATTTAACATCTTGCACTGAGTTTATTTAATACCATCAACCTGTAAAAATTGGTACCAACATTTAAGAAACATAACCAACAAGTGTTTCTATTTACTTTACCCTCTATCCCTTTTACCCTTTAATAAAACCTTTAATATTTTTTTCTTGCTAAAACCCTTGGTTGTGTGGAGTTTATTTGGGAACCCTATTTAAAACTGTGACACTCATATATTTATTTCTTCCATTATTCAAATTTACCTGCTCCACGACTAGGGGGTTTACAATTGCTCTTCTTTAGACACTGTATGATCTTTATATTTTTGGCAACTTTAGTTTTTTGTTATGTTTTACTTATTTAAGTGTTGCTATTATCTCATGTTTTTCTAGTGTGTTTTTCAACAGAGGGCCATATGATATGAATTTTTTAGACAATAGTAGCATGATTCACACTTACTGATATCTGTGAAGTGACATTGTCACTCTGTTGTGTACTCATAGGCGCCCGGTATAAGAGGCTTCAAGTTACAAACAGCAGGAGGATGGCTCTTGGATCCACAGTTTCTCATTCTCTGACCATCGCCGTCTTTGTTCTTTTCCATTCTTGCTGCTTGCGCCCCGCCGTGGTTTCTCCTCTTTCCCTCCCCCGCACCAACGCGCCACTCTCACACTCACTTCAGCTTTCAGGGATGCGCTGCATGATCGAGTCCTGCTGAGTGCTCCCGAATCCCACCTTAATTGCTAGCGGTACTGTAGTGAATAGCATCGTCATCTGCTTCGCCTCAGCCAGGCAGAGCCAGCCTTCCCTACCAGGGCTCCCGACCTGTCATGATGCAACTTCCTGCAAAGGTGGGAACACACGGGCGGGGCCATTACTGAGTAGGGAAGGCTCAAGGCTGGCTAAGAATGGCTGTCTGAGGTGTTCCCACTTCCTTCCCAAACCAGAAAAGGAAATTGTGGCACGATTTCAGGAGAGGTAGGTGCTGACTCTGAAGGAGCTCATTGATGTGAATACTAATCCACCCAGTGTGGCTGTTGAGCTTGAATACTAGTGTTCCCAGACCTAAATTGTGGCATGCTGCACATTGGATTTCAGGAGAGGTGCTGACTCTGAGGCAGTGGAGTACCAAGGGGGGGGGCGGTGGGGGCGGTCTGCCCCGGGTGCAAGCCGCTGGGGGGTGCCACGGCACGTGCCTGCTCAGAGTTCCCTGACTTCGCGCGTTTGCTGCAGCTCCCTCTGCCCTGGAACAGGTTACTTCCTGTTCCGGGTCAGAGGGAGCTGCAGCGAACGCGCGAAGTCAGGGAACTCTGAGCAGGCGCGCGCTGCAGCACCCCCCCATTGGCGTGCACCCGGGGGGGTCCGTGCTGCATCGGGGGGGGGGGTGGTGCACCCGGGGGGGGGGGGGTCCGTGCTGCATCGGGGGGGGGGGGGGGTGCTGCACCCGGGAGGCGGGGCGCTGCCCCGGGTGTCCACCCCCCTAGGAACGCCACTGCTCTGAGGCAGGTTTTATATTATAAGTCAAAATGAAAAAATAAATATTTTGTTTCATGCACATCACTTTTCTTTAAACATAACTAAATGGGCTCTAAGCCCCTAATGCTTTTGGTTTTCTTATATTTTGTTTGTGATGACTTATACTGTGCCAAAATTGAAATTTGAAAATTATCTCTATCTGGTCGTTAATAAAAGGAGCTCATTGTGAATACTCTCCACCCTAAAAGGATGTTTTGTGGCCATACATGAGAATTGTGATATGATCCCTTGTTTCATATTGTTGACGGTCTGTGATGTTGTCCATTTGGGTGGTATATTGGTGTATTAGGGTCTGCACAGTGTAATATTTATGGTACAATAAGGTTCTGAGTGTGTTTTTGCACAAAGTTGTGCATAGTTTTTTTCCAGTTGAGCGATTGTGGTTAGTATATGCTTTGAGCAACCACTTTATTCTTTGACATATGATACATATCTAATATCTAAATTTAATAAAAGGTATTAATTGTGACTTTTATTTTTACCTTTTTTTCTGTGTGTTAGACAATTATGAATGTAAGCTCCGCCCCTGACCCCGCCCCCTTTAGCCTCCCCAAACAGTTGGGCCACCGACTGCTTATGTGTGTACTGCTAATCAGACTGCGAACAAGGCACTCGAAGCTCTGCCCATTCTGTGCACCTGGAAATGACATTAGTGTCTTAGACCTATTTAGGTCCCGCTCCTTTGTGCGCACCTCCTTCATGTGCTTCCATTATGTTAGATTTTTTCAGCTTTTTATCTATATTGTTGGAATCTTAGATTCTTTTATGTCCTCTTATTCCATCCCGGTTTACTGGGGTCGCAGACTGGAACCTCATGACCAGATTATATATCATTGCCAGAAGGTATAGTCTTACTCTACATTAGTCCGGATTCTTCCTTGCCATCGCCTGTGTCATATTCAGGACAAATTGTCAATTCATCTTGTTTGACTAATAAGATAGATCTTCTTAATATTCGTGCTGTATGGTCCAAACATGTCCTAGTTAAAGACGTGATTTTACTTCACAGTTTTGATGTCTATTTTCTTACTGAGATATGGTTATCTCAATCAGACAACTTATTTAGCTCAGTCTTGTCTGTTAGGATATTGCTATCATTATGTTCCCAGAGCCTCTGGATGAGGAGGATGCTGGGCTGTTATATTTTCTACTAAATTACAGGTTTCTCTTCTGCCGTTTAATCCTTATACTTCTGCTGAAAAATCTTTGCTTTTGCCTATTTCAGCAATTACCAGTAGACTTTCTTTTATCTTCAGCTGCTGGCACTACCTGCACTGAGCGAAATAGAGCAGATTATAGCTCAACATTGTACTTTCTCCCTACATACTGTTACTCTTGGGGACTTCAACATTCATATGGATGACTTATCTAATAGCATTGCTGTTGATTTTTCCATATTTCTTCAGGATCTGCAGTTAACTCAGCATATACATGTTCCAACATATCTTGCTGGTCACACTCTTGATCTTGTTCTGTCTACTGCTTATCTCTCCAGTTTATTATATTTATTTATTTATTGCATTTGTAACCCACATTTTCCCACCTCTTTGCAGGCTCAATGTGGCTTACATTACATCATGAGTAGTGGAAATACATAAGAAAATAGGCATTTAGTATTGCATAAGGATCTTGGTTACATGATAGTGATAAAGCATGATATTCATATAAAGCTAATATCATAAGGCAGTTCTGGTTATATGTATAGGCGATCACATTTGTTGGTCTTTGTGGTATATCTTGTTAAAGAGATGGGTCTTCAATAGTTTGCGGAAGTTGGTTAGTTCGTAGATCGTTTTTAAGTTGCGCGGCAGTGCGTTCCAGAATTGTGTGCTCAAGTAGGAAAAGGTTGATACATGCATTAGTTTGTATTTTAGACCTTTGCAGTTGGGGAAGTGAAGATTAAGGAATGTGCGGGATGATTTTTTAGCGTTCCTGGGTGGTAGGTCTATCAGGTCTGACATGTAGGCTGGGGCTCTGTCTTTGCCTTGGATGGATTGCTTCCTTCTTGTATTCTAATTTCTTTACAAACAGGGTTCTATGTACAAATCTATTAATAATGAACAACAGACAAGGGCATTACATTGTATTACAGAAGATACATTATCTAATTGTTTTGAACTTGATCTTCCTGTTTTTTCCTCACAGTCTTTGGAAGAGCGAACAGTATCTTGGAATGTTGCTGTATCAGCTATGGTTGATAAGCTGGCCCCGATTCAGACAATGCCTTCAAGGAGGATCATCCTTTACTTAATAGACAACTTCACCAGAAAGAACGTTGGTGGTGGAAAGATAAATCTCAGGACTCTGTCTAGTTATACACAATTTGCATTATTCCATAAATGAAAATTATTCCATAAATGAATTATTTAATGATATACTGTACCTTACATTTTGCATATCCGATATATATTAATTATTTCTTCTATTTCTAATTTTCTTGTTATCTAAAATACCTTAATTGTAACAATACTTTGTTCTTCTCATACCGTTTATGATGATTGTCATTGCGGCATAATGTAAGCCACATTGAGCCTGCAAAGAGGTGGGAAAATGTGGGATACAAATGCAGCAAATAAATAAATAAAAATAATTAAAAGTTGTGGAGGCTCGTAAAGCATACTGTTCTCAACAGATACTAAATACTCCTACTGTAGGTAAGCTTTATAAAATATTTCATGCTCTTTTGAACTCATTGTTCTCTAGATGATTCTTTGAGTTCTACTGCTCAAGACTTAGCTGATTTTTTAAGAAAACAATGTCTGATATTCATTCTTCATTACAGTCTATTTCTCCCTCATTCTCCTCTCTTAGAGGTCCTTTCACTAAGCTGCACTAAAAAGTGGCCTACGATAGTGTGGGCATGTGAAATTGCTGTGCACTGAGACCACTTGTTGCTGCAGCTGGAATTTTCATTATTTTAAATGGAAGTCTAAAATGGCCATGTGCTAATAAAAATATTGGTGCACAGCAATTTACTGCCTGAACCCTTACTACCACCTATTTAGTAGGCAGAAAGGGCTCATGCACTAACCGGTGATAATTGGACATTGCACAATGATGGTCAATTACCGCTGGGAATGTCTACACCATGCCCCCTATCTAGAAAATAGAAAAATATTTTCTGGTGCAGGAAACACCGCATGGCAAACACAAAATTGCCACAGGGTGCCTCCCCCCCCCCCCCCCCCCCCCCTGGAAGTGCTATTTTGACACACACTAACCACACGGTAGCCCTACCACAACTTAATAAAAGGGCCCCTTAATGATATATCTTTGACCACAGACTCAAAAGACCCCTCTGGTATTTGTTTATCAACATTTTCTATTCCTACATTAGCTCAGGTTTAGAAGGTACTTAGTTCTGCTCATCTTACTACAGCTCCTCAGGATCCTATTCCATCCAGAATAACAAAATCTTTTTTACACTATTTCTTTTTTTGCATTTCATGAAAATAACATCAAAGATCAGAAACTTTGAATAAAAATTCAGAACAAATTAAGAAATAACAATACTGATCAATACATCTCAGAAGAAATGCAGTTTTAACCATGGTCCACAATAAAGGAGAGGATATTTAAAAAATTAAAAAGGAAAAGAGTAAGAAAAAACTCTTCCCCAATATCTATATGGACCGTAACCAATCCTTAATAACTAGGGGGCCCTTTTACTAAGCTGAGTAAGCGTCTATGCGTGCCCAACACATGCCAAAATAGAGTTACTGCCCAACTGCCATGTGGCTCATGTGGTAATTTCATTTTTGGCGCGTGTCTGATACGCACGGCTGAAAAATATTTTTTTATTTTCAGGTGTGCGTAATGGATGCGCACCAAGTTGCATTTGGCACTCATAGGTCATTACTGTCTGGTTACCGCATGAGTCTTTACTGCAAGGTCAATGGCTGGCGGTAAGGTCTCAGACCCAAAATGGACATGTGGCAATTTTCATTTTGCCGCACGTCCATTTTTGGCAAAAATATAAAGGGCCTTTTTTACAGGCGCGCTAAAAAATGGATTGGCGCACACGCCCAAACCCATGCCTACACTACTGTAAGTCATTTTTCAGTGCGCTTTTGTAAAAGGACCCCTACTACTACTACTACTACTAACTAGCATTTCTAAAGCGCTACTAGGGTTACGCAGCGCTGTACAATTTAGACATAGAAGGACGGTCCCTGCTCAAAGAGCTTACAATCTAAAAGACAAGACCCCTAGGTGTCAAGTGAGAGTTACACCTTTCCCCTCTAAAAAGAACCTCTGCTGAACAGGTTCATAAAAAAGATATGGGTCCCTTTACATTGTCATGGTAGAGCTACTGCGGCATTTTTACATGCCAATCCAGCACTACCATTGGCCTACCACAGGAGCTGCCCCCAGCATGTGCTTTTATATCTGCTCTGACCCTCACACAGATCTCCCATTCTGTTTTATGGAACTCTGCATTTTCTTTTTCATGTACATATGCAGCTCCATTTCTGCCTCACAAAATGCCTATATATATGAATGGGAGATTTGTGTGAGGGTCAGAGCAGATATAAATGCTTGTGCCTATTTTCTAGGGTCATTATTATAAAGGCGTTGAGGCACATACATTGCAGTTATAAAATAGCTGCAAAATATGTGTGCATGCCTTGGAGCCATGTTCTAAAGTGACCCTCTAATGGGCTCTTGTACTGAAGTGTGGTAATGGGATGGGAAATGAGACTTGAAATACCTCCTTTCTGTGGTTTTTGCAACTAAATTCAAAGTAGTTTACATAGTATATACAGGTACTTATTTGTACCTGGGGCAATGGAGGGTTAAGCAACATAAAAATATGTTAATTGTCCTAGTGCCTGCTTTTATGTGTTTTATGTGAGTACACATTCGGAAAATATATAAGTACTTCAGTACATAAAATGCTCTTCTATATACTCGTCACTTGTAAAATTATTCCTTAAAGTCTATATTCAAAAATGGTTAATGGTTTAAATTTGCATTGTTCTATTTGATTTTATATGTTGGATTTTAATACATTCTGACTCTGTTAAATTACCTCTGATGCATTTTACATGTTTTTCCTCAATAATTACTGCTTTTCATCTGCAAAATGTAATGCAATATTGCATTGACAAATGTTGCATCTGGGGCTTCTCTCTTTTTGCTACAGTGGAGATTTTGCAGGAACTAAACAAAAAAAGAATCCTCACTTGCAGTAGGTGATAAACTCGTGATTTTACAATGCTCAGCTTTAATCAACCCAAACCTTTATTCCAGCCTATTTTTAGGAAACCATGAATCTCATTAAACTTGTAAAATAACCAATAAAGTTGCCCTGTTTATTGCCTCTTCTATTGTCTAATTATTGCCAAAATCTATCTCAGGAAATTTGTTTTCTTTTAGTTCTACTTTAATTACTATTATTGGTAACTGTTGCAATACTTTAAAAAAAAAAAAAAAATCTATTTAGAGTAAATTTAAGATGAGCACTTT
Source organism: Microcaecilia unicolor (assembly GCF_901765095.1). Taxonomy (NCBI): domain Eukaryota; kingdom Metazoa; phylum Chordata; class Amphibia; order Gymnophiona; family Siphonopidae; genus Microcaecilia; species Microcaecilia unicolor. Next base: position 158,912,199 of record NC_044040.1, on the reverse strand, counting down.
ATTCTTTTTATTGACTATATATCCAAGCTGTTATAAGAATTGGGTGACTCATGTTAGTTTTGATAACAGGAAGTGAGCTCTAAACAGGCATTCCTAAACTGTGGGTCATGATCACAAATGGTTAACAAAAAAGATAACCACCCTTCCCACTTGGACCTCCATCCTGAACTGCAAACTTTAATAACAGTCAGCACAGGGCCTATCAGATTTTGTGCATTCATAGGTCCCATCTCCTGTACATGCTTGCTGTTAGATCAAAAACCTTGGGGGGAGGGGGAGAGGCCCAAGAATTGGAGGATGTCTAATGTTTCTGCCCTGAGTTCCTTCATCTCTCACTTAAATGGAATAGCCTCAGCCATTTCCCTCACAAAATCAATGAATGAAAGCTTTTCTAGTGGAGATTTTCTTCTCTCATGAAGAGAGGGGGATGTGTCTGATGGTAAGCCATCTGAACCCTCTTCAGTGACTACATCTGGTTAATAATCAGACTCCCAGGAGCACTCAAAGGAGGTCTGGGTCTCTGCTTGTCTTGACCTACTGATGTCAGTGTCAGGTGTGTGTGTTGAGATACTGAGGCTCTATAATGCTTCAGTGTAGCTTCTTCTTTCAACACACTGACATCAATGGTGTCAAAAGTGCAGCATCACAGCAAGCACAGAAGCTTTCCATTTGCTCATTGAATTTTCTCATGCATTGCTCCTTGAAGACTACCATCCATAAAGGATTAGGGGAATGCATTAGGAGTGGCTATATCCTCCTGAGTCATTTTGGGAGTATTGAAAGCCAGACCTCAGGTCCTTGAAAGTTGTTGCACCCACTACGATTCTGAACAGGATGAACGGTCCTTATTTCAGGGGTGCTTCAAGGACACCAGTGATATTGGTACCTCAGTGCTCTTGGTACCACTCTTCAATGGGATGTGATGTTGATGCACCCCAGCCTTCACCTGACATTCAACATCATGAACAGTCCTCTTCTTCAGGTGGGACTCAGATGACTACTGGTCCTGATGGCCTCTATTCATGCTTGATGTCAAGTGTGAACAGTGCACTCTTCATCCACAGGGGTGGGGTCCTCCAATAACTGTTCCTGCTCTTCCTCCCCTGCAGGCAGGTCCTGGCTGGTGTCTACACTATTGACTTGCCCTCTGGTCTGCTGAACACAGAGTAAATTCTAGTCTCTGCTGGCCAAGGACACCTGCTGCTTACTACCTGACTGTTTGCTGTTGTTGGAGACAGACATGTGTATAACAGCTCCTTTCCCATCTCACGTATATATCCCTCATAGTTGTATCTAGTTTGTTTCCCTTCCCTCCCATCTAATATCCACCATTGCTATAAATATGTCAATATGTTGATATGAAGCAGCTGTTTGCACATCTTCCAAATTCCTCAGGCTTGTTGGTTGTGGGCAAAGAACTATTCAGTACAAAGTCTAGCCACTGTCTATGCACACCTGCTGGTTGGCACTAGCCAGATGGCTAGTGCGAGACAAGTGTGATGACTAGTGTGAGGAGCTCTATGCAATCAGCCAAAAGGATGTGGGGCTACAGGGTGAAGGGGGGTTATGGGGCTGGTCTCCTGCTGCAAACTGTCAGGATCTTAGGGTAGGGAGTAGGGGTACTGATGCTAGCTGTTTTAGGGCCCTCACTGATGGTGGTGGCTACACATCACTCTATGACTCATGCCCATACTTTTGAGGTGCCCAGAGGAGGGTTGTAGGGAAGTGTACATAAAGATGGGAGTTTTTTTATTGTGGGGGTTGGGGGCCCACTATATTGTGGAGATTTCAAGAGCCTTGAGGAATATCTCACAGAGCAGCATACTGACCTTTGGAGCAGACAATGGTATATCTAATGAGTGTTGGTTAGGACTGAGATATCCATTGTGGGAGGGGGAGGGGGTCAATTGATGATGCGACTGCCCAGTGATCTGTCTTCCTTGAACACTTCTTTCTCAGATGTGGTATTTGGCACAGAGGTTAGGGCTGTGTTCCTTGAATGCAGCAGATGTGGGTTTGAATCCCATGGTGGGTGTTGTAGGGTAACTGTTTTACTTCCCTTGCCATAGTGGCTGCAAAGTGTTAGGAAGGTGTGTGTGACACTTTGGACACTTTTATATTGGTCACTGGAGGATGCTGACCAAAGGGCTTCCCCCTCCTCCCTTTCTTCTGATATCATCTCATAGGTTGGGGATTGGCTGCAACATATGCTATTAGAAATGGGAGTTGTGGGCACACTGTAATGAGGGTAGCTGCATACTCAGGCCTTGATCAGGGACAGAGCTGTTATAGGGGTGCTATGTTTCTGGTACTTACGTCAGGCGCTGAGGCGTTCCCTCATGCACCAGATTAGAATGGGGTCTTCTCACCAGACACATCTGTACTGGCACCAGAATGACTCAAGGTTCTGGTGTATTCTGAAGCATCCTGAAAACACAAGTTAGTAGAGACAGGGTTCAAGTGATGGACCTTCTTGGAGACACATACATTATTATTATGGACAACATGTTGTGCAATGCAACTCACATTGCCTGTGATAGATGGCAACAGGCAGATTGGGGGAGGCGGTGCTGAGGGGGAATATGCATTACACAGGTTCAGGTGCTGTGTGAGCTGAGGGGGCATGCTGGCCTTGCTGGGAGGTGGGGATGGGCAGTGGGGTAAAGCAAGTATATCTTTGGGTGCATTTTAGTGAACTGCTGTCAATGTTCCCATCAGTACATAGCAGGGGCATAGCCAGACACCTAATTTTGGGTGAGCCTAGGCCCAAGATGGGTGGGCAGAAGAACTCCGCTGTGTCCCACAAGTGATTTGGTCTCTTCCTTTCTCGCCTGCATGCCATATTGTCTCTCAAATATCCCCCCCACAAACCTTTTAAATAGCAGATTTTCACTGGCAGTGAGCAGCAACTAATACACACCGCTTATGTTGGCCCCACAGCCTTCCCTCTGATGCACCTTCCTGTTTCCGCATAGGCGGGAATACATAACTCCTTCTGCACTGAATCACACATCATGGAATAAATTAAAGAAGTCTCAGTCCTTAATACAAGATAGTACATTGATAAAGAACTTCTGAAAGGGACAAAGAAAAACTGATGGTTAATTATTTGTAGGGCGTAATTTCTGGGGGAATGATTTAGAAACAGTTGATCAACTTTTCAGATTTCAGAGCAGCAGGTGTATCTTGCTTCAACCCCTCCCTTCCAAGAAGTCTGCAAAGAAAAGGAGGGGAAGGGGTGAGTCTGAAGCAGGGCAGGGAATAGCCACTCTGCTCCATAATTTAGCTGCTCTTCTCCTTTACTCCCACCTCTCTCCTCTGCTCTCACTTCATTTTTGTCTACAAATTAAGCCCTGATTGTCTAAAATGAGGAGTTATCCCTCCTTCTAAGGGACAACATACAGATCTGCTCTTGTTTAGCTTTAAAAAAAGAGGTAGATTCATATGCCGTATATAAAATATTCAAATCATACATAACTTCACATAGCTCCTGTTTATTGCAGGCATAACTCCTTTTGGAACTCAATCAGCCTTTTAACCACATTTATCTTTAGAAAATTAAATGGTCTCAGCTTCTTAGATATTCAGATTAGCACCATCATAACTGCTAAAAATCACAGCGATCAGTGGTATTTAGATGTGTGAAACCCAAGCAGCTATCTCAAGTCACAATCTGTATGTAAACTGCAGATCAAACATTTTGGGGTTTGCTTAAAATAAATGTACTATGCAGACACATAGCTATTTATCCTCCAAACAATTGTTTTGGACCATTTTGAAAGAATACCAAGAAAGAGAAAAATGATTTGTATACATCATTCTTATGGCATATTTGGCTGCTGCAATTTTTCAGATTGTTTTTCTCTTTTTCAGCCCAGCACTTCAGTTTAAACCCACACTGCATCTTCACATTTCAGCTGTCACTTGTCAGAAATGATAATGCCACTTATAAATTCTATTGTTTTAAAATGTATCAAATGCAGATAGAGGGCTTTTCTAAGTATGACTGATTGTTATTGTCCAAAGACTTTTACGCTTCAGTAACCTTGGGTAGCAGACACAGAAATAAATACATCAATCTCATTATCTGGTTTTAAGAACAAATGATGGCCTGGTAAGCTAATAGTGCAAAAATTGCTTGTTAATCATCAAGAGTGATTGATCATCCCAATTATGTTTTAATCATTTCATTGTTATTGTTATTAAGTCTAGCAGGTCATATGGCTTACGATCGCAACAGTGACAATCCTATTAGTAGAATTAATAACAAGCCACTTTACTGAGAGAATTACAGCATTCGAGGTCATTAAAACAAAAGTTTTGTAGGGAAGGAGAATTATATCTGATGAATTAATTTGGCTGACACTATATTAATTCATGTTATGAACCTATATATGTATATTTACATTTACTGAAAATCCACATATGGTCAAATATCTAATTTCCTTGCATAAATCTTTATTTTTATATGTGAAAGGGATAGCTAAGCATTGAAAAATATTTCTTTAGTTTTTGGTAACTAATATGGTACATCTTGAATACATTTCATCAGTGATCTCATGAGGTATTAAAGGGCCCCTGTAATTATGAGGTCTATATCCTGTTACTCTATCTTATCTATCTATATGTTCCATCTTTGCATACATCCTGCTGTCTATTAACATGTTTTATTGGGTATTGTGCTGATGTTGTAATGTAGCACACCACGCCATACTTTGTATTGTTATTTGAATATTTTTACTGATGTAATTTTCTTTTTTATTTATTTATTTATTTATTTATTTATAAATTTTACATTCTTTACACGATTAACATGTATTGGAAATACATTGAATAATACTGAGTACAAATAATCAAGTAATTATTTTAAGGAAAAAATAGTGTAACTAAGGGGTTAAAGGAAAGAGAAGGGGAAGGGAAAAGAGGGAAAAAAATAATACTTTATAGTCTATGGGAAAATCAAAAGTAAAATGGGGTTGTACTTGTGCTGGCGAACATTCCACCGGTCAGCAAGGTAACTTGGAATGGGAAGCTAAGGAGGGGTTGTCTAGGAATTGGGAACTAGACAGTTGAGTGGTGCTTATGGCTTTGAAGAAGAAGGTGTGTTGTGAGTGAGCTCTGAGAGAGAGTTGAGGATTTGAAGGCATTTGTAAGGGGAAAGTAGTATAGCTAAGGTAAAAGTGTGGTAATGAGAAAAGAAAAAGGAGCGTAATAGGGAAAGTGTGTACAGAAAGTCTGCCTGGTGTAAAGTGGCTGTTGGATGATTGGTAAAGGGTAAAAGGAAAGGGATTGTAAGTGAAAAGGGGAGGGCTACAGATAAAGGGTGAATGGAAGAAAAAACCCAGTCTTAGGTGCAAAGGAGGGAAAAAGGTGGCTGTGGGGGTTTTCTTCACATTAAATATTAAGAGAGAGGTGAAAAGAATGTTCACTGATTGAAGAGAGAGAGAGAATCTTGAGCAGAGTGAGTGACAGCTAAGCACCGCAGCACCCAGAATAGGGAATTGCATTACAGTTTAGGTGTTAGAAGGGAATATCTACTTAATTTTATTTGGATTAGAGAAGTTGGCCACAGTATTGCAACATTGTTTAATATCCCTTGAAGGTTGCTGGCAATTTTCAGGGAGAGAGGGTCTTGCTTGCAATTATTTTAGTTTTAAGAGAGAGGTGTAGGGAGAAGAACGGAAGAAGAAGAGAAAATACCTTGATGATCCTGGCCCCAACGCAAGAAAGTGTTGCAACTTTCAACATCAAACCAACAGCTAAGTGACAGAAATCCCTAAAGGAATAATTCTGGGGAAATAAAGAAAAAAGAGAAAAACAATATACTTACCTTGACATCTTGAGGGAAGGGAGCAGTAATCTGAAAGAGAAAGAAATAGACACAAAGCATCAAATTCTTTTTCTTGACAATCATTAAGTATTTAAGTTCTTACGTCTGATCTTTAAGTATCACATGAAATACTTATCTGATAATTATCTGTGTTGACTGAAGCAAGTCCGACCTGTTAAAAAATCAATAGAACTAGAGTTAATTTAGTTAAATGTTCATTTAAGGTAAAAAAAACAGACATTACAAACTGTAAAAGCAGATGTTGTTGAAATTCTTGATAATAATATTTTTCTTGATTTCTAATTTCTTAAATAAACTAATCTTTGTATTATAAGATTGGATTGGATTGGATTCTTCCTGATCAGCATAATCCAGTAATTAGTTTCTTTTCCTCCTGCCCCTGTTTTAGTAACGGGATGAGGTTAGTTTATTGTGACCTGCTTCCCCCTGCTCCGGAGCTTCATGAACACTCTCCTGGCACGATTACAGACAAAGGAGGGTTGTCATCACTTATTTACTAAAGAAACATCTCTTCAGAGCGGGGGAGAGGGCAACAATTGGCGTAGTCGGCAGGATAGCTCCTGAATTTGGGGTGCCACCAGAGGAAATTTGGGGTAATTGCATGTAATTCCGTTAACCCAGTTTATTACAGGTACAGAAAATTTGAGAGTCCAGAGTACTGTGAAGCTGTGCAATAAAATAAAAAAAAGTGTGTTCTGTGTTTTGTGTTCTCCCGGGGTCTTTGTTTTTGAAGCGTACCCATCCCTGAAGAAAATCTAAGAGCATGGAAGGTGAAGCAGCAGGAGGTCGTGACCCTCAGATGTGGACTCACACTGTCATAATCCCTCAAGATCAGACGATCCCAGACTTCCATGGGTTTCCAAGAGGTCCAGAGGATATGAAGGTGGAGGACTGGATCGAAAAAATGAAATCCAGGCTGAGAATTTTGCGGGTTCCAGCTGAAGACCAGGTGGTGGTTATCAGAGAGCACCTGAAGGGGATTGCTCTTGATACCATCAAGTATTCTCTCCCAAGGGAGTGTACAGTGGAAAAGATCTTCGACCTGCTCCGTCAGGTGTATGGGGACAAGGTTGCCCTGGGTTTGCGCATTCAAGAGTTTTATAATCAGAGGCAAGGAGAGAAGGAGTCGATCCGGGTCTTCGCCTATCATTTACAGGAGAAACTGGATGCCATCATGAGGAGGGATAGGTGCCGAATGGGAAGTCCCAATGAAACTCTTAAAGAACAATTCACGATCGGGTTGAGGGATGAGAGCTTGAAGAGAGAGGTCTCTAAGCGAAGCGAGGATAACCCGGCCATACCTTTCCCCGAGTTGATGCAGGCGGCCATACGTTGGGCCAGAGAAGAGAGAGGATTGGCACCGTGGGAATCCTCCCCTAGGAGAATATTGCAGAGGAGTCGAAATGAGGCCAGTGACTATTGTAGGCCTGAGGAGTCTGCAAGGTTGATGATGCAGCAGATGACCAGTATGTTTGCACGTTTATGTGAAAGGCAAGAAGAGAACTGGGGACGGCAGAGGAGAGAATGGGAGAATATGAGACACCCAAAATTCAATTCTTTAGACCACAAATAAAGCTAAAGGGGGGGGGGGGGGTGATAAAGACAATAGGAGATCAAAACAAAATTTTTCCCTTTAATGGTTAATAAAGAAAATGGCCTGGCTTTCCCCTATATATCTCTTGATAATCAGTCTGTTGTATTTCATTTACTCTTTAGGTTTAACGGTCAGCTTTTTCATTTCTAAAAAAGTTTTAAGGTGATCTGGCTCAAAAAATATATACTTATTACCCATATACTTAATCAAACATTTACAGGGATATGCTAATAAATACGTTGCCCCTATAGCTCTAGTTTCTTCTCTGAGAGTCACAAATTTTTTCCTTCTATCTTGAGTTGTTTGCTAAAATATGGGTATATCCAAATTCTCTGACCACAAAAAGTCTTTAGGGAATTGTTAAAATATAATTTCATCACTGAGTTTAAGTCCTGCTCGAAAACAAATGAAACCAGTAGAGTTCTACATTGTTCAACTTCAGATAACGATTCTTCTAGTATTAATGAAATATCCAAAGGTTCTTGTTGATTTTGTTGATTAGAAGAAAATTTCCTTAAATGTGTCTTTTCACCACTAATTCCAGGTTCAGCTTGCATAGGAATCGGTAAATAATAAGTTTTATTTAATGGAGGTATAGCTGAAGCTGGATATAGTAGTATTTCCTGTAGGTATTTTTTAAATAATTCAGTAGAACTCATATCATACACCAGAGGAAAGTTCAATATTCTCAGGTTCAAACGTCTATTGAAATGTTCTATTTGTTCTATTTTCTTATGTATTGTAGTTTTATCTAATATCAAAGTCTCAGTGGTAGCTTTTAAAGATTTCAGCTCTTGTTGAAATTGTCCAGTTTGTAATACAGATTCCTGTTTAGTTTTTTCTAAGGAAATTGTTAATAAATCTATTTTACTTACGAGTTGAGAGGTGTCCTGAGCTGATTTTTGGACTACCTTATTTAATCCTAATAACGCCTTCCATATTGCCTGAAGAGTAATCTCCGTGGGGGATAAATCCTCCAAGTTTATTCCTCCAGCGTTCTGGGTGAGATTGACGCCATTTGAGGTCTGGTCATTATCAACTTCCGATATGGCCTGGGCCTCCTTACTCTGCCCTGAAGACGCTGGACACGGAGGTCGATTATATTCTGGTGGCGATAAAGATGTCTCTAATTCAGAGAGGACCGTTGCTCCTCCTTCAGTCCTCTGCTCGGACTCACACACCCCAACAGCCGGGATAGGCGTTGCGTATCGGTCGATCATCTGTTGGGACAGGGAGGAAGTTCTGGCCAATGGCGTTTGGCCTTTCACTATCTCCTTTCTTTTATAATGCAGCATTTTAGAAGAAGGAAATATTTCAGGAAAAAATGCCAACAGAGAAACTCGATCGATCAGCAAACACTCTCAAGCCACCATCTTGACACGCCCCCCAGGCAAGGCTTTTTCCTGATGTAATTTTCTATTGCTTATGTTTGACCTACATTTGACTTATTTTTGCTGTACACCATCTTCAGTAAATTTCATCATAAAAGCGGTAAATAAATCCTAATAAATAGATAAATACAATATTAACTTGCAGGTTCGTGGGTGCTGAAATGCATTTCACATTCATAGGAACATAGAAGCATAGAACATGATGGCAGATAGGGGCCAAATGGCCCATCCAGTCTGCCCATCCTCAGTAACCACTAACTTTTCCTTCCCTAAAGGATCCCACATGCCTGTCCCATACGTTCCTAAATTTTTACACAGTCCTTGCCTCCACGACCTCCACCAGGAGGCCATTCCACACATCCACCACCCTTTCGGTGAAAGAGTATTTTCTTAGATTCCTTCTAATTCTATTTCCTCTTAACTTCATTTTATGCTCTCTCATTCCAGAGTTTTCCTTCATTTGAAAAAGGCTCGCCTCCTGTATATTGATGCCACTGAGGTATTTAAACATTTATATCATATCTCCTCTCTCTTGCCTCTCTTCCAGTGTATAAATGTTGAGGTTCCTAAGTTTGTCCCTATATATTTTATGACAAAGACTTCTTACTAATTTTGTAGACGTTTTCTTGACCAACTCCATCCTGTCTTTCCTTAGGTGCGGTCTCCAGAATTGCACGCAGTACTCTAAATGGGGCCTTATCAGAGACTTATACAAGGGCACTATCATCTCTTTTTTCCTGCTGGTCATTCCTCTTCTTATGCAACCAAGCATCTTTCTGGTTTGACCATCACCTTTTCAACTTGTTTGGCCACCTTAATGTCATCAGAGACAATCACCCTCCAAGTCCCACTCTTCTTTCATATACAGAAGCACTTCACCCCCTATACTGTACCATTCCCCTGGATTCTTGTACCCCAAGTGAATGACCCTTGCATTTCTTAGCATTAAATCTTAGTTGCCAATTATCAGACCTTTCTTCAAGCTTTGCTAGATCCTTCTTCATACCATCCACACCCTGTGTAGTGTCCACCCTATTACAGAGTTTGGTATCATTCGCAAAGAGACAAACTTACTAGACAGTCCTTCCGCAATATCACTCACGAAGATGTTAAAAAGAGCCAGCCTGAGGACCGAACCGTGAGGTACACCACTGATAACATTCCTTTCCTCAGAGCAAGCTCCATTTACCACTACCCTCTGTCTCCTTTCCAGTTAACCAGTTTTTAACCCAGTCAGTCAATTAAGGTCCCATACTGAGGGCATTCAGTTTATTTATCAGTCACCTGTGTGGGACCATGTGAAAGACTATACACCACATCTAGCACACCTCCCATGTCCAACTGTTTGGACACCCAGTCAAAGAAATCAGATTTCTCTGACACGATCTGCCCCTAGTGAAACCATGCTGCCTCGGGTCCTGCAGTCCATTCAATTTGAGAAACCTCACGATCCTCCGCTTTAGAAGTGTTTCCATTAGTTTACTCACCACTGAGGTCAGACTAACAGGTCTGTAATTCCCAACCTCCTCCTTACATCTGCTCTTGTGCAGAGGGACCACATCTGCCCTTCTCCAGTCCTCTGGGACCATTTCAGACTCTAAGGAAGCATTGAAGAGGTCAGACAGCAGTGCCACAAGAACATCTCCAAATTCCTTGAGTACCCTCGGATGTATCCCATAAGCAGCACCTAGATTTCAGCATGGTATGTAGAATGCACTTAGTTGATATGCCTGCACCATAGATTTAGGCCATATTCTATAACTACACATGTAAATTTTGGTACGCCCATGGAATGCTCATTTCCCCACTATAACTATGCTCCTTTTTGCCTGTCCACATTAGAAGTTAGGTGCATTACGTTACAGAATACACTTACCGAGTTGTGCACATAAATTCTAATTATTGCCAACTAGTGCTAATTAATGCTTGTTAAGTGCTTTTAACAATGCTGATTGGCTTGTTAAGCCTATTAAGTTACACATGTTATAGAATATGCTTGGATTTCAGCTCGGATCTCTAAGCTCACTATATAGAATCCAGGGGATTAGGTGCATATTAGTACCTAACGCAGTTTACTAAAAAAAAAAAAAACCTTAGATAGCAAATGATATTACAGAACATGGTCACATTCAGCTTAACAAACGTATTTTAATGCAGCCACATCCTCATGTTCTGCCTATGGGAAAGCAATATGCTAAAGTATTTATTTGGGGTAAATAGGTGCTTACCCACAGAACAACATAGTTTGAAAAATCTATCCCCCCATTTGCAGATAAAAGTATTTATACAGATTCACAGCATGTACATTTTACTGTACCTATATAAAAAGTGGGTGGAGTTAGCTTGGGGGAGGGAAAACAATCATGGTGGTTGCAATTTTGTATCAACATGTGTGCTTCTAGCATGTACCCGTTATAAGGTGTAATTTTATAACTGAGTGAGCATATAAATGGCTGGAGTCTGTATATGGCACCAAATGTTAGGCATCAGGAAGATTTGCGTGAAGCCCATATTCTGTTAAGGGCACTTAATCTTTATAGAATACTAGCATAGCGTGCAGGTCATGTCTAACTTTGGGTACTGGACTTATGCTTGATTTTCTCAGGAGTAAGTCTGGCACCCAATTTAGTTGCAGACAGGCATTTTTCTATTACAGGGCACCTAACATTTGGGAATGCCCCTCCTATGGCCACACCCCCTTTTGGGTTGTACATGGGAAAAGTTAGGTGCCATGTTATTGCAAGTGTTGATGGTCCAGTGGTGCAGTCAGGGCAGGAGCAATAACCACTTATTCCTCCCCCCGCTGGTTCCATTGTCAGAATGGCTGCTGCGACCTCAAGCAGCAGTCTCAAGAGACTGCTGCCAGAGGTATGGCAGCCATTTTGAGATTGGAGCCAGCATAAGTAGAAGTGATTGCCTATCCGTGCTGGCTTTAATCTCAAAATGGCTGCTGTGACTTCTGGTGGTAGTTTTGTAAGGGGTGGCCTGGGAGGGAGTCGGCACAGCACTGATGAGGGGCAGGTCAGATTTGGTTACAGGTTTGGTCAAAACCAAGCAACAAAATTTGGTTGCAGGTTCCTTTTTAGCCAAAACAGGAAAAAAATGGTTTTAGTTGTTCTCTAATACAGAACATGGCAGAACATTGCTGATGATCTGTAGAGCTAGGTGGAAGGCTCATACCCTGCCCTCACTCCGCTTCAACACTATTTAGATAGTGCCGATGGTCTCTGCAAGAATTTCTAGCGACATTATGCATATAGCGCCACTGAAAATTCCCAACTAGGGCAAAGATAGGGCACTTGTCTGGATAACAGCTGCCACTATAAGGATAAATGCTTTTGTATATCAGACTGAATGAGACTTTGAAAGGATCAGTTCTGAATTTTATGGTTTGTTTTTTTAAAGAAAGTAGTTGAGGAGATACTGAAGATTTGCAGAAGGTGTGGAGAACTGACAGATGAGAAGCTTGCTTGGAATGGTTTAAGCAATAAAACAATTGAGAAGTCCTAGGAATCACTCCTAAAGAAATATGTCCTTTGGTTAGGTTGCATAATTCACAAGTCTACTTGTGCACCACACAGTCTCTAATGTTATTTCAGTGATTTATTTTTATTGAATAAATAGAAATATTTTAGCTCCTAGCTGTATAAATCTTTTTCTGTATGTAATATGTAGCACATTGATCATGTCTTATCCACTGTTAATTCTAGAACTGGTACACTTTGTCATAGCACAGGCTGTTTGCCAGCTCTTCATAAGGTTTAGTGAGGTAAAATATGGCTCAGTGCCCATTTTCGATACCATCTAAAAATAATTTGCTGTGCAAGTTATGCAGGTACTTCCATGATAATTATGCCTTTTGCCATCACTGCATTTCTTGCTTCAATGATTTTATAGAATGTGCAGCAATATAGCTCATGGTCTCCTGCTTATGAGTGCAAAGATCAGACCATGGACTCCATCAGAGACTGTAGAAACCAAGCTTATCTGGATTAAGACCAGAAAACAAAAACATATCTTGCTAGAAATCTAGTGCCTTTCGGAAAGCCACAGTTTAATTCTTTTCTAATTGTGCTTCTAATTTTTTTTGCTTTAATGAAAGCAATATTATGTAACACTTAGATATGGGGTATAAACAGCTCAGATTTCAAATATTGCTTAAATTAGCTATATTTAAATATCATACATGCTTGAGCTAGTTGAATATTTGTCATTAAAAATACATCCTAAAATATCATATTCTCATTTGGCTTAGCAGTTAACAGCAATACATGAATAGAATCGGGATTAGTTAATACAATTGGAGAAAATTCCACAATAGGGCATCAATATTTAGACACCAAGGTGCGCTAACAGATTTAGTGCGTGCTAACGAATTAGCGTGCAGTGCATTAGATGTCATGCAGCCCCGGGGCTTTTTTTGAGGGAGTACTTGGGGGTACTGAGTACCGGCACCTTTTCCAGTGTCTGCTAAAACTGACCCATGGACCACAAGTTTTAATGAAAGAGCTCAGGCTCAAGACACCAATTCTGCCTTGTCATAGATTCTGTGACTGGTTGCAGGGGGCCTGGCTATTGTGGAGTGAGTCCCTCAGTGATCACCCCACCCCTGAAGGGTGGCCTGGCATTTGAGTACCGGCACCTTTTTTGCTAGAAAAATTGCACTGTGCAGCCCATAGGTATTCAATGGGCTGTGTTACATTTAGCGTATGCTAAATCAGTTAGCTCACCTTAGTAAAAGGACCCCCATATTTGCACAGGAAATGAGCCTGTTCTATAAGAACACTTACACAAGTAAATGCTATTATAGGATACTAGCATAAAATGGCATTGATACACCTAAATGAATGCTCTCACATTTATACCACGTCTATGGCTGGCATAAATGCACAGTACTAAATGTGTACAATCATGTTGGAGGGCTCGGTTTTTACATATGTGAAGTTTATTAAGAGATGTGCGATGAGATGCTCTACTACCTGTGAATCTACAGGGGTTATTTATGTGATCAAATATCCCTGTGGTTTAATGTACATAGGCCATATGTCTAGAAGCCTTAAAGTGAGGTTAATTGAACATTGTTCTTGCTTTCGATTGGGCAAAATGGAAGTCCCTCTTGTGATCCATTGTCAACAGTTAGCCCATGATCTTGATTCTCTGAGATGCACAGTAATTGAACAATTGCATCATTCAGTATGTAAAGGAGATTTTGGAAGATGTCTGTGACAGCATGAGCAAAAATGGATTTATTTTTTTGACACTGTGGAACCACGGAATTGAATATAAGAACTGATTGGTCTGCATTCTTTTAGAGTGCGTTTTGAAGGTCTGCTGCCTGATTGGTCTGATTTGGAGGTGGAGCTTGCAATAGTGATTTGAAAGAGAGGTTGGCATCTTATTTCCTTTATTCGCCATTTTGGTTTTGAGCTGTGACCATGCAACAGGATAGTTTTCCCCTGAAGCAGCTATGTGCAACATAATTTCTCTGTCATGAGTATATTGACCGGCTAGACTGGGGATGTTGGAGAAGATAAGTACTCATTTTCTCAATTAGAAGCTCCACAGCTAATATGTCTGTTTTATGTTAGTGATTTTTCACTCTGTTTGATATTACATTTAAAGTGGAGTTTTTTCTTGCCCTGTGATAGTTATCGACTTTTAGCTCTATACAATAATAAGGAGCTTGGGTTTGTTCACTGAGGTCTTTTCTTCTCCAGTTTTTTGTTTGGTATGAAACTAATTGAATGTTAAAATAACTTAATAAATTAATGATATTATCAGAGTGATACACTATGCAAGTATAAAGAAACTTGATATTTGACCAGCTTTATCAGCTAAACACTTTCCTTTGGTCAGGACAGAATACTAGCATGGAATATCCTCTTGAAAATGTTGAGGGCCAGCAGGAACCATGAATACTTCTGTGTCCAGATTTTGTTTTTCCTTTCTATTAAGAGGGACCTTAGTCAGGTAGTTTGTTTTTGAGGTATAGCAAGAGGAAAGGGACTCGGCCCTGCAAAAATTTGTTTTATAACCGATTTGAGGGAGAGGGAATCAGGAGGGTGCTGAACCCAAAATGTGGTGTTTATGAGATGGGAGCATCAGGGTGGAATGAGAAACAAGCAATCTCAGGACAATGTTTCCACATACTTTCAGTCATGAATGTGGCTTCAGGTCCAGTGCAATTAGCAGATAGGAAAAAAGAAATGGAAAGGCACAATGGTTAACATGCTGGAAGTACTTGCATAGAGTCAGTGACTGGGCACTGAAATCAAGGAGAGACTAGGTGTCTTGTCTGGAAAGGAGGTGAACCCTTAGGTCCCGCAAGGCCCTGAAGGACCTCAGAGGACAGCCGTGCAACCCCAAGTCTTCACCCGTGGCGACCGCTGTTCACCGGGGGTTGAGCCCCCAGCTGCAGGCGGCCAACGGGACTTCCGGAACCGTGGGGTTGACGAACTGACCCAGTACCGGACTGGGAGCGGGGAGGGCAGGTGAAAATCAGAGTAGTCCAATACCAGGCAACAGGTTAGGGCAGGCAGCGCACAGCGTCGTCCAAAAACAGGCAAGAGGTCAGGGCAGGCAGCTCACAGCGTCGTCCAAAAACAGGCAACAGATCAGGGCAGGCGGCTAGCAGAGTAGTCCAGAAACAGTCCAAAGATCAAACCAGGAGAGCAAGGAAACGTACTGAAAACTAGAACACACAAAGACTGGCCTAGGGAAACAGAACCTGAAGCAACGTCCTGTTTCAGCCCCGCTCCTTAAATACTGTCAGCATTCAACCGCCCAGCCCCAGCCGACATGGCCGGCCAATCAGAACCCGGCTACTGAAGAAATCCCTCTGGTTCGTTCCGTCCGGTCTCCCAGGCGGGGCTACAGCACCGGCATCCCAATCTGGTTCCTCTGAGGCGGAGCTTCAGGTTCCCGCGCTCGAATGTGGAGAAGATGCCGGCCATCGCGTCTCGGTGCCATCCTTCCCGCTGGCGCAAGCACGGACCCCATAGCCAGCGACCGAGAGCCCGGAAGCCGCGATCGCCGGCCCACGGGCTCGGCCCCGGACAGGGCGGCCATGGCCTCAAGAAGGCCGGCCATCGCCGCAATGGGCACCGACTCGGTCCCGACTGCACCCAGAACTGGCGCCCATCCGGGAACCCGTCGGGTAAGTCCTCTCTGGCTGTGGGTCCTTCCTCCCGGCCCCTGCTTCCCGCAGAGGAGCAGCTGGAGGGAGCGACGGATGTGACACTAGGCAAAGCATTCCAAGAGTTACAAATTAGAAAAGTGAGTCTGTTGTGGCCTTCTATTCTTGTCCTTGTTAGAGCTCTGTCCTCTTTCTCCATTTACTCTAATAACTGGTCCCTGGGACTGTCCTAGAGCTCTCCCACCAAGGAGTGGAGGAGTGGCCTAGTGGTTAGAGCACCAGTCTTGCAATCTAGAGGTGGCCACAGTGGCATTATTAGGGGGGGGGGGGCGGTGGGGGTGGTCCGCCCCGGGTGCCCGCCACTGGGGGGGTGCTGCGTGCGCCTGTCCGTTGTTCGTTCCATGCGCCCTCTGCCCCGGAAAAGGTTACTTCCTGTTCCGGGGCAGAGGAAGCATAGAACGAACGACAGACAGGCGCGCGCGGCACCCCCCCCCAGCGGCGTGCACCCAGGCGGGGGTTCTTTCACAGGGGGGTGTCCTTTTGCCGGGGTGTGCATGGGTCGCGCTGCAGCCCCCCTAGGAATGCCACTGGGTGGCCAGTTCAAATCCCACTGCTGTTCCTTGTGATCTTGGGCAAGTCATTTAACCCTCCATTTCCTCAGGTTCAAACTTAGATTGTGAGCCCTCCTGGGACAGAGAAATATCCAGAGTACCTGAATGTAACTCACCTTGAGCTACTACTGAAAAAGGTGTGAGCAAAATCTAACTAAATAAGCTATATGTTTCAATCTACAGTAGGTAGACAGTCAAGAATTTCAGAACTTGAACCATCAAACTTGGAAATAGCACAATTGAAGTTTCAATACCAGGCAGTAGAGCAATAGCAAAATTTGATTGCTTCAGAAATATTTATGCAGCTAAGTTGTATTTTTTTCAAGTTGCTTCTCTGTGGTTCTGTTTGAAATTTTGTATTTTATTTATTATAATTTACTTCTCTTCTTTTTATTCAGTATATATTGTTAAATAACAAAATTAAATGAAATAGGAATACAAGGAAAGCAGACCACCTTATCTCTTTCTTTCTCTATCTCTACTCTTTCACGGAAAGGGTGGTGGATGTCTGGAATAGTCTCCCGGTAGAGGTCATGGAGACGAAGACTGTGTCACAGTTTAAGAAGGTGTGGGACAGACACATGAAATCTCTGAGGAAAAGGAGGAGTTAGTGGTTATTGAGGATGGGCAGACTGGATAGGCCATACCGCCCTTATCAAAGGAGGTGTTAGTGGTTACTGAGGATGGGCAGACTGGATGGGCCATACGGTCTTTATCTACCATCATGTTTCTGTGTTTCTATGTCTCTCTCTCTTCCCAGATATGTCAAAATTAAATGCAATTAAAATAAAACAGGACATAACCCCCCTATATATATTTAGATTTTAGATAACTATTTATGGTGTGAGGGTTCTATTTTCCTTGTTTTTCTGTTTTATTTTAATTACATTTAATTTTGACATATCTATCTATAGAGAGAGAGTGGTTTGTTTTTAGGTTTTGACCTTAGTATTTTCACTCTCATATATACATCACAAGAATTATATCTGACCATTTTCGTACATGTGGGTCACCTTCATATTTTTAGTCCCAAAATGTGCAGCATGTGAATTATAGTGAAGCATAGTTAGTACTTTTACCTTTAGCAGACCTTTTGTTGTTAATTAAATATTCCTTTTTTCACATTTATGTTTATTTATTATTACTTATTATACCACTCTCGAAAGAGCCATTAGAGTGGTTTACACTATGAAATATAAAGAGTGGAAAGAGATCGAAGCTTAGTTTAAGATTAGCTTCGTGAAATTATAGGCCAAGGAAAAGCACTACACTTTTAATCTTTTATTTATTTTATTTTATTTATTTTTATGACATTTATATCCCACATTATCCCAGCAACCTGAATTCAATGTGGCTAACAATACAGTGAAATCACATCAAACGGAATACATAATATATACATAACGATGAAAACAAAGATTCAGAAGAGTAAAAGAGTAAGCAAAATTGACTAAACAGGGAGATCAGTATCCACACCTAGAAATTTTCCAAAGAAGAAGGTTTTAACATTTTACGGAACATCAAGTAATCACACTGACCCCTCATGTAATCACACTGACTCCTCATTGACTTCAGCAAGGAGCTCCAACATTTTGTTCCTTAATAAGCAATTTTTTCACGGAGAGAGTAGTGGATGCTTGGAATGCCCTCCTGCGGGAGGTGGTGGAAATGAAAACGGTAACGGAATTCAAACATGCGTGGGATAAGCATAAAGGAATCCTGTGCCGAAGGAATGGATCCTCAGGAGCTTAGTCAAGATTGGGAGGCGGGGCTGGTGGTAGGGAGGCGGGGATAGTGCTGGGAAGACTTATACGGTCTGTGCCAGAGCCAGTGGTGGGAAGTGGGACTGGTGGTTGGGAGGCGGGGATAGTGCTGAGCAGACTTGTACGGTCTGTGCCAGAGCCAGTGGTTGGGAGGCGGGGCTGGTGGTTGGGAGGCGGGGATAGTGCTGGGCAGACTTATACGGTCTGTGCCCTGAAGAGCACAGGTACAAATCAAAGTAGGGTATACACAAAACGTAGCACATATGAGTTATCTTGTTGGGCAGACTGGATGGACCGTGCAGGTCTTTTTCTGCCATCATCTACTATGTTAGGAACTGATTTGTAAACAATTTTCTTACAGCTTGGATAATAAAGCCCTAGATAATTTCTAGCCCCAAGAACAGCATTATGTGGTGAAAGATCAACCAGAGATAACATGTGAATGGCCATACAATACAATAATTGGTAGATATGTGTACAAAGTTTAAAAGTGACCCTTGCTTTTAGTGGGAGCCAATGCAGCATGGACAGCAGCGGTTATACCCTCTCAAAATGTGAAGCTTTACAGACAAGCCAAACTGTGATGTTTTGGGCAGTTTGGAGGGGTTTTTTTTAACAACAGTTCCCTGCAACCAGCATAGATTGCATACAGTAGTGTCTACACTAGGAGTCTGAAGGTCACAGTAGGGAAGAAGGATCTAATTCTCCTCAGTTGCCATAAGATTTTAAAGCATTTGGACACAACAGTAGATACTTATGGCTGAAAAGTTAGGTGACGCTCAACAACCACTCCCAGAACTCTTAGTGTAGACTCGAACAGATAAACAGCGTGGTCAATCATAAAAACTGTCTTAAGAGGTATGATCAAAATGGTTAGTGAGTGCCAAAAATTTAGTTTTACCCTGTTCAATTTTAATTTGAATCCAGATGCCCAAGAATACATCAGGTCTAAACCTGATTTAACCACTAAAAGAATTTCTTGAAAGTCTTGTGTAAAAGGAATGCAAATTGTGACATCATCCATATAAATAAAGGAATGTTACCCTTATGTCTCCAATAGACTACCCAAATGTGCCATCTTGAGATTAAATAAAATGGGAGACAGAGGAGAACCCTGAGGCATGCCACAGTCAGGAGCCAAGGGACATCAGAAGAATAGCCAGGTTTTAATGTCAGGGGGAGCAGACCTTTTGTAAAATAGGTGTCAATGTGAAACCGAAGGGCTGATTCACATAGGCGCCATTTTATTCAAAATCCATTTGGGGAAGCAGCTACTCCCATTGCACCCCACCTAGCTACGCTTCTGGATGAGATAGAACCAGATAATTTTACCTGGTAGGACCTAGCCATTAGGAAACCCTGGAACCACTTAAGGATGTCACCACAGATTCCGAAATGACCTAGCTAATGAAGTCATGTGACATGGTCGACTACATCAAATGCACTTGACATATCAAACTGTAACACTAGAATCCCTCTCCCTATGCTAATTTGTTTCTTCAATTTTGCCACAAAACCATTTCAGTGCTGTAACATGGTCTGAAACCTGAATGTGAACTGTGTAAAAGAGAGAAGGTGGAAAGATACTCCATGAGTTGATGCCCAACTAAACCTTTCATTACCTTCGCCAATAATGGGATGGAAGCAACTGGTCTGAAATTTGTGATTGCTTCTTGAAACCAGTAAGTTTTCTTAAATGCAATGTTCATTATCCTGTTCTTCAGTATTTCCATAGAATAATCTCATTAGGTCTTTTCCTTTAACAAATTTACGAAGCTATTTGTGATTGTCAGCACTGCAGAATATTATGGCCATAGTATACAGGATGGCTTTCTTTGTTTTTCATAGAAATCTAGAATATTCCAGCAGATAAAGATCATGAGGCCCATCTAATCTGCTTATCCTCGCCTTCTGCTGGTGGAAGCAAAAGGCCATACAGAAAGCAATATATGGCCATACAATCTGTTCAGCATCGTCAATCTGACATTAAGTCAGGCTAACTTTATCTTTCACTGCTGAGGTCTGTTCTTAAGGCCTGTGTGTGCAATTAGCAAGAACATTGCAAAATGTCATCAAGGACCACAGGCCAGCTAAGGACCATTGGAAGTTCCTTTGGTAACTAAGCCGACATAATGGCTAGACAAACAGAATACAACAACATGTTGTTTACTGGGCCAATACACTCCACTGTCAGAGTGGCTCTGCCTTATCATGTATGTGGCATGCTGTTTTGGTTCTCCAAATAACAATATTGGAAAGTCCCAAACCTGTTGTTCTAGACTGTGAGGCTCACTTTACCCAAGACAAGGGTATAAGAAGCCTCTGAAAAACATGAGGTTATCTGGGTTTTATCTGAAGCAGTTACCTTGAGAGTGGCTGTCAGTGAATCAGATGATAACCCAGATCTGAGCCAGTTGCATCATGAAGATATCCAAAGCTCATTAAATTTAGCTGTTGTCTGCCCCTCCTGCCTGCTGTTTGCCTGGTCCTGCTGGCTCCTGCCTGACATCATCCAGAGAGAGGGAGAGACATCACTGGAAGGCCTGCCTGCCTGCTGGTTCCTGTCATTTTAATGTCCTGCCATCAGCCAGAGTCTCAGCACTAGATAGATTGTTGATTCTCTCTATTCCTGGTGTCCAGAACAGTTGGCGAATCCTCCATCAACAATCAGATCAGATCTGTGCTAAAGTGCTGGGTAAGATTAGGAGTCCTAATCGGTTCAGGACTTAGGGTGTAAGACGCGCATACTCTTTACCTCTCCTTGACAGGTATATATTTATAGGTATTTACTCTTTGCTTTACCATCATTTTGGGTAATTTAGCATAAGTGCAATCTCTGATTTACACTATTTCCTCTGCTGCCGATATAAAAAGTTAGCTTTTATATTTTTATAATATCTGAGCCTTGAGTCCTATTCTTTTCAGTGTGTATTTTTGGGCTGTAATGAATTCAGGTCTGTATTTGGAGGAATGTTTTTTTTACACCTAATCTAACCAGAGTCCTACCTTGTCATAATTTTGTCATTATCTGTGCGTCCCCCAACTGCCTGTCCTCTACCTGAGATGAGATAATGTAGTTTCAGCCTTATATGCTCAACATTATTATCCCTTCACCTCCCTTAAATGATCTCTGCACATACCTCATGACATCTTGAACTCTAACATTGTCCTTATCTTAACCACTTCCATCAGGAGGACATTCCATGCATACACCATCTTTTCAGAGAAGAAATATTTCTTTAGATTATTCCAAAGTCTTCCTCCTTTCAGCCTTATCACATGATCCCTTGTTTTAGCCCTTAATTGTCTTGTCTGTCTGTATTTTTAGATTGTAAGCTCTATCGAGCAGGGACTGTCTCTCTGTGTCAGGTGTTCAGCGCTGCGTGCGTCTGGTAGCGCTATACAAATATTAATAATGATAATAATAATAATAATTCTTTGGATTGAAAAAGGCCTGGTTGTTGTACATTAATTCCTTGAAAGTATGAGACAGTTTGAGAGACATGGACTACTAAAAGGAGATATTTAAATATACAAATCTAGAATAAAACCTCCACATAGATAAAACACAATGTACATGAAAGCCAGTTTCCTGAAACTTATAAAAACAGTTTCTAATGGCAGTGAAGTCAGTCATATAGATGAATGGTTTTATCTGTCTATTTCAGTGATCGTTGTCCTCTGATCCTTGAGGGATGGCACAGACAGCAAGGCCATAGATCAAAAAATGATTTTGTCTAAGAATGCAAGAAATAATTTTATATATTAATCAATATCTTTAAGTGCTCTTCATTTTTATTTCAGCTCTTAACTGGCTTTTTCACTGACAATGAAATGGATCATTTCATAAAATGAAGGAACACTGGAGTGCAATAGATCAAGCATGTCAAACTGTTTTCTTCAAAGGCCATAAAGAGCTCTGGTTTTCAGTGAGTGTACATTGGGTCTGACTCAATTTGCATGCAGTGGCCCTAATTTAGGATGAATTTGCCTATTTCCAGTCAAGGACCAGAGTTTGATGTGAATTTTATCCATTAATTTAATATCATATTTTAACCAATGTTATAGATGTAAAAAATAAATAGGGAAGGCAATTTTCCAATTTCCTTACTGAAAATGAGAAATTGAAGGGCTTATTTCGAAAACCCTGTAAGGGCTCCTTTTAGTAACAGATTTAGCACATGCTAAGAAATAGTGTGTGCTAAATGCTAAGAAACCCATTTTATTCCTATGGGTTTACTACAGTCGCTCATACAATCAGCCAGAGGCTTACAGGAGACAGGGTTTGAACAGCTTCTAACCCAGTCTATAACATATCACAAAGATCATTAGATCAAGATGAAGCTGAAGTATTGAGTAAAGGTCTGCCATTCATTCCCACTCCTATACACAATACTTTTAATGTAAGAGTTGATTTATATAAGCTCACTATGAGGTTGGAAATTATCAATTTGTTTTGCAACAAATACTGCTAGCAGCAAGGACAGTTCCATTGTTAGACTTAATAACAAATGGAATCCGTCTGGTAATTTTAACCCCCCGATACAGACGTATGAGACATTAGTGTTGAAAGATATATCCCAACTTGACAGAAGGAAGATGAAAGCATTTCACAGCACTACCCATACACAGAATGACGCAATTAAGGGTCCCTTTTACAAAGGTGTGGTGAAAAATGGCCTGCAGTAGTGTAGACATATGTTTTGGGTGCAAGCAGAATCATTTTTCAGCGCACATGTAAAAAATGACTTTAAAATTTTTTGTCAAAAATGGACGTGTGGCAAAATGATAATTGCTGCACGTCCATTTTGGGTCTGAGACCTTATTGCCAGTCATTGACCTAGCGGTAAGGTCTCACATGGTAACTGGGCGGTAATGGTCTACATGCGTAAAATGCCAATTGTCGCCTGATTACTGCCCGTACACAGAAAATAAAAATATTTTCCGGCGCGTGTATCGGATGCATGTCAAAAATGAAATTACCTCAATGGTCACGTGGTAGCTGAGCAGTAACTCAAAATTAACGTGCATTGGGTGCACGTAAATGCCTACGCAGCTTAGTAAAAGGGCACCTAAGAGACTTATGGGCTCATTTTGAAAGAGAAGGGCGCCCATCTTTCGACACAAATCGGGAAATGGGCGACCTTCTCCCAGGGTCGCCCAAATCAGCATAATCGAAAGCCGATTTTGGGCGCCCTCAACTGGTTTCCGTTGCGGGGACGACCAAAGTTCCGGGGGGCGTGTCAGAAGCGGGACTGGGGCCTGCTTAACACATGGGCGTCCTTGGCCGATAATGGAAAAAAAAAGGGAGTCTCTGATGAACACTTGGCCGACTTTACTTTTTTACGACCAAGCCACAAAAATGTACCCTAAATGACCAGATGACCACTGGAGGGAATGGGGGATGACCTCTCTCTACTCCCCCAGTGATCACTAACCCCCTCCCACCCTAACAAAATGTTAACATATTTTTTCCAGCCTCTATGCCAGCCTCAAATATCATACCCAGCTCCATGACAGCAGTATGCAGGTTCCTGGAGCAGTTTTAGTGGGTACTGCAGTGCACTTCAGGCAGGCGGACCCAGGCCCATCCCCCCTACCTGTTAAACTTGTGGTGGTAAATGTGAGCCCTCCAAAACACACCACAAACCCACTGTACCCACATCTAGGTGTCCTCCTTCATCCCTAGGGGCTATGGTAGTGGTGTACAGTTGTGGGGAGTGGGTTTTGGGGGAGTCAGCACCCAAGGTAAGGGAGCTATGCACCTGGGAGCAATTTATGAAGTCCACTGCAGTGCCCCCTAGAGTGCCCGGTTGATGTCCTGGCATGTCATCTCTAAGGTCGACCTAAATGTGGAGATTTGGGCATCCCTGATTGTATTATCGAAACGAAAGATGGCTGCCCATCTTGTTTCGATAATACAGGTTTCCCCACCCCTTCGCAGGGACGTCCTGCGAGGACGCCCTCAGGAAACCTTGGGCGCTCCGTTCGATTATGCCCCTCTTAGGGTCCCTTTTACTAAGGCATGGTACGCCTAATGCAGTCTTACTGTGCAGTAAAAGGACACTACCTTGGGACATGCTGAGGCATCCTGCTGTAGTCTGACCATCAGCATGCGCTACTCCCGTGGTGAAAAAATATATATATTTTTTGCCACAGGAGGAGTGCCTGGGGGTAGAGAGTAGGCATCCTGTGCTAATTGGGTAGCGCGGGCACATTACCATGCTACCCAATTAGTGTAGGAGTAGCACAGGAGCCCTTACTGCCTCCTAAATATGTGGTGCTAAGGGCTTCTTATAGTAATGACCACACGGTAATGAGGAAATTAGCAAGTGGCCATTGAAAAAATTGTGTCCTAATCGCAGCGCTGGCTACATCCTAGAGTGGTTTGGTAAAAAGACCCCTTAGTCAAGACAGATCTATTGTCATTAAGCTAGCAGACAAAGATAGAGCAATGATGGTGATGGATATGATATATAACAAACTAAAATTTTTTACATAGCTTGGAGACTGTACCTTTTATTCAAGATTGAAGGAAGATCCTTCAAAAGAGATGCAAGCTGAGGTAGATTCCATGATCCATATTGTCATTGGTGGTAGATTTCTTACATCACATGAAGTGGAGTTTTTGAAGGTAAAAAACCATGAGATACCAACTATCTATACTCTTCCCCAAATCCATAAATCCTTCACTAGCCCACCTGGCAGACCCATAGTTGCAGGAATTGGTTAAGTGTTGGAACAACAGTCAATTTTTGTGGATAGATTCCTCAGGCCTCTTGTCCCCAAAATTGTATCTCACATTAAAGACTGTGCTGACATTATCACCACACTCAGAAGAATACAGAAAAAATATTGCTGGTCACTTTTGATATTGAATTATTATGTACAAACGTTCTGCAAAATGAAACAATTGAGGTGAGAAAAGAATCATTGGTGGGAGAACACATGTTGAATTTGTGGTGAAGTTGGCATCCCTAGCTCTGAAGAGGAACTTTTTTCTGTTTCAACCGTGTATATTATTAACGGATTAAAGGTACGGCGATGCTCTGTCGTGAACTATGTAGCCAAATTTGAAAAGAGATTTTTTGAGAGAGAGCCATGGAGTGAACACTTCATTTTATGGAGATGATATATTGATGATATCCTTATGATTTGGAAGGGTACTGTTGAACTTCAGGAACTTTTTGAGACTCTGAATAATTTTGATGAGAACCTGAAATTCGTATTATTTTTAAAGAAGGGACCTTCCACAGCGATCTGTATTGAAAACCTACAAATGTAAACACATATCTGGATTTCTGCAGTTATCACAGTCAGGTGTTGAAGATGTCCAAATCCCTTTTCTGCCTTTAAAAATCAGGATTTGGACATTTCAAGCACATGAACACCTATTTGGGCATTTTGAGACGTCCATATGCTTCGAGGGGATCACAGATGTGTAAGGGAGAAAGGCAGTACATTCCCAAAAATTTTAGTTGCAAAATCATTAACTAAAACCTAGCCAGAAAAGAATTCTGTCATATCATATTCATCCATTATTTCCAAAGACAAGAACATACAATACATCTCACTATTTTCCTAGTTAAGGTCTGGATGGGGACTCCCACCAATAATATAATCATTTGTCAATTCCTGAATTAGAAAAATCATGTTCCAAGTTCCTCTTACGTGAATCTCCTGACTAGAGATAACACTTTATTAATCAGAATTACTTGGATGCTCTCACATTAGGAGAAGCCCAACTGTCCAATATGGGACACCTATTGGGGTGGCAACCCATTAGTCAGTTTAATCACTAAATGGTAGGATACCCATTGAAGTTGCAAACTACCTTGAAAGAGTGGATACTAAAATTCAAGAAATGGGGACTTTGGAATCCACTTTGGTTAAAGATAACAACTTTTTGCACAATCGTTTGGAATACCTGGAAAACCAGGCTCGAAGACTTAACCTTCGGTTTCTTAATTTCCCCAATGGAGATGGTGAAAAAATATATGATTGACATTCTAGGAATGGATAAAGACTCATTGCCTCCCATAACTCGGGCCTATTACATCTGGAATACTAGGGGGACATTGGGAGGTCCCCCCATATGAGGAATGGGTGAAGAAATGAATTTTACTTCCTTCCTGGAAAGTTCGTTGGAAGTGGTTACCCATAGGACGACTATGCTGGTCACTTTTGTGTTGGAACCAGACCGGAATGCTGTATTAAGACTTTCCCTAAGGCATTTAGAAAGACTGTTTATGGGTTCCAAGGTTAGAATTTTTCCTGATTTATCTAGGCCAACGCAAATGAGATGCAGGGCCTTTTTGGAACTGCGCCCCAGAGTCGAGGCCATGAGAGCAAATTTTGTACTACGTTTTCCTTGTAAATGTAATGTAATGCTTGAGGGTAAACAATTTCAATTTGTGGACCCTAAACAGCTTAAAGATTTCTTAGATGCTAGAGTTGAAGTGAATGTTGTATGTCCTCCTACATAGCAGGCTGGAATCTGAACCCAGATTTAGCAACTGTGAAATAATTCAATATTCCTGTTATAATTTTCCTTTCTTGGAATCAATTTTTCTTTAAGTGTGGATGAAAAAATTGTTCGTATTGTGTCCTTATATTTTTGAGCTAAATGTTTTTCTTTTTATTGAATTGAATGTGAATTGCATAGTCACATTGTTTTGTGAATTATTAAAAATACTAATAAAAAAAGAAAAAAAAAAGAAGTTGCAAACTACCGATTAGTATAGCTGCTTAACCCTCTAGGCAAATGGGACACCCAGATGTGAGGCAACCCATCACTAAAATCAGTGGTAAAGGCCCTTCAGAATTTATCTGGAAGTAATGAGGTATTTATACATATCCAACACATATTCTAAGCAGAAATACTTAAAATAGAAATAGGATATCACAGACATTTACTCAGGGGTCCTTTTACTAAGCTGCACTAAGCACCAGTATGTGCTTACAGCAGTTTAAAAGGGCTTACCACAGGATGCCCTGAGGTGTCCTGCGGTAAGTTCCTAATTTGTGTGTGTTACCCGCGCACTAAGAAATATTTTAATTTTTTTGTGGAGGAGGCGTGTCTGAGGATGGAGAGTGGGCATTTCTGCACTAATCAGTTACCACATCTATGTTAGTGCAGGATTAGTGCGTAAGTGCATACACACTAATTTCTATTAATAGCCATGCATTAATGGAAACATTAATGTCTGGTCATTAATTTTGAAAATAGAAAATCGGCCATTTTACTGCTATGGTAAAAATGGCTTTAGCGTGTGGGAAAGACCAGCAAAAGGGTGCACTATGGTCACTTGCTACGGCAGCTTAGTAAAAGGATCCCTTAATAAGCAAATTATAAGTCAGAGAGCAAAAGAAAGACAGAGAATGGAAAATTGTTCATAACATTATCGATTTTGTCATTTTTTATAGAAATTAATTTTGTGATTTTATTCATTTTTATAGAACAGGGTTTTATTACATGTTCACATCATTTTGTGAATTTTTTTAAAATTCTATTTATTAATTTCAATATAATTAACAAGCATAACTTGTTTATGAAATACAGCCAAAGAAAATATACCATCCAATTAATTAAACAAAAAGAAAAAAATTAATTAGCTTCCTCAGACCACAATTCAAAATTGGAGGAACAAAAGAATAGAGAAGATTACAAAGTAGAAATAGATATTAAGGAAATATTCGCTGCATACTCCCAATCAAAATTACTTATTAGATGTTATTTAAGTTGCTTTAAATCTAAAAAAGATTTTAACTGGTCTGGTGAATAGAAAACATACTTATTTAAACCCAACTTAACATTACATTTGCATGGATACGCAAGAAAAAAAGAACCCCCTATCTCCAATGTCCTCTTTCTCATTGCCAGGAAAAGTTTTCTTTTTAAGTGAATTTTTATATTATTTCATATTTTCTGTAACACACTTAGGGGTCCTTTTACTAAGGTGTACTAATGCATTTAGCTCATGCTAATGATTAGTGTGCATGAACTGCCAGATTCTATATATCATACAGAGATTTCTGCATGGAAATTGAACCGTATTCTATAACAGTGTGCATAACCTAATTGGTTAACAAGCCAATCAGGGTTGATAATTGCCAATTAAACAATTATTGACACATATTGGCATTAATTAGAATTTATGCGCAGAACTGTCTAGGTGTATTCTATAACGAGCTCTGCATGTAAATTCTAACTCACATAGTTGAAAAGGAGGCATGGCCATGAGTGCGGAATGGGCAGGTCATGAGTATTTCAAAAATCTATGCGCATTATAGAATATATACAGCCGGACTTAATTTAAGCATTGGTGTAACAGCCCATGACAAAATTTAGTCACATAGACGGATGCTTGGCGTATTCAATAAACTGTGTGAAAATGTAGGCTTATTCTATAAAGCATGCCTAAATTAAGGCATAATTTATAGAATGCGCTTAGGCGAATTTCATTTTGGTGCCAAATTATTAGGCACGATAGAATCTAGGGCCCCAAGAAACAAGAGGGCAGATGATCTGCAGACTCCAAGATGGAAGAAAAAAAGAGCAGATCAGTGATAGATGTACCAACACTTTATTAGTCAATCCTCATATAAAAACAATGCCCGACACAGGCCGTTATTCAACCAGCAGGGCTGCGTTAGGGGCTACAAAAATTAAAAACATGAATATATCAAAATGTATAAATTCACAAACACTGAAAATATTAAAAACAACCAAAGGTGCTATAGTACCATATAAATACAATAATACCATGACATAAAAATAAATATGAATAAAAATGATAATAAATCCAAATAAATATGACAAAATACTACTAATAGTAATAATAATAGTAATAGAAAATAATAAAACATCTGATTATTATAATGTTAGACAAACCATAGTGAGTAAATAGGAGGCACATAGAATGAATATCATGAAATATCAGGCAAATAATATTGATATTTCATATCTATTTGGATTTATTATCTTTTTATAAATATTTATAAAAACTGGCATGTCACTATTGTATTTACTATATGGCACTATTGCACCTTTGGTTGTTTTTAACATTTTCAGTATTTGTGAATTTATACATTTTGATATATTCATGTTTTTAATTTTTGTAGCCCCTGACGCAGCCCTGCTGGGCGAAACACGCCCTGTGTCGGGCATTGTTTTTATATGAGGATTGACTAATAAAGTGTTGGTACATCAATCGCTGATCTGCTCTTTTTTTCTTCCATGATAGAATCTAGTCCTAAATGCTAAGATACCCATAGGGTTAAAATGGGCTTTTTAGTATTTAGCATGCACTAAACTCATTAGCACACTTTAATAAAAGGATCCCTTTTACTAAAGTGCATTAAGGGGCCCTCGTACTAAGCTGAATTGTGCGCTAACGTGCGACTGACACAGCTTAAAACGATGTACTATGGGATGTATTCAGGTGTCCTGCAGTAAGTGACCAGTGTGTGCATGCTAATCTCACTTTTTAAAATAGTTTACATTTTTCTGAGGGGGTATGTCTGAAGACAGAGAGTGGGCATTTCTGCACTAATCAGCTAGTGTAGCTACATTAACACACACTAACTGGTTAGCTCAGGAATAGCATGTGAGCCCTTACTGCCTACAAAATGGATGGTAGTAAGTGCACACACACTAATATTTTTAATGGTCATGTGTTCTATGTTCTGTAAGTGCTTGTTAATATTTCTGCGGGTTTTGCATGCTAATGGAAAAATTAGCTTGGGACCTGCAAAAAGAACAAAGACAAAAGCCCTATTTTGGGGCTGCATTACAGATGGGCTTCGTGCATGGAAAATCCTCATGTTAAATGCACTGAGCCCATTTCTTAATGCATTTTAGAAGAGGGGCCCCTTAATGTTAAAGCTAAACTACAGGTCACATGAAGTCTATGTAAGATGGTTGTCACACTACTGCCACCTACTGTGTCTATTCTGCACCTGCAATGAAGCACATACATACAAGATTTACTAACATTTAACATTTAGCAAGATATAGCAAACCATCAAGACCCATCTTTTTTCTTTTCATGAACTGTTCTACAGGAACCTTTTCAATAACTGCAACAGTTCTTTACTAGTCCCAGAGATAAACTCTGTTTTTACTCTCTTGGGATCACTGTTGGAAAGAGGATACTACATAAGTACATAAGTAATGCCATACTGGGAAAAGACCAAAGGTCCATCGAGCCCAGCATCCTGTCCCCTGACAGCGGCCAATCCAGGTCAAGGGCACCTGACAAGCTACCTAAACGTACAAACATTTTATACATGTTATTCCCAAAATTGTGGATTTTTCCCAAGTCCATTTAGTAGCAGTCTATGGACTTGTCTTTTAGGAAACTGTCCAACCCCTTTTTAAACTCTGCCAAGCTAACCACCTTCACTACGTTCTCTGGCAACGAATTCCAGAGTTTAATTATGCGTTGGGTGAAGAAACATTTTCTCCTATTTGTTTTATTTTTTATTACATTTGTACCCCACGCTTTCCCACTCATGGCAGGCTCAATGCAGCAGGCAATGGAGGGTTAAGTGACTTGCCCAGAGTCACAAGGAGCTGCCTGTGCTAGGAATTGAACTCAGATCCCCAGGACCAAAGTCCACCACCCTAACCACTAGGCCACTGTAGTTTCATCACATGCCCCCTAGTCCTAGTATTTTTGGAAAGCATGAACAGACGCTTCACATCCACCTGTTCCACTCCATTCATTATTTTATATACCTCTATCATGTCTCCCCTCAGCCATCTCTTCTCCAAGCTGAAAAGCCCTAGCCTCCTTAGTCTTTCTTTATAGGGAAGTTGTCTCATCCCCGCTATCATTTTTTTCGCCCTTTGCTGCACCTTTTCCAGTTCTACTATATCTTTCTTGAGATGCGGCGACCAGAATTGAACACAATACTCAAGGTGCGGTCACACCATGGAGCGATACAATGGCATTATAACATCCTCACACCTGTTCTCCATACCTTTCCTAATAATACCCAACATTCTATTCGCTTTCCTAGCTGCAGCAGCACACTGAGCAGAAGGTTTCAGTGTATTATCGACGATGACCCCCAGATCCCTTTCTTGGTCCGTAACTCCTAACGTGGAACCTTGCATGACGTAGCTATAATTCAGGTTCTTTTTTCCCACATGCATCACCTTGCACTTGTTCACATTAAATGTCATTTGAACAAGTGCAAGGTGATGCATGTGGGAAAAAAGAACCTGAATTATAGCTACGTCATGCAAGGTTCCACGTTAGGAGTTACGGACCAAGAAAGGGATCTGGAGGTCGTCGTTGATAATACACTGAAACCTTCTGGTCAGTGTGCTGCTGCGTCTAGGAAAGCTTGATAGACCTTCGGTCTGTCCCAGTATAGCAGTACTTAGGTTCTTATGTTCTCTCTAACACCATGCCAGCACATCTCCTTAATGACTGATGTCAGGCACTGTGGCTGCTCTTTTGCTTCCTTTATATTATAGGTTCCTATCACATCCTCTTAGGGAGCTTAAATGGAAGCACCCAGTTATAAAATTGACCCTTAAGTGATAATTGAATGTGTGCTAATTAGTAGGTTCATATGCATTAAATTGATTTTGCACACTGACCTGCTTATAATCGAACGAGAAAAACGCCCAAGTTCCGACCTAAATCGGGAGATGGACGTTTATCTCACAAATATGAATAAAGCGGTATAATCGAAAGCCGATTTTTGGACGTTTTCAACTGCACTCCGTCGCGGATGCGGACAAAGTTGATGGGGGCGTGTCAGAGGTGTGGCGAAGGCGGAACTGGGGCGTGGTTATCTGCCGAACAGAGATGGGCGCATTTCACCGATAATGGGAAAAAAGTATGCGTTTTTAGCTAGAATTTAGGACACTTTTCCTGGACCCTGTTTTTTCACGAATAAGGCCCCAAAAAGTGCCCTAAATGACCAGATGACCACTGGAGGGAATCGGGGATGACCTCCCCTGACTCCCCCAGTGGTCACTAACCCCCTCCCACCACAAAAAATGAAGTTTCTCAACTTTTTATTTTCACCCTCAAATGTCATACCCAGCTCCCTGACAGCAGTATGCAGGTCACTGGAGGAGTTGTTAGGGGGTGCAGTGGACTTCAGGCAGGTGGACCCAGGCCCATCCCCCCTACCTGTTACAATTGTGCTGCTTAATGCTTATTTGTCGTCCAACCCCCCCAAACCCACTGTACCCACATGTAGGTGCCCCCCTTCACCCCTTAGGGCTATAGTAATGGTGTAGACTTGTGGGCAGTGGGTTTTGAGGGGGATTTGGGGGGCTCAACACACAAGGGAAGGGTGCTATGCACCTGGGAGCTCTTTTACCTTTTTGTTTGGTTTTGTAAAAGTGCCCCCTAGGGTGCCCGGTTGATGTCCTGGCATGTGAGGGGGACCAGTGCACTATGAATCCTGGCCCCTCCCACGAACAAATGCCTTGGATTTATTCATTTTTGAGCTGGGCGCTTTCATTTTCCATTATCGCTGAAAAACAAAAACGCCCAGCTCACACATTGTTGAATAAAACATGGGCGTCTATTTTTTCCCAAAATACGGTTCGGTCCGCCCCTTCACGGACCCGTTCTTGGAGATAAACGCCCATGGAGATAGGCGTTTTCGTTCAATTATGCCCCTCAATGTGTGCTAATTAGTAGGTTCATATGCATTAAATTGATTTTGCACACTGAGAGGGTCTTTTATTCAGCTGATTTTTAGCATGATTTAAAAATGCTACACACCTTAGTAAAAGACCCCCTAGATATTTTAAGACATGAAAATGAACTGAATGCATGCATATGTACAGACCTAACAGACAGACAGATGGACTGACATGATCTGGCTATGAAATGTTCTTTTTTCCCCCTGTTTTTCAAATAACACTTTTAAAAAATGAACAAATTTATTGACTATGTTAGGTCTCATGGTTGGTTTGACCTTTTTTATCACATGATAACATATACTGAGATGAAGGACCACAAGGAAATTTAAGGGAATAAAGCAGGAACAAATATTTCTTTTTTAAAAATGGAAAGCAAATTGCTATTTTTAGTTTTAATTGCATATTATTCAGAAATGTAATGTGGTTTCAAGGTTACATATCTGGGACTAAGATATGACCTTTGATCTGACCCAGTATGGCAATGCTTATGTTCTTAGCCTTCAGGCAATGGCTAGGAGATTGAGCACATATTCAGTTCAGGGCTATTATAGACGAGGTCCAGCTTTATTACTAGGTGACATCCAAGGTGGATCCTGGTAACAGGGTTTATTTTTACTCTTAGTTATTGTTCCTCAACCACCAATACATGTTTGTAGATGGACCACCCCCTTGCCACTCTTAAATAGTCCCTCACCTTGGCTTTCATGATCAGATTGTCTGGGCCAAAAACATTGTAAGTTGGATCAGACTCCATCCTGTTGTTCATTTCATCCTGGATCCACTCATCTCTCTTCAGTTCCACAGTGTTTATCAAAGCCAGATTAACATATGGCAATTCACCCTCTGATGTCCCATACTAACCTTTTTATAGTGCATCTGGATATCCAAGATGACATGTCTTCAGCCAAGGAACCCATGACTATGCTTCTACTTGATCATCTCAGATCAGTGCTCTACCATGCATCTCCAGGGGTCTTTAATTCTCCCAGAACCTTCTCACAAATCCTCTGTAGTGGAGCTCTTGCTTTCCCATAGGTCTTAGGGGCCTCACTACCATTCCATTAGACCAGCTGCTAGGCTTTAGGGCAGGCCAGGACTCTACGGTGATGGTAGTTGGGGGAATTCCTTTCCATTTCTCCCACTCCATGCCAGCTTGGCTCCCCAGGAAAATTCTGGTGACTGCTGCCATTGGGACCTTTTTTTTTGGTGAACTAGGCCATGTAGCTTTGGAAACTTCATTAAGGAGTGCTGCCACACTATTATCCCTCTCCTAACAGATTTCAGAAGGAAGAGTAAATTCTTTGGTACTTAACCTGCTGGTATTTGGGTGAAAGAATGGATGTTGTCATGGTTGAAGCCACTTCCAGTTGTCAAAAGTTGTCAGTCCTTTAGCTCTTTTCACCATTTCACTCCAGGCAAATTCTCTTCTGCTAGTTGAGAATCCAATTATTCATCAGATTCAAAGAATGATGACTTGCAGTAATGGCAATGCAGGATTACTTGTACATGGTCCTATTACTTCAGGCACCATTGGCATTTTGCTGTGCTCACAAAGTCTCCACTCTTGTTAGAAAGAAAAAAATGTAGGCTTTAATTGTTATGCCAACTCCTTTTCTTCTCTCTCAAACATCTTTATGGGTGTTGAAAGAGCAATAGTGCAAGTCTCATTATTGTTGAGACATACTTTTCTCCTTCTGTTGCTTGGGTTCTCCTTAGTCTCTGGCTTGAGTCCTTCTTACAATGGTGCCAGTTTTTAAGGATGTGGCTTAAATGTGTGGCTTTCTGTGTGGGCCAAAACACATTTTTCAATTTGCATAACAGTGTTCTGCTCTTCTCTTTATAGATCCCAGAAACATCCGCTGAATCCCCTCCTGCTTCTTCAGGACCAGAACCCCTGACATTCTTGCTTCTCCAAGTGCTCCATGCCTTTCTTTTTAGGGTGGGTTGGTCCAAGCATGTACAGAAGTATCAGTTGCCGCTTTCACCTCTCAACACTTCAATGTTCCTCTTGGCTCTATGGCTGAAGTAGCTGAAGTCCTTGATCCCCTCCAGGGCCTGATACAATGGCTGGGGTATCAAAGCCAAAGACCCTTACCTTCATTCTGAGGTTGGAAGGCTGGGGAAGCAGAAATCAAAGACAGAGAATTTAAACAGGGCTGCAATTTTATATTAATCACAGTTTTCCTCCAAAAGAGGTCTTCTTTTATCATTACATCACAAGCCAGGACACCTTTCCCTTTTTCTGCAAGCTATGGGGTATTCACAAGTCAAAGTCCAGTATTTTAGTACAGCCATTAGAAGTCTTTGCTGTCCTTGTAATGTAGAACCTTATAGGTCTCTACTTAAATGTGCTACAAAATAATGCCATGGAGTATCTTCTAGTCTTTCTACTTTTTTGAAAGAGTAAACAATTGAGTCATATTTACATGCTCCATTTCCTTCATAATTTTATAGACCTCTGTCATATCTTACTTCAGTTGTCTGTTCTCCAAGCTGAAAAACCCTAACCTTTTTAGCCTTTCCATAAACAGTACCCATTTTATCTGCTTTATCATCTCTATAATTTTTCTAGGTTCACTGGAAAAAGTATAGAGATGATTTTTTTTTAAATATGAGGCAATCAGAATTCCACATAGTACTCAAGGTATGGTTGCACCATGAAGCAATACAAATGCATTATCATTTTCTCTATTTTATTTTCTATTTCCTAATAATTCCTAACATTTGAGTTGCTGTTCTGATCTGTTTGAAAATGCTTTTCGGTCACTGAGCAAGTAACCTATATAAAAACCATACTTCTAACTACAACCTTTAATTTCTTATTAGTAAAGTGAGCAGAAACTGGACAGGATGATGAAAAGTTAAACAAACATATTGGCACTTGTCTGTTGCTTCATTTTTTGTATTTTAATATGTATGTTGATTGTAATCCGCTTAGTTTTTAGGCAGACTAGAACATTTTAGAATAAATAAATATTTTCTAGTTTCAGCTGTTACAAAGGTGATAATTAGAGAATAACCCGTAAGCTTGTTGCAATAAAATGCATTTAACACATACATATATTCCAGTTACATTCATAACTTGCTGTAATCTCAACTTCATACACTGAAGGAATTTCTAGAACATTCTTTTGCTATTCAGTCCGGGTTTTTGCTTTTATCCTTTAGCTACACTTAACATTACAACGAAGATGTCAGTATTTGTTTAGAGAAAAAACTTAACAGAAAGTAGAAGTCAAATGATTACTTGGGGAAATGCCAAGCTTCCATTCCCTGAAATTAAAGAACGAAGGGGGTTATTTTTGCATACCATTGTGAACTAATCTCTTTACAAAATTAATTTCAAGGAGGATGAATAGTTGTGGTTGACCCAGCTGCCTTGCATTCATGGCAAACACACATTACACAGGTGAAACTACACAGATAATGAGCTTTTGAAATCTTGTAAAGGTCTGCATGTAAGAGAAATGAAAGATTGTGCCTTGAATCCCTCTAAATGCTTCTGCAGAATATAAGCCACCAATGTTTGTAACAGCACAACCAGCAAATTATTTAGTGAGCCTGCCATTCTGGGCCATTGCCTTACCCTTTAAAATGTGAACTCTGCTAATAGTATTTATTCAGGCCTCTAGCTAAAATGAACAGCATAAAAGTTCAAACAGGGCTTGATTCACCTAAATTATTTTTGGCCACTGGAGGGTGTGTAACAAGGAAAAGCCAAATAGCAAGTGTCATGAAAGATGATATTTCAGAGGTAGTTATAAAAAAATGGAACTAAAATAGACATGTCACACTTCTACGTTGTCCATCAGTCACCCAAATACAGCCAAGTGATAAGAGACATTAGGGAGGTGCATTTATTAGCATGCATTCAGTTTCTTAATGAGCCTTAACAAACATGCTAAGTGGTCCTTTTACAAAGAAGCGCTCAAAAATGGCTTGCGGTAGTGTAGGTGCGGGTTTTGGGTGCGCGCCGATGCATTATTTAGCACGCCTGTAAAAAAGGCCTTTTAAAATTTTTTGCCAAAAATGGACATGCGGCAAAATGAAAATTGCCCCGTGTCCATTTTGGGTCTGAGACCTTACCGCCAGCCATTGACCTAGCAGTAAAGACTCGTGCGGTAACCGGGTGGTAGTGATCTACACATGCTAAATGCCACTTGGCGCACGTCCATTATGCTCCCCCGAAAATAAAAAATATTTTTCAGACGCACGTATCGGACACGTGCCAAAAATAAAATTACCCCAAGAGCCACATGGTAGTCGGGCGGTAACTCAATTTTGGTGCATGTTGGGCGCACATAGACCCTTATGTGGCTTAGTAAAAGGACCCCTAAATTCGTTAGCAGTCCTTTGTAAAAGGACTCCCTTAGTGTGCATTAACATGCTATATCATGCATTAAAAATATCAGTATTAAATGAATGTGTGAAACTAACAAATAAAAATAAGCACTTCATATCGGGTATGGAGACCTCTAATGGCTTTGCTTAGATGGCAGAGACCTCTAATGGCTCTATTAGAGTACTGTTTTGTGATCTATTGTACCAGCAGAGGGCAGTCTGCACTAGTGAAATAATGATAGAAGAAGATCTCATGTGAGGCAAATTTAAACTGGCATAAATATACCATTCAAGTGTGTTAGTTGTCTTTGGTTAACTAAGCTGTTGCACCACAAAAACAGTAAATCATTGGGTGGTGACAGGGGTTGCTCTGGCCTCTGCACTTCACAGAAAGTGTGTTCTGGATAATTAAGCAGAACATCCCTGCTTTTAAGTAGATGGACTAGCAAAAAGAGGTTAGGGCTCTTCAGCTTAGAAAAGAGACGGATGAGGGGAGATATGATTGAGGTCTACAAAATCATGAGTGGTGTAGAACGAGTAACAGTAAATCGATTTTTTACTCATTCCAAAAGTACAAACGCTAGGGGACACTCGAGGACGTTACATGGAAATTCTTTTAAAACAAATAGGAGGCAATATTTTTTCACTCAACGAATAGTTAAGCTCTGGAACTCTTTTCTGGAGGATGTGGTAATAGCAGGTAGCGTATCTGGGTTTGAAAAGGTTTGGACAAATTCCTGGAGGAAAAGTCCATAGTTTGCTATTGAGACAGACATGGGAAGCAACTGCTTGCCCTGGGATTTGAAGTATGGAGTGTTGCCATGATTTGGGTTTCTGCCTGGTACTTGTGACCTGGCTTGGCCACTGTTTGGAAAACAGGATACTGGGCTAGATGGACCATTGGTCTGACTCAGTATGGCTACTCTTATGGGAAAGAGATGAGGGGA
The DNA here is from genome assembly GCF_901765095.1 of Microcaecilia unicolor. Taxonomy (NCBI): domain Eukaryota; kingdom Metazoa; phylum Chordata; class Amphibia; order Gymnophiona; family Siphonopidae; genus Microcaecilia; species Microcaecilia unicolor. The sequence continues at coordinate 158,873,886 of NC_044040.1, read as the reverse complement.
ATACAGTGGACATTCAAGAGATCTGAGATAAAGGAGCCAGGTTCTCCACTAGTGCTGCACCTGTGATCGCATTGGAGTCTAGCATCCTTCTCCAACAGGTATTCATGGGGAGGAAGAGAGGGATTTCCTTGATTTAGGAAGTTCTCAGTAGAAGGAAAGCATTTGTTTCATTCTTAATTTGTATTCTGCTAGTTATTTCACTATAGATTTTATCCCTAATGACTGTAGTAAATATCTTGATACAGAACAAATCCTGGACTGGACTAAATTATTGGAAATGAGCAGGTGGAGTGGAAGGATTTTGGTTGCAATGGCTTCCCATTTTGTTTTATTTAGAACATTTGCTAAACCATGCTTAATTAGAAAAGACATCAAGGCAATGTACAGAACCAGCAAAACAGCACAGAAAGAGGCAAAAACAAATGTGAAAGCATAGCGGATTTTATAACATATTTAGGGCTTCTTTTACTAAGCTGTGGTAAGCGGTAGTATGTTATTACCGCAGTTTAAAATTACTTACCCTGGGATGCACTGAGGCATTCTGTTCTAAGTTCTGAATATTCGCACGGAAACAATGCGCTAAATACACTTTTATATTTTTCTGGGAGGGGCGTGTCTGGGGCAGGGGTGTAGCCAGACCTCATGGTGGGAGGGGGCCAGAGCCCGAGGTTGGGGGCACATTTTGAGTGCCACCCCGTCGCCTCCACCGCCGCCTCCTCACCCCCTCCACAGCCTCGCCTCTTTGCCGCTTCCCCTCACTGCCTCATCGCTGCCCCCACAAAAACAAATATCTTTACTGGCGGGGGTCCCCGACCCCTGCCAGCTGAGGCCCTCTTCAGCGCTGTTCACTGCCCTGCTCTTCTTTCTTCTTGCTCCTCCTGTGCACGCTGACGCTCCTTCTTAGTTTCACATAAAGGAGCATCAGCGTGCACAGGAGGAGCAAGAAGAAAGAAGAGCAGGGCACTGAATGCGGCTGCGCTGGAGACCGGTTCTGAAGGCTTCAGCTGGCGGGGGTTGTGACCCCCACCAGCCAAACTAGGGGCCCGGAAGAAATTTGCGGAGGCCCAGGCCCCCGTGGCGCCCTGTAGCTACGCCTCTGGTCTGGGGAGGCAGAAAGTGGACATTTCAACACTAATCAGTGCATCTACATTACTGTGCGCTAACTGATTACCACAGGATAAGCGTGTAAGCCCTTAGGGGCCCTTTTACTAAGACGCATTGAAAAATGGCCTGTGGTAGTGTAGATGTGTGTTTTGGGTGCAAGCAGAATCATATTTCAGTGCATCTGTAAAAAGTACCTTTTAAACATTTTTGCCGAAAATGGACTTGTTGGAAAATGAAAATTGCTGCGCTTCCATTTTGGGTCTAAGACCTTACCGCCAGCCATTGACCTAGTGGTAAGGTCTCATGTGGTAACCAGCGGTAATGGTCTACATGTGTAAAATGCCGATTACTGTCCACGCGCCAGAAAATAACAATATTTTCTGGAGCGCATAGTGGACGTGCGTCAAGAATGAAATTACCGTAAGGGCCACATGGTAGCCAGGTAGTAACTCAAAGGGCCCCTTACTGCCTACAAAATGAGTAGTGGTAATGGTTCACGCTCTCATTTTTGATACTGGCCACACACTGAAAACATTAGCTCATGACCATTAATTCAAAAAAATGGAAAAGCAGCCATTTTCAGGCAGAGGTATAAATGGCCTTAGCATACAGGAAGGACCCATGTAAGGGCACGCTAAGACCACTTTTTTCCACAGCTTGATAAAAGGACCTCTCAGTCTTTACAAATATTTATATTATGCGTTATCTTAAATTCTAAGCAGAGTGCAAGAAACACACATAACAAAAGAACATATTACAATACACATAGAATTACATAAAATAAAAAATCTCAAACTCCTGTCATCCCACCAAATACACCATCCAACAGATTATTGATAATTCACGAAGAGCCAGGTGTTTACACCCTCTTAAACGTTTTAAAGAACTTTCAAGACACAATCCCACAGGCAAAGAGTCCCAGAGAAAGGAGTCATGCAGCTAAAAGCAGAATTGTGTGAGTGGGCTTGTCAAACCCAAACTGGAACCCTAATTTCCCACAGAGTTGAACCTGTAGGTTACAGTGCCATCTCCCTGAAGGTGTGCTGCCAGTTTGCCACATAACAGAAAAGTAGCCTCTGTGAGGGTCCACAGTCTGGCAGGGGTTAGTTACAGGGGAAACATTCAGGAAAAAAAAAATGTTTTTTGCCTACTCACATCCCTATGAGACCCTCTTTTTTTCTAGGCAAAGTCCTTTGCTTAACTAGTAAAAATTCCACTTCCACGAAATCCTGGTAATCTTTCCCAGTACATGGGGATTATGAAATCAGTTTCTGGTCCTTTTTGCTCTTGGCAATCATCATCAGGACCCCTAGGATTTTCCATTGTGCTGAAGGTCTGAACACCCCAAACTTAGACCATAGCTGTGTTCCCAATACAGGAAATGAACAGGATAGAAATAAGAACCCACAATATATTTTTTTCAACATTGAGTTGGCAATGATTTTTGCCCCATTCTTGAGACAGTGTTTGAGGGTGTGCACAAGGAATGGGGGAGAAAAGGGGGGGGCGCTTTCATCATCACATTATCTTCCTGACGTTTGTGAAGTTGTTTTGTTAATGGCAGCTTTGGCATCATTAGGACTATAAAGCAAAAAAAAAAAAGGGGTGGGGGAGGATATGCACAGATCATCTAGCCACATATAAAATTCACTTTCTCAAAGGAAATGTGTCTTAATGAGGTCATTTATTATAGCTGCTGCCCTCTGGTAAGCTTGTGGAGGCATCATGTCTTGATGCTGTATCGGTTCCTCTTCTTCATCGCTGTCATCATTTGCCATAAGAAATTCATCAGGTTAAGGTACTGTATCTGCCAATGATGGCCAGGTAATGGAGCATGCAGTAGACTATAGGGCTCATTTTCAAAAGAGAAAAACATCCAAAAAGTGGCATAAATCTGCATTTGGACATTTTTCTCACAAAAACGTCCACATTGGCATTTTCAAACCTATTTTTAAATGTTTTTCTATGAAATCCATCAGAAGGGCGTTCAGATCACAAGGGGGCATGTTAAGGTTGGGATCTTTGCATTTTTCTGACATCATGGAACAAAACAAAAACATCCAGGGCTATAAGTTGGACGTCTTGGCCGAGACCTGTTTTATTAACAAATAAGCCACAATAAAAGTGCCCTAAGTGACCAGAGGACCACTACAGGAACAAAGGAATGACACCCCCTTACTGCTTCAGTGGTCACTGACCGCCTCCCACCCCGCAAAGATGAAAATGAAACAGTACATGCCAGCCTCTATGACAGCTTCAGATGTTATGGCCAGTCCTATACGAGGAACAAGCAGGTCTCTGGAATAGCCTAGTGGTCGGTGCAGTGCACTGTAGAAAAGGTGACCGAGGCCCATAATCTACTCTAACTATTGCACTTGTGGTGGAAAGTGTCAGCACCTCCCCCTAAAAAACCACCCCCAAAATCTACTGTACCCACATATAGGTGACACGTGAATCCATAAGTGCTATTGTAGTGGTGTATATTTGGGTACAGTAGGCTTTCATGGGTTTTGAAGGGCTCACCATACAATATAAGGGGGTCATAGTAAGATGTGTACAAAGGACCTTTTATGTGAAGTCCACTGCAGTGCTCCCTAGGGTGCCCCACTGCTCTGTTGGGATGCCTATGTGGCCAGTCTACTAGGAAAGCTGGCTCCTCCTACATCTCAATGGCTTGATTTTGTGCATTTTTCACTTGGATTTTTTTTTTTGAAAATGGTCCAAAAAGATAGATGTGCTAAGCAAACAACATCTAGGAAATGGTCATTTTCAAAGAAAAAAAGATAGATGTTTTTCTGGTTTGAAAATGGTCATTTTCAGCAAAACATCCAAAGTCAAATTTAGATGTCATATTGGCGGAGTGGAGGAGTGGCCTAGTGGTTAAGGTGGTGGACTTTGGTCCTGGGGAACTGAGTTTGATTCCCACTTCAGACACAGGCAGCTCCTTGTGACTCTGGGCAAGTCACTTAACCCTCCATTGCCCCATGTAAGCCGCATTGAGCCTGCCATGAGTGGGAAAGCACGGGGTACAAATGTAACAAAAAAAAAAAAAATGCCCCTCCAGCTATATATCACATACATTAGATGGTATATACTGCAGTTTTCCTCCTGACTGGTCTAAATGCCTGAATCTTGACTTTAACAAGCGAAAAGTTCATTCTGTTACAGCCCTTGTTTTCCACTGTGTGTCATTGTATCTCCTGAGTAGCCTCCTGGGAGTGGCAGTCAGAATCATTAACCATGTTCATAGGGGATAGCCTCGGTCGCCTGCATGGAAGAATAGCCAGAGCATGTTACTGATAGGTTAAACACTGTTGTGTGGGTTGTTAATTCCATAAATTGATGAATACCCCTGTATCCAGATAGGTGCTTCTACCTCCAGAGAGTAACCTGTGGGTAAAGAGATAAAGGTGATTAGTGATAGTAAGGGTGTAGGTGGACGTGGTGAACTCACCTACAGCCACCCCCCTATAATGTAGCCACTCTGGAGACAATCATAGATGCCCAATTGTGACAGGATGTATGCATCATGGCAGGATCCTAGGTGTCTTGTACACACATGTGTTATAATATTCGAGGCACCGCATATGACCTGCCTGTTAAAGGAATGGTGGGACATTATAAAAGTGTGCTTATCAGGCATATGGCATCAGTACTCCCAAATGTTGGAAGTTTGCCCAAACCTGGCACATTACTCTTTTGGAACTCAGGGGTTTGTGCAGAAGAGTATGAAAGCTGAATATATGTGGTAAAGAAGAAATACAAATAGGTGTATGGGTTTCATTGTTGTTGTTGTTTTTTTTTTTTCTGCCCTTATGACATAGCTAATAAAAGTCTGGGTTTGTTCTCTCTTTTCATGTAAGTGGATATAAAAATTTGGTATAGCAGACTAAAGGACCCCAGGAGATTATCTTATAGATCTTCAATTTTATGAGTCAGAATATGAAATATATGCATTGGGTTGGATTCCATTGGGAATTTAATCTAAGAGCAGACATGGTGTGTGTTCAATGTAGTTGTGAATCAAGGGCACTCATCAGCCCTCTATGAAGTCTGCCGTTAAAAGCCAAGCTTATATGAGAAGATAAAACTCCTGCGCTCAATAATGTTAGTTATGGAATATCTTTCCATCTCATGGCCTAAAGCTGTAATCAATTGTAGAACCTAACAGAACTAATATTAGTGTCTTGATTTTCTTTCACTATTAAAATCATACCAATCATAGCTGTCTGCTTGCATTTAAAGTTAACCCCTGACTTCAAAATACAGAATCAGAAGGTTTGTATATACAATAGGTTCATAAAGTACTTTTTTGTTTTTCAAAAAGGTATATATCGAATAAACTGTATAAGATACAGTAAATGATTCTGTGTTTCTTTCTAGATTTTTCATAGCAAGATGAGGTACCATTACAACATTTTACTTCATTTTTTTAAATTCATGTTCATATCTTGAGGCCTTGTATACAATACAATGCATGCCTTATGTGAAATTTAAAAAAATTCATTAAATAGCATAAATTAGTTTTATTTTGTGTCTGCTTTATTAAACTTAGGGGTTCTTTTACTAAGTTGTGGTAAAAGGGGGCCTGCACTAGCATCAGTGCGTGTTTTTGACGCATGCTGAGACCCTCTTTATCGCAGTGGGTAAGAGGCTGTCTTTTTTTTATTGACAAGAAATGGCCGTGAATTGCTAACCATGTGGTCATTTCGGTGGGGGGGGGGGGGGCATTTACCGCCACCCAGTGAAGTGGCAGTAAGTGCTCCCGCGCTAACTCGGCAGTAATTGGCCAGTGTGCGGTGCTACCTGGTTACTGCCGGGTAAGCACCAATGCTACAAAAACAGAAAATATTTTTGTAGTGCTGGAAATGGTGTGTGCTGGGAGTGGGAACTACTGTCGGGCTCCTGAGGTAGCCTGGCAGTAGCTCCAGATTGGCCAACCCTTTAGTATCTGAAGAATAGGATGATCCTCAGAGTTCCCCGATATCACCTATACTATTCAATGTCATGTTGGCCCCACTTGGCAATAAAATGAAAAAAATGGGACTAAACCCATTTATATATGTTGGCAATGTTACCATCTACATACCTTTCAACAGCAATATTTTCAAACTTAAACTAAACTGAGACAAAACCAAACTCCTGGCTTTATCCAGCTCGAACAATCCCACTACCTACCAAAACCTCACAATAGACCAACAAGCATACCCAATTGAAACACAACCATATCAAAAAGCTTCAAAACACTATGGAAGCTCAGGAGGATTAGAGATTATTTTCCCAGACAATCATTCTTCCTTGTAGTGCAGATGCTGATACTGTCCCAATTAGTCTATTGCAATGCAGCATACGTAGGGTGCAAAGAAAATCTTCTAAACTCACTGCAGACCATCGAAAATACAGCAGCAAGATTGATATTCAAAAAGTTGAAATATGATAGAGCAATCCCATTGCTTATAATGCTGCATTGGCTCCCAATCAAGGCCAGACTGTTCATCAAAACTAGCACAATCATTTTCAAAGTACTGTTCAGCATGTCTCCAGATTACATGCTAGACCTGATTACACTATCACCAAGAAATGCAAACCCGGAAACCAGGGGTCATTTACTACTTTACTCGCCCAACTGCAAGAACACAATCTACAAATCCACCTTCACGATAGGATTTAGCTACCTGGGCTCTAAATAGTGGAACTCAATTCCCAAGGTCACAAGAAGCATCATAAACTAGCTCCAGTGCAGAAAAGATCTAAAGACCTATATGTTCAAGAAATTCTATGATTAATCTATGCACACTAACAAAATTTTGTTAATCATTATGTAATAATGCAATAATGTAATCTCTAATCACTGTTAAATGTAAGCCACATTGAATCAAAACTCATTTTTGGATAATTGTGGGATACAAGCATGAATAAATAAATAAAAAAAATACAGTCAAATACAACTTGTCGGCATTATATAGTAGTCTTCCTTCAAGAATATTGCCTTGCCTTAGATACCTGAGACATCCCAAACCCAGGCCTGCTGAACTGGGATGCTTTAGCATTACAGTAGCAGAGGGCGCTATACTGCATATTGGTTTTAGGGAAAAAATATGTAGCCTACTGGTTAGAGCAGCAGGCAGAGAACCAGGAATGTCCAGTTCAATTCAGACAGCAGCTCCTTGAGACTTAAGTCAAGGCACCTTTCTCCATTACCTCAGATAAAAAACATAGATTGTGAGCCCTCTAGCAATAGGAAAAACCCACTATACTGACTATTACTTGTCTAAATCAAAATCGTTTGTGGCTGGCAACCTGTCCAGTGTATTGCACACACAGATCCTGCAATGCTGATGCATGGACATGGAGTTAACTGCATAAGGTGTCAATTAGCATTATGAAATACTAGTGCAACCAAGCCTGTTTCGTCAAAAATGAAATGGGCCCTAGGAAGGCTCTGTTTTCTAAGCAATTTCTCCTCTCTCCCCTGCCTTCCCATCCTTGTCCCGCGATTCTTCCCTTCCCTCCCATCCCCTCCGTGTGCCGTGATTCTGACCTCTCCTCCATGTGCAGCGATTCTCCTCTGCCCTGCCATCCCCTCCATGTGCCGCGATTCTCCCCTCACCTCCCATCTCCTCCAAGTCCAGCAATTGCCTTGCTCTCCCCTCCCCTCCGTATCCCAAGATTCTGGCCTCTTCTCCATGTCCAGCGATTCTCCTCTGCCCTCCCTTCCGTGTCCCGTGATTCTCCCCTTGCCTCCCATCCCCTCCATGTCCATCGATTCTCCTCTGCCCTGCCCTCCCATCTGTGTACCGTGATTCTCTCCTCTCCTCCCATCCTATCCATGTCCATCGATTCTCCTCTGCCTTCCCCTCCCCTCCCCTCGATGTCCTGCGATTCTGCCTCTCCTCCATGTCCAGCGATTGTCCTGTGCTCTGCCCTCTCATCCGTTCGTAACATCCTGACGTCAGCTCACTTCCAGCATTCCCTTCCCTCTCACTGCTCCGCCCTCCTCTGATGTCATTTCGTCTTTACGTGAGGGCGGGACAGTGAGAGGGAAGGGAATGCTGGAGGCTTGCTGACGTCAGGATGTTGTGAACCCAGCCAGCCAGCCAGCTATAGAACGTTGAGGTACAAATTATTATATTAGATGTATGAGGGCAGTGAGATGAAGCTGGTGGTCTGTGATACTTTCTTTTTGTGGGAAGGTAATTTGGATTCATTATCATCTTTTTTCTACAGTGGATTAATGGTCAGAATCCACATCTTACGTTTTCTCATGTCAGTATAGTTTCTACAGCTTTTTTTTGATGGCACCACCATCAGATTCACTTATGCATGCGTTCTGAGTCGTCATTATGTAGCAGAAAGTCCTGTAAATTCTTTCTTTGAAGAAAAACAAAACAGGATAATGATTTTAAAACTGTATATACTGTAAGATTGTGCCAATTATTTTTAATGTCATTTAATTTCAACTACTGCACTAAAGTATGAGAGAACACATATTAAATTGAAGTCATTTTTCATTTTCTCCATATGCTGTAGCAATATTTCATGAATCATATACTTTGCTCATTTATAAGCCTAGGAGTTGACACTATTTGGATAATATTTCTCTTGAAATCGCCAGTATATAATCCTTGCTTATGATTTAAATTTAGGAAATGTGGTACAAATTCAGCGTAAGCAGAAGAACTGACCAACATGTTTCTCAGAACTCTTTAGGATGGAATCTCCCATAGAACAACAAACTATTACGGTCTGTACTTTTATAATACAGAGAGGTGGCAAGCACATTTTCTTGTTGCTTCATCAAAAAGTCCAAAAAAGCAGTACAAACAGTACCAACTTGAGGCGTATACTTAAGATGTGGATTTTGACTATTAATCAACTGTAAAATGAAAAGATAATAATGACTCCAAAGTACTCTCCCACGAAAAGAAAATTTCAATATACCTGACCCATAATTTGATATTGGACCAATAACTTGCAGTACTACTCCTTTGTCTGTCTCTTGGGTTCACAGAACCAGCCTCTCTTGTTTCTTGATTCAATACAAAACTATGCATAATGGTGGCAATTTTAAAAGACTATACATGATATAGGTGTGTAAAAGAGGGAAATAACCTTCATACAAGAAGGATTACACACCCAAAACAATGCAAACACCCCCGAAGAGAATATACACATCCAACAGAGGAATTACTAGGGCAGTCCCAGCTGTGGCAATCATCTCACACACCATCTTTGCCCTTTTGAATGTTGTCTTCCTGACACAGGCTATCTCCAGAAGACTTGGCTTATGACCTTCATTGCTAGACTCTGGAGTGAAACAGAGAAACACTACAACATGGCCTGTTGAATACACAAACCTGGACAGGTCTGAGGGAGAACTCTTCTACCAACCCTCCAAGGTTAATTGTGTCTTTTTGGCCTGCTAAATGCTGAATGGCCTTGACTTGCAGGGATCCTCCTCCTGAGGGGCTTCAGCTAGAGTCCCCAGATAGTAATGAGGAAAAAAGAGTTAGAGTCTATTCAACAGGTGGAACCTTACTCTCAAGAACAGTGGGCCATAGTAGTAAGGAATGACCTTATCCTCAGACATTACTAACAGATAAGTCTATGTTTACTTAAAGTGTAACATTATTGATATAGATTATTGCTTACATGGGTAGACCATAGCCTTGTACAGCTAGTTTGGCTGTAGCAGCTTTTTAACTTGGATTTTGCAGTGAAGGGGTATGACATCTAAGGGCACACTGACCTTGGAGGAGGCCATGAACTCCTTTTGCACTTCTGAAGCAAGCCTTGTAATTCTTCAGTGTCAGGAAAGGCAAATGGACTAAGTTTTACCCTGAACATTGAAAATCAGGAGTGATGGGGTTCGGGTGGGGTAGGAGGAGGAGGAGGAGACCACTGAGTGGGGAGAAAGGAAGGAGGATGCCTACTTTCCTTTATAAGTACCACATAACAAGTCAAATACATGTGTATAATTTAGGCATGAGCACTTGCCTAAATTATAGACATGTATTTGACTTTTGCCAGCCATAGAGCTGGTGTAAGTTCTCATGACTAAATTGCTGAAACATGCATAAATTATAGTATTCTATAATTTACCTGAGTAACTGTGCCCATCCTCTGTCAAATGCTGCCTTTATGTATGCCCACCTTCCAACTACACATTATTACATTTAGGTGGCTTTTTATAGAATAGCACCTAGCCAGACTTTTGGTATTATCACACATATGGGCCAGTATTGTAATCATTTACACACATATTTAGTGTGTAAACGTTAGCACCTTCTTTATAGAATTACTTCTTTATTGTTGAATCTTTTGGTTGAATTAAATAATCAAAATATATCATTTTGTTGAATTATTTATTCAATGGAGTTATCTTTCTCTATTATCAGGATTTAGATTAGGAACAGGGAACCTATTCCAAGAAGACCACGATAAAATAGAAACAGAGAATATGATAGCAGATAAAGACCATATGGCCCATCAAGACTTTCTATTCATACCGTCTACTATCCCTCCTTCTTCCTTACAGATTCTACGTGCTTGTCCCATGCTTTCTTGAATTCAGATACAGTCCACATCTCCACCACATCCATTGGAAGGCCATTGCACACATCTACCACCCTTTCCATAAAGAAGTATTTCTTTAGATTATGAATGAATTTATCCCCTATCACCTTCCTTATACCCCCTCATTCAACTGAAAGATACTTTCCTCCTCTGCATTTATGCCATAAAGGTATTTAAATATCTCTATCATAACTTCTCTCTTTAAATTTTCTTCCAAAGTATACATATTGATTTATGGTGAAAACCACTGACCATTTTAGTAGGTGTCATCTAGACTGACCACATCCTATTTATATCTTTTTGAAGATATGGTCTCCAGAATTGTAAACAGTACTTTAAATACTTTAAATGAGGCCTCTCCAGAGACTTATATAGAGGCACTATCACCTCCTTTTTTCCCGGTGGTCATTCCTCTCCATATGCAGCCAAGCATCCTTCCGGCTTTTGCCATCACCTTTTCTACTTGTTTGGCCACCTTAGGATCATTAAATACTATCATCCCCTGAAGACCCTGAGAACATTTATGAGAATAGGATCCCCCTATTCAGAGAAGAGTATCAAGGGTTAAGAATGTGAGCAGAAAATAGAAAAGAAAGGCCTAAGCATGTATGTGATAGATATATCCTGTATCAAATAAACACTTCACTACTATCGTGTTCAGCTTCTTACAATAGCAAGACTTACAATTCTGCATCAAAATTCTCACAAAAATGGGAGAGGAAAAAGCCTCAGATAGTGCACGACATTTCATTCTATTGTTGATAAATGACCCTGCTGCATCAATCATCGGCATAAAAAACCTCATCCCCATTAATGTTCCAATTTTTTTTAATATTGGCAATTTATGCTTTTTAATTCCAAAAAACCAGCTAAGCGCTACGTACAACTGGTAGCGCTATAGAAATGATTTATAATAGTAGTAATATCAAACAACCCAATGATGGCCACCTTTTTGCTGGACCAATCCACGGCTTCAGAGGGAGAAAAGTAGTTAAGATGCTGCAAAGAAGAAACAAAAATAAGCAAAAAAATGTGTTAAATTATTTTTCATCCACGTGTATCGGATGTGCGCCATAAATGAAATTACAAGAGCCACGCGGTAAAAGGGTAGTAACTCTATTTTGGCGTGTGTTGGGCGTATGTAGATGCTTATGCAGCTTAGTAAAAGGGCTCCTAATTTTTGTTTTTCTAGTATTACCTTATGCTCTAAGCATTCTTTTTATTACTTGTTCATTTAGTAGTCCAGCTGACTCCCTCATAGAAGTTTTGCTTCAAATATATTTGAAAAGTTATTATTAGTTTTTTTCCCTCTATTACAAGCTGATTTTCAATTTTTCTTCTGGCCTGCTTTATTACTGTTTTATGTCTGCCCTATTTCCCTCATTTTGGGTCCAATTTCCATTTTGTGAAAGATAGCCTTTTGGCTCAAATGGCTTCTCTCACCTCACCATTAAATTATGTTAGCAATCACTTGGTCTTTTTTTTTTTTACCTTTTTAATGCATAGAATATATTTTAGCTGAGCTTCCAAAGTAGTATTTTTAAATAATATTTATACCTCATGCAAATATTTCACCCTGCAACCACTCCTTGTAGTGTTTTTTCTAATTTTTTCAGAGCAAGTAAAGCAAATCGCTGTAAATCTAGAAAATGCAATAGAGCTAAACAACAAACTAAACAGCAATAAATCACCAGTACTGGATGGTATTCATTGCAGAGAAAGAACTCCGACATAAAGGAGCTCTTTTACTAAGCTACAGTAAAAGGGGAAAGGGAAATGGAACTTGATATACTGCCTTTCTGTGGTATTTTGCAACTACATTCAAAGCGGTTTACATATATACAGGTACTTATTTTGTACCTGGGGCAATGGGTGGGGGGGGGGGGGGGGTTAAGTGACTTGCCCACAGTCACAACGAGCTGCAGTGGGAATCAAACCCAGTCCTCTAGGATCAAAGTCCATTGCACTAACCACTAGGCTACTCCTGTGGCCTGTGGTAGCTTGGATGCATAAAATTGATGCGCGCAGGGCCTTTTTTTAACCGCAACTGGGAAAAAGGCTTTTTTTAAATTGGGGTAGTAAATGGCAATGTGCTAAAATTAAAAGTACTGTACTGTGTGGCTATTTACTGCCTGAGCCTTTATCACTACACATTGACCTAGCAGTAAGGGCTCACATGCAGCTCGCATGGTAATCATGCAGTACACACCAATGTGGCTACGCTGCTGATTACCACCAGGAATGCCACAGGAAACAGTGCACACCAACTTCAAAATTACTGCCAGATACCCGTGCTACGCTGGTGGCAGTGTCGATTTGGCACTTGCTACCTGCTGCTTAGTAAAAGGGCCCAAAATTGCTAACTTATTACTAGTAATCAGCAACATATCATTAAAAGAAAACACCACTAGTACGAAGGGCTGGAAGTGACCAATAGAACATCAATTTTATAGCTTTCCAGCTACTATAGACTGGTGAGCCAGACACTGGATCTGGGCAGCCTGATAAAAGCTATTCTAAAAGACAGACCCTTTTACTAAGTTGCATATCCATTCCCATAACTCTTCTCAATATAACCCATAACCATATTGTAACCAATGTAATTCCATGACTCACAATGTATTGTAAGCCACACTGAACCCGCAAATAGGTGGGAAAATGTGGGATACAAATGCAATAAATAATAATAATAAATAAAAAGGACTTTTCTACTTGTTTTATTTCTGACCTTGCACTTATGTAAACATTAGTGCATGGCCATTTAAATAATTTAAAGCAGAAGTGCTTGCCCACCTCCTATTTAGGAGGTGCTAAGAACTCCCATGTTATGGACACACTAACCAGTTAGAGGGACATTTTTGATATGACATCTTAAGTCCAAATTGAGATGCTTTGCTGAAAACATCTTTAAAAAGTCTTTGAATGGGTCTTTGTCAGCATTGCCGCAGAGCGTGAACAGGGGGGGGGGGGGGGAGGTAAATATATTTAAAAATTATATATAAAATAGAAAGAAATAGCATTACAAGTAAATAAAAAGTAGCATTATAAATAATATAAATGAATTTTAAAAAATCATATGTACAAAAGAGCAGTGTGTGTGTGTGTGTGTGTGTGTGTATATATATAGCCTTGGATAAAGTCTGATGAGGACCCCCATGAATGAGAAGAGTAGATTAACAAAATATATTTACAACATTTTAAAAAATTGAAAAGGCACTGTGAGGGATATAAAATCACAGACAACATAACAGACCATTGGGAAATGGGAGCAGTGGTCCAAAGAGTTGGAGAAAGAATTAACACCTGCCCTGGAGGATGGAACATTCTCTTTGTGATTACTTCCAGTCCCTGAACACCCCATCTCCTCCCCCCATGATAGTAACCAGATGCTCCAGTACAGAAGCCCCTTTCTATTCTTGTTGGGCCCAGAAAGAGAAGCACTAGATCTTCCTTGAGTCCCAACAGGGCATAGTGCAGTGGCTGTCGCTGAGGCAGACAAGCATACCTGAATGGTAAATGGGAAGGAGAGGACTTTTCAAATGAAGGACAATCTCCTGACTCCCTTTAGCTCCTGGGCCAAAAACTGAGGAGGTTGTATGGAGAGGGAAACAGAGGGAGGGAAGAAATAAAAGTGGTGGCCAGTGTTAGGGGCTCAGAGGTTGCTGTCTCAGCTGCAGAAAGGAAGGCCACTTCTGCCTCCACTGCTGTGGTGCTCTGAGAAGAAATGGGCCTGGCTATACAACTGCATCACTGGAGTCACCTGCAGAAGGGGTCTGAATTTCACCTAGGAAAAGCGAAAGAAGACAAGTTGAATGCACTGTACATTTTTCAGCAGTAAAACTTCTGCTATATTAAACTTCTTAGATCAAATTCAGTTTCTTCAGCTGGCTATCTCACTTGTCACACTCAGGAAATATTAAAAAGTATATAAACAGCTTTCCAATGTTACATTTCAAGATGGAAGGGTTATTTGAGAACATTTTAAAATAAATTTGTTACTGTCTTAGGGCCTTATTAAAGCATTTATTTGATCATACATTTTATTTCAGGGAGTATTTACCAGTTAGTAAGAGTTGTAATGTTGACACAAGGAATGAATCATAGCAGCTATTATTCCTTGGATGAGCTTCGTTATTTTCTCAAGGTATCTATCTATTACTTGCATACCAGCACTAATGAAACATACTGCATTGACAGTGCTTAAACTGGAGCCCTCCATTTACCCACAGGTATTTTGAAAAATGGTAGAACCAAAGTCCATCAGGATGCTGAGGAAATGTGTCTGTATACTGCTTTTGAAGAAACTAGGTCCAATTTCTGGAATTTTTGTGCTGATGTAAAACAACTGAGGCAAATTCAATATATCATTCTCTGGACTGAATTAGGAACACCAATTTATTTCACACAGGCAGTTTTATGGCCTTTAGATGGTAATGAATTTTGGCTGTCTTGGCAAACCTAGGCTAGATTTGATCTGGTGAACTGAAAATGAAGCACACAGTGCTGAGGCATTTACTCATTCCATGTTAATCAATTCGCTGAAGACACCTCAAGAAAACATTTTCTAATTTACTCAAATGTCATTCCAAAATCTAATTTTTTAAACTCAGCAGTTTTCTCTAATTCTATCATAATCGGAACCAGGCCTTTAATTTGTAGCTACCTGGGCACTGTGTTCCCTATTTAATACCTACTCCCAACTTGCATGATTTTACATATTTGATAAAGCTTAAATTCCACAGAATCTGAGCAAAGCAAGATCATGAAGGAGTACACTTCCATCATAGCACAGAACACATCCAATAAAATATAACTAAAATAATGTTATAAAATATAATATAATAGCAATCATCATACTAAACCTCCCGAAAAGCATGACAGAACAAAAGACCTTTCATCTTCTTTTTTAAAGCCACAGTGACAGGCCTGGACCAGGGTTATTCCCAAGGGGCCTTTCCGGAGTCCAGTAATTTTGGGCTCATTGTTCATAGTTGTCATCTATGAACAATGAGCATGATCCCCTCTCTATTTCAAGGACTATGAACACTGCCTCTGCAGAATCCTGCACCTCTAGTAAAGCTGGGGAATAGGAGGCTTGATTCAGAGGGAAAACTGAACCATTCATGTAGCAAAGCACAGCACTTACTACTTACCTAATTCACAAGGCTGGCCTCTGACTATTTTCTTGAAATGAACAGCAATATATAAACAGAGAAAATGAAGGTAGACAAAGACCACATAGCTTAATCAGTATGCCCATCTACACCAATTGCTAAGCTCTATAATCCTTTGAACTTGTCCTATGCTTTCTTGAAGTCAGATACCAGCATCATCTCTACCACATTGACTGGAAAGTTATGAATAATGGAGTGGAGGAGTGGCCTAGTGATTAGGGTGGTGGACTTTGATCTTAAGGAACTGAGTTCAATTCCCACTTCAGGCACAGGTAGCTCCTTGTGACTCTGGGTAAGTCACTTAACCCTCCATTGTCCCATGTAAGCCACATTGAGCCTGCAATGAATGGGAAAGCACAGGGTACAAATGTAACAAAAAAAATAATATGAAATTAATTTTAGTAGATGTCCACATATTCAGTAAATTGGTCTACATACATATACTTAACCTCCTATGTAATAAATTATATTCAGGCCTCAAGAGCATTGCCTTGGTTGAATATTACAGTAAGAGCTCCCATGCTAAACCAGCAGTAACCAGGCAGCACCAGGTAAGCTCCTGGCGCAAAAAAATAAAATAAAAAAAATTCTGTTGTGCTGGAAATGGCACACGCTGGAGATGGCACTACCCCCTGCTCCTCTGGTAGGCTGGTGGTAGTGCCAGATTGGCACATGTCAATGCTGTGGTAACTCCGCCGTGGCATTGTAAAATGGCCCCTAAATTAGGCAATTTTAATCCTGTTGTGGTGA